>NC_136130.1:2284095-2481595 GCF_965212315.1 Lampetra planeri
CTGTTGATATGTAAACTCCTTTGTCAACGCGCTCTCCTCCTCCCACCCAGCTTAAAATACGCTGCCAAGCTTAGCGGTGTTCATTACGACGCTGTCTTTCCGACAGCTCTGTTTCTTCACCGGAGGATGGCTGCTTGCGTTGTGGCCGAAACGTCGTGAGAATTTTATTTTATCACTTCTTATTTTTATTATTTTATTATTTCCCTTCTACGTGGCTTTACCGAAAGAACCAAAAATATATCTACCGCCATCAAAATCCAGTTAATAACGCACGTTACTACCGGGGTAAATAAAAGACTTGTGCAGAGGTGGCACAGTGGCTCGTGGACTGTGCTATGAACGTTGCAACCCGAGTTCTATTCCTGACTGTGGATAACATAAGTTAAATATTATATCGGAACTGTCTTTTCCCCCCTCCTTTACGCCTCCGCTTACCATAGTTTACTACATACGGTGCGAAAGAAGTTCAACATACATAATACACCAACCAGCGATGACCAACGTAGTGAAGTATGGTCAAACAGCCCCCATGAACTACATAGCAGGGGCAAGCCTTTTTCCAGCAGTAAATTGACAAAGGGATGATATTAGAAGAATAGGGTTTTCTCCTTTTTTCTGGAAACAAAACTGAAACCTTTTTACGAGGAATCATGTCTGCATTAACCACAATACTTGTGGTCAGAATGAAAAAAAAACACTGATAATCTTGATTTGAAGCTTTCGTGACTGCAGGAATCCATACTTTTTGGTTCTTTCAGTAAAGTCACGTGGTGGGAAAGCACGCTTATATTGCGCCTGAAACATCGTGATTTGTTTTATTTTATACCTACGTGACTTTACCGAAAGAACCAAAGAGTATACTCTGATAATATATGCATTGTCCTTGAAACTGATTGGTCTACACCAGAGACAGCTTTCTTTTAAGCCTCGTCTCAAACGGTGTTAAACCAGCGGACGACAACTGTACACCTTTTGGCGTCCTGTGGTCGAACACCGTTTGAGACTAGGCTCAAAAGAAAGCTGTCTCTGGTGTAGACCAATCAGTTTCAAGGACAATGCATTTATTAGAGTATTTTTTTGTGGTTAATGCAGACATGGTTCCTCGTAAAAAGGTTTCAGTTTTGTTGCCAGAAAAAAGGAGAAAAAACTATTCTTATATTTTGGTACTGACAAAAGAGACCTCATGATGTTAAAAGGGATGATATTACTTTGACCCCAATAGATTGATTCTGCCATTCACTGTAGAAGTCAGGGAGGGGGGGGACAAATGCTAAAATCCCCCCTGCAATCTCATGAATATTTATGAGCACGCTCCTGCTCATGAATACTGAGAGTACCGACGAGAAGTGACATCACTCAGTGGCGTAATGTGTGTGCCACCGCCCATGCACTCAATAATATTTATGCCGCCTTAAATAATAATATGTATGCTGTCTTATTAAGAATTATGCCTAAAAAGCATTATCATTGTCATAGGGCTACGGGCCAATGCAGTCGTGTGGATTTTTCTCCGGGTCCTCTGGTTTTTCCCTTCACATTTAGAATCAATGTGCGTTTAGAGTATTTGGCTGCTATAAATTTCCACATAAGCCACTTCGTTGAGCTATAATTTGTAAGCAGGTCATTCTGAAAAATAGCTATATAGCTCAGTGGGCCTTACCTGGTAATATAAAAAGTTTATTTTTAACACGTAGCCTTTCGCGAACAATATCTGGCTTGGCTCTCCAACACACCGGTGTGCTGTACTTGTGATGAATTGGCATGTTCTGTTTACGCGACAACCCTTACTATTTATATTCTTTGGGTCTTTCGGTAAAGCCACATTTACACGCAAATTCCATCTCTAGCCCCGCCCACTTACCCTTTGGCTATACCCATCTCAAACCTATATAACATCCTGCTTCAGCAGCTCTCCCACTAATTTTTTTCACCTGATGACGGTTGCTTGTGTTGAGATCGAAACGTCATATTATTATTTTAAAAGTATATTTATATCTACGTGGCTTTACCAAAAGACCCAAAGAATATTAATTCCTGCAGTCACGAAAGCTTTAAGTCAGGATTTAACCCTTACTTGTTGGCTGTGTCAGGTGGTGGCGGGTTTTAACGACAGATTTATATATTTACGCGATGTAACCAAAAAACCTCTATTATGGATAAAAAGTTTGGTTTAGTTTAGTGCAGCTTAATCTTTTGTTGTACTGTGCTATACTCCATCTATATGTGCCCGACCCTTATGAACCCGCACTGGCAGGCATGATCAGTGGGATGTGGGCGAGGCCCTCATCCAGAATTGGAATGACAACAGGGCTGTACGTGGACATAAATGGCATTTGCTTTTACTTCCTTAAGATTCAATGACAGAGTGCACGCCTTATAAAGACGAAAAGAAGGACGAAACGAGCACAAGAAATGTGATATTGGTCCATCCATTGTGACGAAACTACATATTCTGTGCAAAAAGCAAATACATGAATTCAACGATACACAACTCGTTTGTAGCAGATGCACCAGGAGGCTACTAGTGGGCCGATGGCCTTTAACGGCTGGGGTGCTGTAAGGTGAAATGTTTCCAGAGCAGCTTCACAGTAACACATGCACAGCAACAGCTTGCTCAATCTGTGCACTTCACATTCATTTTGATCGATTCTTAAGGCAGCACAATGATCGGTATGCGCTCTCGGTGCAATCGCCTGCAAAACGACCACCATTCACATTGCCGAGATCAATACCGATGTTCCCGCCATGACACTGCATTCACTTAAGATCCAAGTACATTTAGATCAATCGTTTTCTATTTATAATCATAAAACGAGCAATGACTTAGCTCGTGTACCAGTGGTAGATGGATTGTGGCATCACGGAACCGTGAGGGACGTCGACGGGTTGGGGAGGCCTTCATCCAGTCATGGATGGACCATAACTGATGGTGATGTATAAAACTAACTGTAACACTCACATGGTTAGCGTTAGTGAATGTATATACTATAAACCGAATTGAATGCTACCAAATGAAAAATTCCCTTATGGGTTACAACGAACAAGAGTAATGTACATCCATTCAGGGGACGAGGGAGTGTCCAAAAGTAATGGGTTTCCCAAAATCTCACCCATCAATTTGACAACTATTGGCTGAACTGTTTGTTGAACTTCTTTCGCACCGCACGCAGCCAATAATGTGAAAACCACAAGCCTGTTTTTATTAAAGTCACACTGCCACTTTTAGAACATCTCTCTGACCTGGGAGCGCCACTGACTGAACAATTTCTTGAAACAAATGATTTTCGCCTGCAGCGCCGCGTCCTCACCGGGGATGACATTTATTCGGCACAATAGCTCCATCGAGCGTGACCGCTTAAAAAATAACATCTGACAGCATGCGCTCAACAAACACCGTACGCACGCAGGGGGTTTTTATTTGTGGGAAACTCTTTATTTGCACGTGGCTTTCTCCCATGCGTGGAAATAATGCCCAAAAAAAAGGAATTTACCAAACATTCCAGGAAATAACAAAAAAGAAACCTCCTGAAGAAGTGCAAAAATGTAGTGACGCTTCCTTGCAGACAGATTTCACATTGTTAGCAAAGAGAGGGTCCTGATCCAATGCTTGTTCATTGAAAGACGATCCAAAGTCTTATTTCTCATCCCTCATCGATTCCCTCTCTCCTAGCTCGGGGAAGGTTGACATTGCAATTAGATACCTTGAGGGCAGGAAACGTGGGCTTTGCACATGTGCATTTCAATCAGAAAAGGCCAAGTATTTGTTTGACAGAAAGCTGGCACAAATGTAAATCATCTAGTCAGAGCTCAGGGGACGAGCGGTGAATGTGAAGATCAAAATTTGGCAAACGTAACAATGTCATGGCACAAGTTGTGAACTCATCCCTTATTAATATAAATGGTGCAGCTTGTACGACCACGGTTAATGTAGTCAAACTTGTATTTGAGTCTGAGTCTTATTGATGACAACCTGTGGATTTGAGTGAAGGTTGAAGGCCATGGACCACGAGGGCAATTGCAGGCCAATCGTTTCTAGCAATCATCACTCGCAATACATTAACCACGAACGACTAGGGCAACTTGGGTAGGCAACAGAATGGAGCAACAGAGTTCTCTCTAGCCAGTTAAGGCAAGCCTTGATTAAAAAAAAGTGGGTTGGCTGAAAAATAATTGGTCTGCAGACTGTAAATTAACCTGTTGATTCGGGATGAGGTGACTTGGTTTGGGTCACTACTTGATCAGAAATAGGGTAGACCGATTACTAGTCACTATTGATGAGGGATGGGGTAGAGCTAGTACAGGTTTCCTTTGCTTAATGGGTAGCGCGTGCAGTATACTCACAATGTGGTCCCACGTCCGACCGCATCGCCGTATATGAGTGAACTCAAACCGCATATAGCAATTTTTGGGTAAAAATAGGTTAGCCATATATACGCAAAATCACAAAAACCGAACCTGTATAAAGTGAAGAAACCTGTACTAGTCACTAGTTGATTAGGGACGGGGTAGGCTTAGTACCAGTTACTAGTTAGACAATGTTCAACTGGTCATTAAGTAAATTTCGATTTAAAGCTTTCGTGACTGCAGGGATTCATCTTCTTGTTTTTTTCGGTAAAGTCACGTAGAAGGGAAGTAATAAAATAATAAAAATAAAACATAATAAAATGAAACAATTCTCACGACGTTTCGGCCACAACGCAAGCAGCCGTCCTCAGGTGAAGAATGAGACAATCCAAGCTAGGAGCTTACATATAAGCTGGGTTGGGGGTGGGAGAAGAGCGCCTTAACAAAAAGAATGTGCATATCAAGAGGAATGCTAAATTCCTGCTAAATTCCTCTTGATATGCACATTCTTTTTGTTAAGGCGCTCTTCTCCCACCCCCAACCCAGCTTATATGTAAGCTCCTAGCTTGGATTGTCTCATTCTTCACCTGAGGACGGCTGCTTGCGTTGTGGCCGAAACGTCGTGAGAATTGTTTCATTTTATTATGTTTTATTTTTATTATTTTATTACTTCCCTTCTACGTGACTTTACCGAAAAAACCAAGAAGATGGTCATTAAGTAATTCCGTATGCAGTCGATCTTTTCCAGTCAATTAGCCAGTCACTCAGTCAATACAATAGATCACCAGAAAAGCAATCCGATCAGAAGACTTTTCTTTCATACATCCAGATCGCATTCATTCTGTAATTGGAAGCCACAAGCTTTTCATGTGAAGAAAGCGTGACGTCGTCTAGCAGTCACGTGTGCTATCTCCAATCTGATTGGAAGCTACCGTCCCGGTTGCCCACGAGGGGGCAGCTTTAACCGGAATTATTCTTATTTGGGACAATGAGATGTTTACACTAGGAAATGCTGCAGAAACCATTGCCGATAAAAATTGCCAGGAATTATTGCCCTGAAATTACCATCGTGAATCGTGGAATTTAGTCTGTGGATTGTATGCAGTCATTCTCATAGTCCAATTGACACAAGCAGTCACACATTTAGTCAAACACTCTTAGTTATTACATTTCGGTGGAGAGGGGTGCCCCCATTCCTCAACCCCCCACCCCCCTTAATAGTATTAGTTCAGCCAAGCAGTTGCCGTGGCCAGATGTTAGCTTCCTTGCCTAATCTGCAGGAGGTCGTGGGTTCGATCCCGACCCTGATCCCTGTAAATTTGGAGTTTGTATGTTCTCTCCGTGGTCGTGTGAATTTTTCTCCAGGCCGTCCGGTTTTTCCCTCCACATTTAGATTCCACGTGCGTTTGGTTGCTATAAATTTGCACATGATAAGCCACTTCGTTGAGCTATCAAAAAGAACGATATAGCTTATTGGGCCTTACCTGGTAAAAAAAAAGTTCAATAGTTTAGTTGAGGTAAATCTTATTACACACAATCAATTACCATGTATATCACTGCAGTCTCAAGTAACGTTACTAAATTATCTCAGTCTTCATCTTCACTCAGACTCCTCATGATTTTCATTTGATCATTGTCGGTCACACCTTGGTGGTCATCGTCACGCTCAACGATTTTCATACACTTACACAGTGATCATCGATTAAAATACGAAACGCTTATATAGTTGAAACAAAAACATTTTCACCACTAATTTCGTGAAGAAAATTAACACCGCAGGGCAACAGGAGGCACCTGGCACTGCACCACAAACAGGAAGCCACGGCTTGACAAATGTGCGTGCGCATGCATACTGGCCGCGCATGTGTGTGCCGGGTAGATTATACAGGAAGGCAGCGGGCCGATCTAGTTTGTGAGTTTTTTTTTAGCACAATGGTCAAGGTGGCGGCAGATGGGCCATGCTGGGCTAGCTGGCAGATAAGCCCGTGAATGCCCCACGTGGGCGTCCCACCTGTTTTATGAACTGGCATTATGTGCTCGGGCAACTGTGAATGACCGAGCAAAGCCTTTATAACTGTATATCAGTTTAATGCTTGGTTCTGTGTTGGGTGCTGGTCACAAACCGTCCTTGCACAATGTTGAAAATGACGAATGACGCTAAGATGACTCAGCATGAAATGGAAATTTGCTTTTGCGAGATAATAATCAGCACTGGAGAGATAAAGGTGTTCATGCATGCGAGGTCTTGGTCACATCACTGTCGTGAGAGCCGTCATCGACCTTAATAGGTGCTCGCTAGCATTTGCCCCGCGGTCTGACAGGGGATCTTTGTTTTTTCAGGATCGTGTGTATTTGTACGCGTGTGCTCGCGCATGCATGCAAAAAGGAAGCATTTACAGCTTTGTGGGCTAAGCTGCACTGTACAGTACCAGGCACCAGATGGAAAGTCGGTTCCTTTTAGCATCACCATTATCGCAACCATCGTTACCATCGCTGTCCTTATCATTTATGTGGCATGTTATCGCACCTCTGTGCCAATGCATGGCAGCCAAGGAGTCGGGCATCGCAGCTGAGAATGTCAATGCATCAGCCCGCACAAGCCATGGCGCACGTGCAAATGGGTACATGTTAATAATGTTGTGGCTCATAACTCATCGTGCAGTGTAGCAAATTCTGGACTTTAACGCTCCCACATCTATGCTCCCCACCTTCACCAACCCACACTGACCAGCATTGTGAAGTATGGTCGAATAACCCCCCAAGACATGCACAGCGTGTGGAGGCCCTCATTGATTAGGAGATTGCAAAAGAGCTCCAATTCATAACATACACTGGACACGGGGGAATGGTGATATGAAACACCGCAATCCAAGTTTTAATCCTGGCCATAGCTAACATTGCTGGCAAGTGATATTTGAACTGCTCCTAGCACCCACCCCCGTTCACTGACCTTTGCTGACCAGCGTGGAGAAGTGTGGTAAAACAAGACATGATTGCAATGTGGGTCCTTATGTATATAAAAATTAAATAGGTTTTACTCATTGAAAAAATTCAGCTAGGAAACTTGGGTTTCCTTGCTGGGGAGAAGTAATTTTCGGAAACGTAGGTTTCCTCTTGTAGAGTGGTTTCGCTGTGATAAGAACACCCCACCCACCAACAGCCCAACAGCCATCCAGGGTCGATAAAATTAGGACCACTTTGCAATATGTCAACAGTGCTTTTGCTATGGATCAAGTGGCACTAGCCATAGAACCAAAAAATTCCTGAATTGTCTCAAGATCTCCTACAATGTATATCAGTACCACCTCAGTCAATTGAGCAGGAATATGCTCAAGTGACTTGGGCTGGGGCAAGGCTTATGGGGAGAAGTAATTTTCGTAGTCATTTGTCATTGTATTACTGAAACAAATTCGACTGGCTTTGGAGGAGAAATGGAAGGGCAACGGACGATGTCTAGGGGCGGAAGAAGAGAAGTAACCGGGATTCAGCTGGAGTGAACGAAGAGAGTGGAGACTTGCCAGCGAGAGAGAGAGAGAGGTGCTGGTGGTGTCAGAGTGAAAGGGTGCCGGGGATGTGCTGCAGGGAGTGGCGGCTGTGCAGGGTGCACTTAACACCCTTGCATAAAAATACCCGAGCACTTGCGTAGAGAAAAAAAGTGGTACCGAGACTATCTTTAAGGGGTACATTTAAACACATACTTGTCCAACAAGGAATTCCCCGAGACGTTTGTGTGTATAAAACGCATCCAGGCCGTGTCTGTGCAAGGTCTTGTATCCACGACGGTGGTGATAGTGTGCTCAAAATTTTTTAATAAATGCTTTATTCTTCAATGGGGCTGTCCTGAATACAGTGCTCTGATAATTACAGTAAGTATCTGAGGGCAGATTATACCGGTAATGTATTAACTGTGCTCGCAAAAAACACCATGGAATATCTTTTTACATCTTAATTTACGTGTGTTTTGTATTATCTCTGTTTTTGTGTTATCCAGGCCATGTCTCCCCTATCATTACACGAGACAATTGGGTGTTGACTGAAAATATTAAGCGCCTTTGGTTTACTTTTCTTCTTACAATTAGATTCCAACTGTTCTATCAATGTCATAACACAAGGGCAATTGTCATTGGGAAACCTTACAGTGAGCAATGCGATGTCGCGTCACATTGGCCAAACGGACGATGGAAGCTGACATAAAAAAAACGACTTCTAAAGACAATTGCTGCTTATCAACACTGCGTGGCACAGTATAATATCCCTCGCATGGCACTCGGACCTATATTTTTGGTTTTAGAGATGTAAATTTTGACCTAAACCTTTTGTATCTGCAGGAATTTAGATTCTTTGGTTCTTTCGGTAAAGTGACGTAGATTGAAAATTAAATATATAAAATAATATATCGACAGACACAATTTCAACTAAGAAGACGGTTATAAACTTTGCATTTTGTTTGCATTTGACTGCAAGTATTGTGGTTAATGCACACATGAATCCTTGTAAAAAGGTTTCAGTTTTGTTGCCAGAAAAAATGGAAAAACCCCTATTATATTTTGGTACTGGCAAAGGAGGTCTAATGATGTAGATGCTCACTCCGAGCCCTCATTACTTTGATAGTGCATTGTCTTTGAGCTGTACGCCTTTTGGCGTCCTCTGGTCGAGCACCAATTGGGTCGAGGCTCAAAAGAAAGCCGTCCCTTGGTGTGGACCAATCAGTTTCAAGGACAATGCATATATTATCATAGTGAGTTTTTTGTTTGCATTTGACTGCAAGTATTGTGGTTAATGCAGACATGAATCCTTGTAAAAAGGTTTCAGTTTTGTTTCCAGAAAAAAAGGGGAAAACCCCTATTATTATACTCTGTATCAGTTTAACACGTAGGCTTTCGCGACCATATAAACGTTGTGGCTTGGCTCTCCAACACACCGGTGTGCTGTACTAGTGACGAATTGGCATGTTCAATTTACGTGACAACCCTTACTAGTTGGGTAGTGGCGGGTTTTAAGGACACATATATATTTACACGTTCTAACCCAAAAACATTTTTATGGATTACTCTATGTGCGGAGTGGCTCGGAAGTGCTGTCACTTGAAGTGAAATGGTGGTGAGATGTTAGCTACCTCGCCTGGAAAACAGGAGGCCGTGGGTCTATTCTGACCCTGATGCCTGTATATTTGGAATTTGCTTGTTCTCCCCACTGTTGTGGATTTTTCTCTGGGTCCTCCGGTTTTTCCCTCCACATTTAAATTCCACATTCGTTTAAGAGTATTTGACTGCTATAAATTTCCACATGAAGAGCCACTTCGTTGAGCTACCATTTGTGGCCAGGTCACTTCTGAAAAAGAGCTACGTAGTTCAGTGGGCCTTACCTGGTGAAAATAACAAAAAATCTGTTTAGTTGATCTCACAGGTAGTCTGCAATATATGCATCTGCAGGTCATCGTCTAATTTACAGGATTGCTCCGCTCTGTGAAAGATTTTCATGGACTGACTCTTGACAAGAGGCTGATGCCACAATCGGGAGACAATCGTGAGAAAATATAAAGACATTTCTTGTATGTATGTTGAACTTCTTTCACACCGTACATAGCTAACCGCGTAAATCAGAGGTGCGGGATCGAGCGAAGGAGCATAACAAAGAGGCCACCCCCCCCATGTTGCACGTCGTCCGACGGAGCGGCACGGTGAAGCCGTGGTGTGAGGGGGACGAGCGAGCGGGCGTCCACTCACTCGCGGCCGCGTTTTTCGGCGGTGGCGGGGTCGCGTGCCGGCTCGTAGACTCCGCGCGGCAGGTGTTGGATGAGGCCCAGATGCTGCGCGATGCGGATCTGCTCTTCCTCCGTGAGCTGCGTGGCCAGCCGCGTCTGCGTGGGCGTCAGGTGGTAAACGGGTACTCCCGCCTCCTCCTGCCACGAAGTTCAAGGGAAAAGTGCCGAGTGAGTGGGGGGGGATGGTGGGGATGGCGGCGGCAGGCATAGACGTGGATCAGGTCCACGTGTTCATTCCAATTTCTCGCAATGTGCAAATGCAAAGGTTTGTTTATGCCGATCCAAAAGCTGGCAAACTGGTCTAAACTATGAAACTAAACAACTTTTTATTTTACCAGGGAAGGCCCACTGAGCTATATCGCTCTTTTTCAGAAGCGATCTGGCCACAAATGATTGGTCAATGACGTGGCTTAGGTGGAAATTTATAGCAGTCAAATACTCTAAACGCATATTTCTAAATGTGGAGGGAAAAATCTAAGGACCTGGAGAAAAATCCACACTACCACGGGGAGAACATGCAAACTCCAAATATACAGGCGTCAAGGTTGGAATCGAACCCACGACCTCCTGTATACCAGGCAAGGGAGTTAACATCTCACCACCACCCATTATGTATATATTTATGTTGAACTTTTCGCACCATACGTAGCCAACCATGCTAATCGGAGATGTGGGGAAGAACAAGATAAAAATCAGTTCCAAAGAAATGTTTTTTAATAAAACGTATTAATAGCACCACCATTATCTTTGGTGGGTTCTTCAACAAATTGTTTCCAGTGAGGCACGCAATAAAACTAGTGTGCGCTGGTGGGCATTGGTATGTCGCATAAACGTGTTTACATCATAGTGTCACATGGAAAAATATTACGACATCAATGGCCTTGTACAATAGTAACGATTGTACATGTAACCACTGATCTGTACCTCTTGTCTATAGCTGTCAATCTCTCTTTCATATTACCCTAATCTGTAACTGTTGATGTCACATGGCGGTCCATAGCGTTGTGGGTCACTCCAAGAGCATTCGCTGGCCACATGTGGTCTACGAGCCGCCAGTTAAAACAATCTCGTATAAATGGCTACATAAAGTAGGTGTGCATGCTTACATCCACCCGCATGCATCCCAATAAACATACGCTCATTGCGCTGATCAGTCACAATGCTATTTAGGAATTCTGCGGTTTTGTAAATGGTCTTCCTACAGACAGACAGGCGTGATATCTCCCAGGCATCGCAATAGGTGGCCAAGTGGGTTCCAAAATTATGTAAACATAATTATAAATGATGCATAATACACATAACCAAATAGAAATAATCTAGATTTGAAGTTTTCGTGACCACAGGGATCCATACTCCTTGGTTCTTTCAGTAAAGTCACGTAGGTATAAAATAAAATAAATCACGACGTTTCGGGCGCAACACAAGCGTTCGTCATCAGGTGGGACAACCTTGCTGTGGTTGTCCCACCTGATGCAAGTAGAAATAGTCAAAGGGCCTTTGGCGAGTGACATAAAACATGTTTTGCGAAAGCCTCCTGAACGTTACATCGAGTTAGATGGGAAACGAAAGAGGATTGTCATTTCAGATATTTTACGCAACAGGAATAATGTTCCTTTTCACGAGAATTGATCATGAATGTTCCTCTGTGAGATTTTTTTGGGTGCAAAGACGTCAACATTTCCATCACCAACAATGGGGCAAATTGTCAGTGATTTGTATCAGTTCACTCATCAAGATTATTAATCTAGACCAGTGTCTGGCTGCTTAAAATGAACAATGCGGAAGTGGTCATCTGGGCGAGTGGTGGAAATTCCCCATTCCCATTGTGATAGTCAGCATGCTGCGAGGAAAAACCCTGCTATCTTCCTAAAAGTGTTATGTATTTTATCGACCCCGGCGGGAAGATCGCTGTTCTTCCCCAACCAATTTGCGACCTTCCGATTGTGAGTGAACATCACCACCATTTAAAGTAAACTGGACATTTCCAATACACATCGGAGCCAATATAACACCACGAACAACTCTGCTCACAAAACTTGGTACATTCTTCTGAGTATTCTGCCTAAGGAAAGGTTCTCAGCTCACATTTTCTCCATTATATCCAATCTTGCACCCTACTCTTTTGTCATTATCCTTTAGTTATTTATATTGTCGTGTAGTTCTACCCTTTTCTTCCTCTTTGCTTTTCACCTTTTATGTTTACTTCCGGTGCTTCACCCAGCAAACCTTCCCCCCTGGAAATATTCTTAATCTGGGAATACTCTGCACCATTCCAGTGGTCCAGTATGGTAGACCTGTACATGCAGTGGCATGTGTATGCTCCAAAATACGCAAACCGATCCCATTATGTAATTAGATGTTACACGTCTTGTGTCTAAGGTCATGCAGAAGCCTGTGAAATGCATAAACATAATTCCGGGTCTCCTGAACCCAGAGCTGCACATCAGTGTGACGGCCGATCATCAATCTACTCAGGATCACATGACAGTATTCTCAGTGCTGTTGAGGCATTCTACCTCACCAAGCTGGTTAGTGCGGGTTGATGAAGGGATTGTGAACAGGTCCAGTTTAGATATAAATCATCACCTCGTGTCAGCTGTGGCCAGAAATGGAACGCAGGTCGCCGGGGTTCATAATTCAGCGCGCTAACCACCGCACAACCACTTCTCCAATAACCATTACAAAGAGCAATGAAGAAAATAAGAACATTAAAAAGCAATTATAGGCTTTGCTAAACAAAGCATTCAAATAATAATCAAAATAATCTTATTTTTAAAAAAAATTTCCTTAGACTATAATCGCAGGTAATGCAGCTGAGAGAGACATCCAGCCAACAAAAGACTGCAATTTAATATCCTAGGTGGGGGTAAGCACAGCTAATCATCCCTGGATTAACATAATGAGAATTACTTTATTGGAAGCCAAGGGCGACTGAGGCTGCATATAGACTGGGCCGCCGCCGCCGCCACCATCACCACCCCAGATGTAAGATTTATACTCCAGGCTCAGGATCACCAATGGAGATAAACACAAAGGCCATTGCACGTATTAGAAGCGTGACAATCCGGCGTGTGAATTTTATGATGAGGCTTATCATACACACTAAGAGTGGCAGACATGAACCATATTTTAATTGTGCAGTCTGGAACTTATACCGCTGATATGCAGAGCGAGGACTTTGTGCTATCCTCTCTCATCTACCTCTACTCCCCTCTATGCACTGGCCTACCTCTCCTCTCTCATCTCCCTTTACTCTCCTCCATGCACTCTCCTCCCCTCTCATCTCACTCTACTCCTCTCCAGACATCCATGCTGTTGATCGTCTGCCCCAGTTCCAGTTGAGACTCATGACCTTCCTTTGTTCCCCTCTGCTTATTGCAGACTGCCTCTATTTATATGTAGTGACTGTGAATGTCACTGTGTGGTGCCGGGCTTGCGGGGCCACGGCGGATAACATGTTGTCATTATGTGCAGCCCGGTTACTGGGCGTAGTACCAGCCCGAGCGGGGCTTGGGTGAGTGCTGGTTAGCGCAGAGGCACCATGTACAGTGTGCGGTGCGGGCTCCCGGTGAGGGAGCGTCAGCCAGCCAGGGTTACGTTGGGGCATGATACGCTGGTTGACCTGCCGCCACGTGACCGGATGATATTGGAGGGGGGCCACCGGTGGACAGCGGCTGCTGGGTGGTCACGTGGTATAGAGGAGCTCTCGGGATCCTTCGGGAAAGGGCTCGAGAGATCGAGAAGGCGGGCGGGGCGAGAGGCGGAGCCAGCCCAGCCCAAGTCGATATAACGGGGGCCCGTGTGTGGCTCGGAGTTCTTGACTGTTGGTGAGTGAAGATCCATGTTGGGTTGAAGAAGCCTGTAGCCAAGCGGTCCGGGACCCAGCTCGTGGTGTCTAGTTCTGCCGTAGTGTGGTTAAATGGGCGTTCAAAACCCGAATGTAGGTTATGTTATGTTGTGTTGAGTTTATGTAATAATGTTGCTCCCAAGACAACGTCTGCGACTTAGTTGGACTCACTACATATATAATAAACATTCCTATTGTTTCCATACAGCATCTTACAGTGGCATTTAGATGCCATATAAATACAAATTGTAATTACAATTGAAAGAGGGGCCACTATCAGCAACTAAAGGAGGGGACAAGTGGTGGCTGGCGCAGCAATCCGTGCTTTGTGCTCTGAACCTGGCAACCTGAGTTGTATTCCCAGCCATGGCTAACATCAGTGCTAATAAAGCATCTGAATCAGTCTCGCTCCTCCCAATCCCCTTAAATCCACAACAATAACCATGGTGAAGTATGGTCAAACAATCCCCATCACCAATATGGTGAGGGGGAGGCCTTCATCCAGCAGTGGATTGACTAAGGTCTAAACACAAACAGCACCAGCACCCTCCTGCCCTCACTATGCTTGTGACTAAGAAAAAAAATCTGGACACATCAAAATCTTTATTCATTCTGGAGAAATCCATGGGCTATAAAGCAATTTTTCACAGATGTCCAGAAAAAGTGTAGCGGGTCCTACTGAGTCGCAGATGTTGTTCCTTTTAGAGGCAACACTTTTATTTGTAACACCGTAACACCGCAACACAAAGGGGCAACTGTCACTTTGCCAGACGACAGCGAGTTACTGCTACGAGGGGTCGATCCCTCACTCGTGTGTCCAACCACGTGGTTGCCTCGTAAGACGGAGAGCTTCAGCTTGAGACGTTGAGCTTCCCGCTTGTAGATGTTGAGCTTCCAGCTTGTAGAATGCAGCGACCCCGGTTCCTCTCAGGGACCCGCCTTATATTCCTCTCCGGTCGGGGCCGCTACGCCCTCGGCCCCGCCCGCCTTCCCAAACATTCTCGTTCCCTCTCAATCCTTCTCAAGAGCTCTCTCCGGACATGTGATCACCCCCTAGTCCCCCCACCTGGGGCCCCCTGTATGGACATTCGGGATCACGTGTCTACGGGGTCAACCAGAGCGCCATGGCACGGGGCAACCCTGCCCCTGGGCTGACACTCACCCCCTCCCCCTCGGGGGAGCCCCCACCACACGCCGTGCGTGGTGCCCGCACTATCCCAGTGCTCGCCAAGCCCCGCTAGGGCCGGTATTACACACAGCCACCCACACAGTGCTGTCCACGATGTAGGAACATCGAACGGCATGACCCTTCTGGGCCGGCACCATACAGTGACATCCCTGATGTCACTACAATAGCATATTCGCATGCTGAACATTCAGCACAACTATTAATATAAAAGAACAATACACCGTGCCCTCGTGACAACCGGGTTACTACGTTACACCAAGCACGAGTATGCAGGTTTTTAACGCCCAGGTCGCATCAAATGCGCAACACCGGCCACCGTCTGCAGAATCAATAGTTTCCTACGTATATCGAGATTCTTACTGCCGATCGCCGGTCGGCAGAATACACTTTGAAAGCCATGCTTCGATGACATTGCCAGCACTTTTGCCTTTGGCCAAGGTTGCAGACTTTCTGCAACTCCACATGACTCAGGCGAACGCTGTGTCATTGTAAAGCAACACAGCGTGAAGCCAAGCTGATGTTTTGAAAATTCGATAAGCGTTTTTTTACGTGTCTTCAAACTTGGAAACCAGGTTTTAAGCCAAGTTATGGGTGCATGGAAATCTAAACTGAAGCATTTTGAGTAGACAAATTAAATAATCTTACCTATATAAGTATTTTTTGTCTGTCCATCTGTCTATGTACGTAACTTGCGAAGGATTTAACTCGCAAACTGTGGGGTTAACGTTTAAAACAAGTACCCAGATACCACGCGATAAGCCCTGTGGTGAGCCAGCGCTATTCGTATTTCACATCCATCAACTTTAAAGCAGATAAATTAACAATTTATTACTATTAATTATTATATTACTATGCTGAGCGTGCGCCAAAGCACACATCTGCGCATGCGCAAGAAAGCTGAGTCGTGGTTGCCCCTAGCAACGCACACACGCGATCGTTGGGGGTAGGGGGGAATTCTCATTCGCATTAAAAATGTACAAAAAATACACACAAAGCTGGGGTAAATTCTTCAAAGTGTGATGTCCTCTTCTCCCCCCCCCACCCCAATGTGTGCACTTACTACGATAGGGTCGGTAGATACTACTTTAAAGTTTGTAGTTACTGCTATTGTAGAGTGGGCGGTTGGGGGGGCGGTGTAGCAGCCCAGCCCCAGCTTACCAAGGTACCACCTCGGCTGGCTGGGCAATCTAGGTGAGGCCGGGGGCTCTGCACGGGACTAGGCTTCACCACTACACTCTGTGAAGTTAGTACTATTGTAATGACATAAATGGGCCGTTCTATGGCGACAGTGGGTGTACTATACACAAGGGCTCACTTGAGGGCAGATTCCGGATGTCACGGAGGTTGAGTCAGCACATGACAGTCTGGGTGAACCCGCGAGAGCACGTGACCGGATGAGGGGGCACGGAGGCCCCCAGAAGGGGGTGAGCGGGCCACGTGATGTGGACCCACACTCTTCGCGAAGGATCGATAAGGGGGCTGTTCAACCCGGGAAAAAGTCGTCTTCTCCGATCTTCGCTCTTCAGTCTTCGTACGCAACGACACGACGACGTGTCGGCTGTTTTGGTTCAACCATATAGGGAATCCGTTCAAGTGGTTAGGTGGTTAGGAACGGTGGCCACCACCATACGTAGTTAACCTGTATGTACATAATCGCTCGGAATGTGCATAATTAACCTTGGAACGTTGAATAGTGTTGGTTGCGTTAGAGAATAAAACGTGTTGCCTCCCAGTCTTGGTGTGCGCCTGATTAGAACCCACGACACTATTATAGAGTCGATATATATTATTATAAAGTCGGTATATACGACTAAAGAGTGGGTAGATACTACTGTAGAGTTTGTAGTTACTGCTACTGTAAAGCGGGCGGTGGGGCGGTATCGCAGCCCAGCCCAAGCCTGCCAAGGTGCCACCTCTTACCTATAAAAGGTATAAAAGGCAATTTGTAATGAGAAAACAGTCATGGTAATAAATGTTTGAAGGGAGCTGTAAATCTGTGTTAGCTTGCGAAGTGTCCACACGAAAGAGAATTCCCTCCTCTCCCCCACCGAACGCGTGTGAGTTGGTAGGGTCGAGCAGCGCTATGTAATAAATAAATAACCGAAAACAGCACTAAATCGCTAATTAAACTACTTTAAAGGTGACAGACGCGAAATCGGTATAGCGCTGGCTCAGCACGGGGCTTACAGCGTGGTACCTAGCTACTTTTTAAAAATGTAAACCCCACGGTTTGCGAGCCAAATCCTTCACAAGTTTCGGCCACACTGACAGACAAACAATGACATTTATAGGGAAAAAGATATAGAGTCGGCAGATACTACTATAAAGTCAGTAGATACTACTATACAGTCAGTATATACTATTACAGTCAGTACATACTACTATAGAGTCAGGAGATACTACTGTATAGTTAGTAGATACTACTACTGTCAATAGATACTACTACAGTCAGTAAATACTACTACATAATAGAGGTTTTTGGGCTAGATCGCGTAAATATATAAATGTGTCGTTAAAACCCGCCACCACCCAACACAGCCAACTAGTAAGGGTGTGCTGTACTAGTGACGAATTGGCATGTTGTTTACGTGACAACCCTTACTAGTTGGCCGTGTCGGGTGGTGGCGGGTTTTAAGGACACATTTATATATATTTACACGATCTAACCCAAAAACCTCTTATGGATGATATTGGTCACGAAAGCCTACGTGTTAAACAAATACTGCTACAGTCAGTAGATACTACTTTAGAGTCAGTATATACTACTGTAGAGTAAGTAGTTACTACTATAGTCAGTGGATACTACTATCGTCAGTAGCGACTACTAAAGAGTCGGTAGATACTATCGTAGGGTCGGTAGATACTAATATAGTCCGTAGATAATTCTACAGTCAGTAGATACCACTATAGTTAGTATTTACTGCTGCAGAGTCGATAGATACGACTATAGAGTCAGTAGATACTGCTACAATCAGCAGATACTACTATATAGTCAGTAGATACTGCTACAATCAGCAGATACTACTATAGAGTCAGTAGATACTACTATAGAGTTAAATCTTGCATTAAAGCTTTCGTGACTGCAGTAATTCATATTCTTTGGGTCTTTCGGTAAAGTCACGTAAATAGGTTCAAAGAAAATAACAAAAAACTACGACGAGTCGATCGCAACACATCAGTAGGTGCGATCGAAATGTCGTAGTTTTTTGTTATTTTCTTTGAACCTATCTACGTGACTTTACCGAAAGACCCAAAGAATACTATAGAGTGAGTAGTTACTACTATAGTCAGTAGGTACTACTATAGAGTCAATAGATACTACTATAGATTCAGAAGGTACTACTATAGCCAGTAGATAATACTACAGTCAGTAGATTCCACTATAGTCAGTATATACTGCTGTAGAGTCAGTAGTTACTACTATAGAGTTGGTAGATACTACTTTAGGGTCAGTAGGTACTACTATGGTCAGTAGGTACTACTACGGTCAGTAGTGACTACTATAGTCAGTAGATACTACTGTACAGTCAGTAGATACTACTGTGCAGTCAGTAGATACAACTACAGAGTCAGTTGATACTACAGTAGAGCCAGATACTTCTGTAGAGCCAGATACTTCTGTAGAGTCAGATACTACCACAGAGTCACGAGATACTACTCTCTATTGTATGTAGGGTGTTTAGGTAAATATGCCTATGCTGGGGTAAAAACATTTTTTGAGGGGGGGGGGGGGGGTCAACAATTTTCGTAAACCTTTTAGATCAACTATTTACCCCCCACTTTCTATAACTTTTTGGACTTCTGCAAGCCTCTTATAATTTTGTTGATGGACAAATTAAGCCCCCGGCTCTCGCATAAACTGCATTGTGATGTCATTTTATGTCTGTTGAAGGCGAACGATGCGGCAATCTATTCCTCTCGACGAGCTCTACACGATGCGCTAATCAAAGTTTCAAAGTTTTGTTTATGGCTACGGCATTCGTCCTCGCTGCGCTTGGACGGCTTGACAACAGAATGATCCGTGCCAGGTGGGTCGCAGTATTTATGTGCGCGGTGGGACGGAGTTGCCAAAAATAAATTAATTACAATTTTGACTTCCGTTTATTTGGGACCCCGGGGTCCCGCCATAAGGTTCAAATAGACAAAAGGCACGCCGGGCTTTCGCAATAGCTTAGTATTTGTATATGTTCATGTCATATTTTTAAGAGAAGTTTTTAAATATATTTTTCCCCCAGGCAATGCCGGGTACTTCCCGCAAGTATTCTATAAAATGAGAAAAGGCTTGTACTCTTTCTGGCAATACTGACAAGTGTTAAGATGTTTAAACACCAAATTGACACCTATTACAAGGCATCCAGTCTGCATTAACCACATATACTCGTGGTAAAATATGCAAACAAATATGCTTTGATAAGTATTGTACTTAAACTGATTGGCCTACACCAGAGACAGCCTTTTAAGTGTTTGAATGCGAACTTAATTCCTTCTAATGTATCTATTCGGTGTTTGAACATCTTGAACACCCGTTTTTATTGATACTGGCTAAAAGGTCCCATAGATAAGGGCTCTCTCTATTTTGGGATAGTTCAACATCAACAGTCACTGTCTATCCACTTTGCCATACGGGTAATGGGGGTTACTTGACCATACTTTACAACAATATCCCTTCCCTTGTTCTAAGGATAAGATGCTGCGGAAAGTAAGATACACTCAAATCTTATGCTTGGTGCCAAAAAGGTTGTAACAAATCTGTTCACACACACAAATACAACTACTGGATTATAAGACACACTTCCAACATTTTATTTAACATATAAGAGAAAGAATGCATGTTATATACTGGATAAACATTTTTTAAAGAAAATTTATGTTGATGATGAAGGTCGTAAAGTATTGTTGGCCTCTGAATGTAATAAAATAATTTTACCCAATCTGGAAAGGTGAGCTATGGAAGTATTCCAGCATACGTTCTCAACATTGCATCGGGCAGCTTTGTGTTCAACTGCACGAGACAGACAGACGAGATGCGTTATTAAAACGCACGAAAACGACGTCAAATTCACAATGGATACACGGAACGGGGACCAGAAAAGCGATATCCTGGCTTCCTGGAACGAAGTTGCAAGCCAATGATACGAAAAAACGTGCCTTCCTATTTCTTCTACAAGCCTCAGCAAATGTACTGCTGTCAGCGCCTTTATAAGATTGGCAGATAAAGCTGTTTCACGTATATCGTAAGTAAACAGTGTTCTTGAGCTTCCACATAGTATGTTTGAAGTTAAATCCATCCAAAACTAAAATATTACGTGAACTATGACGCCGTGGTTAATGTACGAATTTTAAAACCAAGTTTGCTTCACTCAAGTCACTCCTCCAGGGTTCAATGGAACGAGTACAACTACGCAAGAACTAAACAATGGTCGTCTCGTCAGCTGGCCCTCGGCAAGGGAATGTGGGAATCAATCCTATCACTGGCTCAAAGCTGCTTGCAGAGATGAATGTAAGCGCACTGCTCTTTTGAGGCGGGAGTCACTGCAAAGACTTTTGAGTTGAAAGTAAAACTATATATTAAATTACAATAATTCTACATGTGCCTTTGAAAGTAAAAAGGGTAATTGTATTCAAGTGTACGTGTTGGGAGGAAACCAGAGTGCCAAGAGAAGACACTTCTGGAGGACTCTCAAATTCCACCCACACAGCTCAGGGACCTACTTGCTGTACCCCCCTTTAAATAAAATAACTCTATGCCCTCCAGTCAGATGTCTTACACATTTCTCGGTTAAATCTTTGCATGATCCACCAACCTCACCTCAAAGTTACTGCGTAAAAAGTGGATACCAAACGCACCTGTCCAATCATACCTCTTTCTGCCTTATATAGATTAACTATCTCAATCTTGCTGACGAACATATGTCAAAAAAGCCATCTTCACACCAGGTAAAACAGAAACGGACAAATAATGGCACGATGGCATCACCATCAGCCATTATCTATCCACTGCTGGTTGAAGACCTCCTTGAGCTGTCACCATCTGATTTCATTAAATAAACTAGCTTTACTACCCAGCTTCGCCCGGGACTTGGATTCTCGACGCCCGGCCGTCTTTGTCTCCCCAGTGGCGATGTTCACACCACGGTTACTCGTTTGAGGCTGAGTCGACGTAGGGGAGGCCCAGGACCGGTTCAAATGATCGTCACAGGTGGTGGTAGTAAGTGGGAATCGAACTCGGGTCGCCGAGTTCATAGCGCAGCGCACTAACCACTACACTACCGCTCGCCCCACACATGCGCCCCCCGTCCATAGGTACACATACACGCGCTCACCACTCACCCTCAACACTCACCCTCACCACTCACCCTCACCATTCACCCTCACCACTCTCCCTCACCACTGTCCCTCACCACTCATCCTCACCAATCACACCCTCACCAATGACCACTCACCACTCACCCTCAACACTCACCCTCACCACTCACCACTCACCCTCACCATTCACCCTCACCACTCTCCCTCACCACTCATCCTCAGCAATGACACGCTCACCAATCACCACTCACCACTCACCCTCAACACTCACCCTCACCACTCACCCTCACCATTCACCCTCACCACTCTCCCTCACCACTCATCCTCACCAATGACACGCTCACCAATCACCACTCACCCTCACCACTCACCCTCACCACTCACCGTCACCACTCAACCTCCCCTCACCACTCACTAATCACCACTCACAATCGCCACTCACAACCGCCCTCACCATTATATTTTTGCCCCAGTCAACGCCGGATATTTCCCATTCGTAGCAGTTTATATCAACTCTATAAGCAACTTATATTAAACAGGAAGCGCGATCCTAAAGTAATTAACAACCTTCGATTAGTCCTTTGTGCGATTCAAAGAATCGATTCCTGGCATGTTGGGGGTTTACATTTTGAATGATAGAGTTTCATTTTCATTGTTTTTTTATTTTTTCAGGAGTTTTTAATTACATTTTTGCCCCGGTCAACGCCGGATATTTCCCGTTCGTAGCAGTTTATATCGACTTTAAGCAACTTATAGTAAACGGGAATCGTCCGAATGTAAAGGAATCTACAACCTTCAATTCCTTTGCGCGAGTCAGAGAATCGATTCTTGGCACGTCGGGTTTAAAAGTAATTACACAGTTGTTTTTTCATTGGTATGTAATGTTTGAAAGTTTTCATAAGATTTTAAATGTATTTTCCCCCCGGGCAACGCTGGGTATATCGAGTTTATACCACAAATGCGTGCGCATATTTTTAACGGGAATTAAAAATGGCGTCCACCCGGCAGCGAATGCGTCGCTACCCGTTGCCAGGGGCAACCGCCGTCCAATGAAACTGCGTATGGTCCGGCGACACACAGACACACACACAGACAGACAGACTAATTTGCGATTTTATATATATAGATATACAAATGAGAAGCTCCCTATCTACAGGCTAAGTACAAATATTAATTACACATGTTTTTATTTTCACCAATGGGGAGAAGAAGCTGTGATGGGGAAAATGGTGCAGGTGTTATTGAACGAGTAAAAAATATAAATCTGAAAAAATAACCAATTGGCTCAGAGGGCAAAAAAAATGTCTGTCAGAACAAGTCATTTAAAGATTCAACCCTTCCCTCACAACCTTCTGGATCCAAGTTCGATGCAGAAATTAATCATTTTCATCTGGTTTGTCTGCCTCATCTGTATTACATGTATTGGCGAGTCAATCGCATTCATGCCATATACTTTACATAACGCATGCAAAATTAATCATTCCATCCGCACAAGTCGTCATTACATAAATTGTTAAGCGCAGAAATTTATTTTCAGCCAATCGATGAATAAATGTGAAGTCAGAGCCCTTAACCAGCACCATGGAGATCTTTGGGTAGGTAACCACCCTTGAATGGAGTGGCGGCGTAGTGATTAACGCACTGCAATATGAACCGGACAACCTCGGCTCGACTCCCAGGGATGGTTAACATCAGTGGGGCACGTGAAATCTAAAAATGGCTCTGGGACGCTCTTCACCAACCGGCGCTGGTCCAGCGTGGTGAACTATGGTCAAACAACAACGATGACTAAGAGGAGTGGGGAGGCCTCCATCCAGCAGTGGATTGACCGAAAGCTGAAAAGTAACTACCCTTTATGAAACCAGGTTTACAACTGTGGCAATTTTCATGATCGGTGACGATTGCACAAAAGAAAAGCTGAAACGTATTTTCGATGTCCTTTCTAAGTTAATTTGCTGAGGATGGGTTCTGAGAGCTTACTCAGCAAATGGGCATGAGATGAACCACACAGCATCACAGCTATAAGGATGACGTTGAGACTTTGGTAAGATTGGACCTTGAGAAGGGCACTGGGAAAGACACGTGATTCTAGCCCATTCCCAACAAGCATGCGTGGCTCCGTTGTGAGTTGCAAAACGAAACAAACATTGCTGTGCCAAGATGTCTATAGCACTGTTAAAATGCATTGTCATTAGTTTAAAAGGCAGAATAAAATAAAAATTCACTGGTAGATGATGGCATCCTTACCCCATGCAGGTGGTGAGATATTTTACCATACTTCACCATGCAGGATGGTGCAAGCTAGTGAAGGCAAAGAGCACAGATATCGGTGTATAATACAGTACAACAATCAGTTTTGCAGCACTGCACTCTACTGCCCACCATATAGCCCCGCAGAAACTTAAACACCTATTATGCACGCTGGTCACCCATTCAATCACTATCCAGGATTAATCCTTCTTAGCTTTCGATATCTGACGAGACTGGACGCATTCTGGGTGATTTGGTCATCGGTTGCCAGTAATGTACTGCAATTGAAAAAAAAACACATTGAGAAAGGAGCAACACAATATCTATTACACACGTGCATTCTTAACACATGTCATGTCATTCTACTAAATGTAGATTCGCGGCATAATAAATTGCTGGGCAACATTTAGTTGCAAAATAAAACTGGACAGCTTGACTGGAAACGTTGGTGGCATCCACCAATTTCTGTCTCCTGACAGCACAAACAAAGCCATTCTTGATCAGTCAAGGTTACAGCAGGCAGCTTCAAAACTGACTCTCTCGCACACAATTTCCTCTGCAGGTGTTCACTATTGTAACAAAAAAATGCAGTCAGACTTCCTGCTCATTGCACGGGGTACAGCAAACTCTGCACGCTACGCCTGTAAGCTCATGTTTAATCAGTGTACACGTATCATCATAATCCTTACGCCAAAATATTTTCAAAACAGTTGCTCTGTATGGCCTGTATGACGATAAATGACCCAGTTATATTTTGAACTCTCCTCCACAATGCAATTTCACTGAAAAAAGACAAAGATCCCCCTTATAGCCATAATAGCTGTTCGTGAGCACCTGAACGGATAGTCTACCACTACCATGCAGTTCATCATCATCATTTCTTGACGAAAGTTAAACTATTTCTTATTTTACCAGGAAAGGCCCATTGAGCTATACAGCTCTTTTACAGAAGCAACCTGGCCACAAATGATAGCTCAACAAAGTGGCGTATCATGTGAAAATCTATAGCAGATAAATACTCTAAGCACATGAAGGAAAAACCAGAGGACCAGGAGAAAATCCTCGCGACCATGGGGAAAACATGAAAACTCCAAATATACAGGCATCAGGGTCACGATCGAACCCACGACCTTGCCACCGTGGTGCCCCAGGTTATTGCTGGGCGACTTGGAAGTTTCACAATTCCCACATCAGAGCGATTTGAACTGGACTTTGAGTCTGCTCAGCTATTTAAGAAGAATCTGGGATATTTATAACAATGAATCTGCCCCACCACCATAATCGCAATGAGAATCATACTTTGATTAAGAAATGTATTATTTTTCATTTTCTCTGTCTTGTTCTTACCAATAGCCTAAAGGTATCAATCACATCTCATTTACATACATTCTGAATACCATAATCCATCTCTCCATTGCACATGTGTAGTGACATAGAATGGATCACTACGGCGCGTAGCACTGGGGACAATAGAATAAGGAAATATGGGTGTAGCATAAAGCACAGCATGTAATTCCACGCAGTGGGTCGCTAGGGTGCGTGGTGCTGGCTGCTGGCAGAGAGGGAAGCCCAGAGGATGCTCGATGGGCTAGTTTTGGCACTACTTCACCGATGATCCAGGACCGCACAAGTTTAAGAGTGCCGTCTGCAAACATTGTCACACCATATTCAACCATCACAAGAAGAGTGAGCAGGCGATGAGGCACCTGAATGCATGCGCCGCTTTTTGGAGGGCAATGAATGGCACCGAGATAGATGATCGTCCCGAGTGGTATGCGTCGAACAAGAAGCGGGCGAAGCCATCGAAGGCAAGCGGCAGCTCAACTCCATCTACATCGAATGCTTCATCGATGAAGCAAGGATCGATCAAAGATTACCTAATACCCAAGCTCGATAAGCGAGCGAAGGAGAAGTTCGAGCAGGCCATAGCAATGCATTACTTCGTCTCGGGCACGTCGTTCCAGCGGGTCGAGGAAGAGAACCTGGTGATTTCTGTGAAGGCCTTTCACCCAGATGCAGTACTGTCAAACAGGAAGAGGCTGGCCGGACCATTGCTCGACAGGGCATACATCGACATGAAGCTGGACAAAAAAACCGTTTGCCTGACATGTGATGCGTGGTCAAACATCAAGAATGATCCGATTGTGAACTACATGGTCACATCGCCGTCCACAACGTTGTTTCTCGAGTCAGTATCCACTGCAGAGATGGGCCACAACGCTGACTGGATCGCCTCGGATTTTCAACGTGTGATGGCGTCCCATCCAAAGACTACATTCGCTGGAGTGGTTACCGACAACACATTCACCAACAAGAATGCGTGGGAACAACTCTCGAAGGCTCACCCATTCTATTTCCAAGGCTGTACGTCGCATGGTCTGCATTTGCTTGTCAACGACATAATCTCTGCCACGAAGACGAGGAAAGCCGGCCAATCAGAACACACATACCCAATCGACTATCCGTTCGAGTACCTGTTTGAGTTCATCATGAGGTGCAAGGACACAGTCAAATTGTTTAACAACAGTCACGTTCTCAAGGCACAGCTGCAGGCCGAACAGAAGATCGCAGGCGTTCGAGCGTTGGTCCGGCCGGCTCCTACACGTTGAGGAACAATCAAAGGCTGTTGCGAGACGCTGTTGTCATCGGAGAGGATTCTGCATTCCATTGTCACGGCTCGCAACTTCATCAAGGGGACGGCAGGTCAGAAATCCAAGCGCATGCGAATCAAGACCATCATTACGAGCGACGATTTTGTCTCTTTGTTGCACAAGTCCCTTGCCATTCTCATGCCCATCGACGCATTGATTGTCAAATATCAATCCGATTCTGTACCAGTCTCTGAAGTCTTGCCAGATTTTCCCACCCTTCTTGCTGAGTTTGCTAAGCTGCACGAAGATGGTCATACGAGCACTGAAAAGATCAACTACCTGATCAAGTTGGCAGCAAGTGGCTTTCAGTTCATGTACAGAAAGGCCCATGGACTGGCGTATCTGTTAGATCCTCGCTTCATTGGAGAGGGCTTGAGCCCGGCTAATCGAAAAGAGCTGGAGAACATCTTACTGGAGACACGGATCGACGATGAGACGGCGGTTGATGAGGAGAGGCGAGAGGCGCTCTTTATGCAGCTCCTCTGAGTACATCATTTCGGCACAGCAAGAGAAGGATGCCGGCGGGTTTGGATTAATTATGCTGCTCAAGGGACGTAAGACACCTTTGCAGAATTGGCAGTCTGACGGCGTGGCCTGGCCCAATCTTCAGAAGATCGGCGTGAAGCTGTTCATGATGGCGACATCCTCTGCAGCCTCGGAGCGCAACTTCTCAACTATGGGCTTCATACACAGCAAGCTCAGGAACAGCTTGGCGCCCAGTTCGGTGGAGAAGTTGGTCTACCTCAAGAGCAACTATGCGGCGTTCGCCGAATGCAGTTATATGTCCGATGGCGATGACACGGACTCGTCAGAGGAGGAATAGTACTGATCTGGGAGTATTGCGAATAAAACCATGAGGTTTTTTAGCTTCAAATCAAGATTTATTAGGTTTATTAGGGTTTATCAAGGTTTGAACCTTAAACCTCAAATTCGGATCTGAAAAAATGTTTCCACCGCTGCCACACTAGGGGGCGTGGTACTGGCTGATAGTGGAAAGGGGCATGTGGGGACACGTCACCCCGGCCGGCTGGCAAAGCACGTGATGGGCCGGGGTGAAGGATGCGGGAAGCATGGCCCAGGACCTTCTGGAGGGTTCCATGAGGGGGCGTGGTTAAGGGCGGAGCCAGGCAGGTGTCACGTGGAGGTCGGCCCAGGACCTCCTGGAAGGTTCTAGAAGGGGGTGTGGCCGAGGGTGGAGCCAGTTCACGCTGAGGGGCATAAAAGGGAAGCCCCGAGGCTGAATCAGGGCTGTCTACAGGTTGAATGGAACCAGAGGTGCTATGTCTTCGACTCCAGCGTCATGGGTTAGACAGAATGTTGGCTGCTCTGACCCGTAATTAGTTATCCCGTGTGTGAACAGTGTGTAAGATAGATATTGTAGAATAAACGTTGTTGCCTCCTAAAATAGTGTCTCAGAAGTGACTCACTACACATGTAATGACTATAAGAACATATTTTACTAAATAAATAATTCCTCATCCGGAGCCATGATCAATCGACTGCTGGAGGAAAGTCTCCGCAAACCATCTCTCATGGTCTTGCGATGCAACAATCCATCTAGCATCCACACATGAGCTGATATCACCACTCCATCTCTGCAATGAATATCGTCTCAGTCGTGTTTTCCTCTTTTAGCTGCCACTCTGTCATAAGTCTTGACCACCTGCTAACATGTCTTAGTTTCACAAATATATTCAAGTAAATAACTGCAATACAAGAAACAAGGCTCTCACATGTAATGGGGTCGACGGTCTGCAACTGGTGACTGATAAACAGACACAAGAAAAAAAAAGCAACGAATAAACTTAACTTAATTTGACCTACTCTTGCTCTGGAAGCTAAAGATTAGTATATACAGTATACCAGCTGGCTGATGATGATAACGTGCAGTTAACAACTTTTCAGAGAACATGAAACAATGGCATCTATTCTTGGTTAAGAGAGGGCTTTTTAAATGACCCAGGAAGTAGTTCTGTGGGATCATCTTCCTGGGCCACTCTGACACTGACGACCTTCTGACGTTTAAAACTGAAGTATGTTTAGTCTATTTCATTCCATTTACTTTGATGGTACAAGTGGGATACAATAAAAACTGAGAAATCTAAAAAAAGATGTAGGGGATAAAGCTATTAATCACATTCTCCAGGTCATTTCAAAGCAGAATCAAGTCTGCTTTAGAATTAATAATTCAAAGGCATCCAAAAACAGCCCCCCTGACAACCGCTTAAAATTACATGACCATTGCCGAAATTGACGAGCAATTTGCATCAAACCACTTAATGGAATGAACCGGCAGCTGCCCTTACCACTGCTGCTGCGCCTGGCTCAAGGGTTTAATCTGGATGACATTTTGTTTATTCATCAGAGGACTCTCTCTGCTTTAGCAAAATCCAGTCCTTTGGCTGGATAACCTCATGGCTAATGCTCACCTTCTGTTAACATCAGCAACGGCAGCAGACAAAGGCACATGATGATAAAATGCCTCTTAGCTAATACTACAAACAGCCAAGCAGACCAGCGAAACCATGTTGGATCTGGAGCCCTCGGTACCGACGTAGGAGAATGAATGTAAAGCACTGTGAAGGTTCACCGTTCCCACCCTCTGTCTGATAAACACCACGGGGCGTTTATTGTCAGTGCAGTCGAAAAGTGGCCCTCAAACACGTCGTTACGTCTCTCGCCAGAGTAGGCAATTGTGCGTCGGCGTATTAACCCAATTTTGAAAATGACTCGCAATTATCAAATTATGGTAAGAGTTCGTATAGCGATAGAGTGCAGATGCTTTGCTTGTATGCTTGCCAGGCTGATGAAATGCCTGCACTGAACTGGGAATCATTCCTGGAGCCATCAGCTCTGACAAAGCAATGTAAGTGGCCAACGAAGGAATGAATAAGTTAATATGTACGAAAAAACAAAGCGCAGAGACTGCGTGAGTCACTCGGTGTTCTTGCCCAGTAACAGAGCCCCAAGCAGCAATTGGTCTTCGCGCTAGAAATGGACAATCAGAATTCTGATGACATGAGTCAACACTGCAGATTCATGCCCTTCATCGACAATCGCTCATTCAAACGATGGCTTGACAAGAGGGGTCTTTAACAGGCAACGTTCTGAGAATTCGAATCTCGTGTTCTATCGTCAACATGAACCACCCGCCCACTAACCAGCCATCCTAACGCAACTCCTCAGTCACAAGCGCAACAACAAAAATGCCTTCAAGTTGTCTTAAGTCCATTGTACAAACTGAGTGACTTATCCGAAGAAAATGGCATTGGCTGAAGCAATGAACGACCGTTTTGTGCAATGGAGAACATTGACAAGGACTACGTTTTGATTGCTAGTGTCATTATCACACAAACACCCCTGCTAAACTCTTCTGAAAACTTCCACATTGTAAAGTTTTATTGGTGCGCTTGGGCAAGGCTAAATCCAGAAACGCATGTCAGTCTTAGAGTTATAACTGCCAACCAGTGTTTTCATAAACTGTTCAAGCAGATGCAATCAACGTCATTCTGAGAGGCAATTGTTATGTTATGTAAATATTTAAATCGGATAAGATTGTTACATTTTCAACAGACAAGTATACAGTACTTCTAGACAAGTATCTACTTATATGCAGTAACTGAACTACAGTACTGACAGACAGAATACAGTACGTGCGAGCAGATAAATTGACTCGTGCCACAAAGCATGTATAATTAAACACGTCAAGTTATATCTGTTTCTCAATCCGCTGCTGGATGAAGGCCTCCAACACCATATCAGCCATAAGGGTTGTTTGACCATACTTCACCATGCTGACCAATGCAGATACCAAATCAGTTTAAACGTAATTCGCCACTGATGTCAGCCGGAACCAAAACGCAGGCAGTGGCGCTTGGAGAACCAGGTAGTTGATAGAAAAAATATCTGCGTCAACATGAATGTGGCAGAACAAGTTCCACATTCGAGACTTGACCTCGCATAGTAAATTCCAGTGTCGAGGTACACGGAAGCTACATACGACTACAGTTAAACAGACTACAGTTTGTCCACAAGATGCACTCGGTTACACGTTTACTCCTGCACAGTAATATATACACATACTATACAACAAAAATCACCTCTCGTGATCAAAGAGAAAACAATAAACACAACAGCTCTTATTGTTTAATGGACTTCTCATTATGTACACACAGACACAAAACTAAACCATCAACTATTTATTTATTTCTTTTACCAGGCAAAGCCCATTGAGCTATATAGCTTTTATTCAAAAGCGACCTGGCCACAAATGATAGCCCAATTAAGTGGCTTATCATGTGGAAATGGAAAGCAGCCACATACTCTAAACGCGTTCCTAAACGTGGAGGGAAAAACCGGAGTCAGGGTTGGGATCGAGCTCACGACCTCCCGTATACCAGGCGAGGTAGTTAACATCTCACCACCATGGCACCCTTATGAGATGAGATGGCAGTGGTCCAATGGGTTCGGTACACAGTCAGATTTGGTCCACTCACTGGATTGAATCTGTTGATTGAATCTATCTGTACGGAGCCTTGAGTTTTTGTGGCCTCTTGTGCGTGGTGGAGATTTCTCCAGGTACAAAGGTTTTCTCTTGCACGGAGCATAATAATAGACATTGATGGAATTGGCTAAATTTCCCAGTGTAACAGAATCCTCCTCAAAAAGGCCTTTAGAATCTGCTTGGCTTCCCAAGGTAATAGAAATAATGTAAATATTACGCACCTAATAGCTTGCAATACCTTTTTGTAATACCATTTGTATTATAATCTTTTATAAACCTGGCACAAAACGGCTAAACGTGTAATACCAATAATATTATAAGTAATAATGCTTCTTAAATTATTAAATAGAATACTATACGTACTAATCCGTATATTGTGAAAGTATCACTTAGTTATCTCAATCTTGACACACATCAATCTTGACATCAACACACAACATATTACACACACTTAAACGTACAGTACTCATTAACTTGCTTAATACTGTAATCTTACTCGCTGTACAGTGCACCGCACAAACACACGTATAGCAGACGTATAGCAGACAGCTGTCGTGGCTGTGACAGTTCCACCTGAAGACGGAAGCTTGTGTTGCCTCCGAAACGTCGTGATTTTTATTTTATTTTACTTTTATTAATTTTAATGTTTTACCTACGTGACTTTACCGAAAACACATAAGAGTATGAATCCTTGCAGTCACGAAAGCTTCAAATCTAGAAATACGTGAAGTCTAAGTCACATAAACCAACATCAACCCACTCACTGCAAACATGTGCATACTACTTTTTAAACAAAGTTCCTATACTGGTCAGAAGCCTCATCCAAAATCATTTTTTTGTCGATAAGGCGCAGCAAAACAAAGACACAATGTACCGTGCGTACAACCTCGCACACACACAGACAGCTGTTTAGGAGGTTGTAAAGCGGGCGGGTGTTGCCTGTTGTTGTTGTGACCAGCAAGTTGACGGTGTTGTGATCGTAGTGGGTGAGTGGATGAGTGTTGTGATCCGCCTTTGAACACACGCTGGATTTAACTAAAGAGTCCCAAGTGCCTGCTCGCCCTAATTCATCAACGCGAGTGAAATATATCACCGTGTAGACACACACACGCGCGCGTATATCGTGGAGTGCGGGCTAGGCCGCAAAAATCACCGCTGCTCGGATGATCGCCCCTACCCGGTAAGGCGGCGGGGGCCCCGCGTAGTCGCGGAGCTGCTCCCGGTCCTCCACGCCGCCCGTGCTAGCGGCGTCCGAGTCGTGCAGCAGCGAGACATCGTCGAGCGAGCTGGATTTCAGGCAGTTTCCCATCCATTAAGGCTTCCCGACGGAGCTGAGAGGACTTGAGGAGGAGGAGGTAGGGGGGAGGTTCACGAGCGAGGAGGAGACGGAGCGAGGTGGTGGAGGGAGCAGCAGCAGGAGGCGTCACTCCATGGCGGAGCGCGGGCGACACTGAGCGGGCGGAACCGGGTCCAGCCGAGAAGCAACAACAACAACAACACGCGGAACCGGGTCCAGCCGAGAAGCAACAACAACAACACACGCGGAACCGGATGTATTAATAATTATTATAAAGTATATTTATAGAAGGGAAATAATAAAACATAACAAACTATATAATAAAATTCTCACGACGTTTCGCCCACAACGTAAGCAGCCGTCCTCAGGTGAAGAAACAGAGCTGTCGAAAAGACATTAAGACGCTGTCTTAATTATTATGTTTTATTTTTATTATTTTACTATTTCCCTCCTACGTGACTTTACCGAAAGAACCAAGAATATTAATTTCTGCAGTCACGAAAGCTTTAAATCGAAATTTACATTTATAGAATTATAATTATATAATGATTTTATTATAGTATGTAACTAAATAATAATTTGAAGTTGCATTATATGATTTTATAAGTAGTATATGATAACGTAACAAGTATATGTTTTTATATATTATTAAATAATTGTGTATTCTATATTATTGGTAAATAATACAATCTAAAGTATATTTAATTATTCAAATATAATACTGATATTATTACAAAATATTATGATATGCAATTAAATACTAATTACATATTGAATTGTATGCATATATTATAAATCAATTATATTAAATCAATTATATAATAATTCAACATATACAATCAACAATATAATTATTTATGTTTTATAATTATAACCTGGAATCATTGCTAATAAAGGTTTTTGGGTTGTTTACCTACAACCAACGAACCACGGTTTATCACCCTGAACAAATGAGTCAACTACTACTTCAGCAAACACAGGGTTGTGTTGGAGAGTAAACCGCACGACGTCAACGCGTTTCATTTACAAACACGACCCCAGTGCGCATTGCTTCTCGGAAACGCTAGGGCGAGTTTGTAAGGGGCCGTCCATAAATGACGTCACGCGATTTTGGACGATTTTTGACCCCCCACCTCGTCACACGGCGTCACAAAAAGTCAGACCCCCCCCTCAAATATGACGTCACAAAGCTCTTCCCCCCCCCATAGATATAAAACATGCTTCAAATCGATTTAAACTATTGTCATTGTAGTGCGTATTTAATGTGGCGCAGCACTGATGTTGTAGGAGAAAACATTTATTAAAAAGTCTATTTAATTAAGTAGAACGTGTTGTCTATATTTATTTAAAGTTGCGCATTTTGATGTGACGTCACATTTCTCACCCCCCCCCCCCTCGTCACGCATCGTCACAAATGTCTGACCCCCCCCCCCCTAGGTGCGTGACGTCATTTATGGACGGTCCCTAAAGGGCCGCCAACAATTTGCCCAAGTTCTGTGGTCCTTAATATACGGTATCGTTTGAAGGTGTTTGTCCAACTCCGTTGATGACCGGAGGACACTCACGGAGTGCGGTGGGAGTCAAGTTGGCCCAAACGCGGTAACAGAAGGGATACTGATTGCGATTACACCCAGGTTGGCCCAGATGTCTTGTGAGTTATGACCCCCCGATTAATTGATCCCTAACATGCCCCCCCCCATCCTCCTTTGGATATGCATGTCTGTTGTAAATAAACCTTACGTAAAAAAATTATGTCTTAGATAATTAAATGGGGGGGGGGGGGGGGGGTCACAAAACATCTGGACCAGGCTGTACGTACTGCCGCCATACCCTGCGGTAAGCTGGGGGGTATATGGCGACCGCGGCGCCCGCGGGCAAGTGACGGAGTTTCCTCGAATCTCCGCGTGATCCACCAACCCCCAGTGGAGGCCGGATCCGAGATACAAACAACACGGGAAGCGGATCAGCGATATCCGCAGGGTGTGTGTGGCCGCGCAGCAGTGAGGCGTGCGCCAAGTCCTCCTCCTCCTCTATCCTCACCGGAAAGCTTCGCCCAGACGCGTTCAGCGTCACAGGCACAAGGGCAAAGGCAACGGTGGGCCAGGTGCGGTAGTTGCTATGCACGTGGCATTGTAATGCAGCACTAGCGGCGAGACCCGCTGTCTGTGCGTCGAGATGTCATAACCCTGGCTCGCCAGGAGGTGGTACAGCACATTGTACACGCCCATCTCTTCCATCTGTATGGGATAGACGAGCAGCGGTCCCCAACCATGTTGGCACCAGTTTCGTGGAAGACAATTTTTTCACGGGCGGGGGTGGGAAGTTCATCATTGGGTCTTTCCCCCTTTTCAAAGAAGCTTTCCAGCGACGTTTGTTTTTTACTCATTTTGGCTCGGGGTTAGAGCTCGTGGGCTTACCAAAACTGTGACTGAGACGAGTGCGCAGTGCGGGAAAGAGGCGCGGACGGAAGATAAAATAATTGGCGGGCCACGCGCGGACTGACCGCTCACCTCCTGCTGCTGTGCGGGGTTGGGACCTCTGGGATAGAGCGTTGCCCCCTTGCATGCACGCACGCGCGCGTGGCTTTTCTCCACGTGTTCCAGTTTCCTCCCAAATGTAAACACTCGTGACATGGCTGCAAACATCGTAATATATAGGGGGCCGTAGAGCTCTGACAATTGTTGGTGCTCACCACATGACGATGCAATGCCCGATCCACAAATATGATGGAGACAACACAGCGACAGTCTGCTACTACTGACGCGATTATCTGTCTTGATCACCTGAATGCGATATAGTAGTTGTTGCTCTTGCATCTACATCATGCTTACGAAAGAAGATCGAATGGCTGCAACCTTCCTGCTTGTTTGTAGTTGCTCGTGCATCTTGAGTCATTCTGTTCGCGAGTGAGCGAATACTGTGCAGCATATTACAAGCTGAAATCGTGTTGTTATCCATAGGCTATCGTGACCAAATGTTGATTCATGATTGATTTTGGGTCAGATCAATCTGCATAATGGGTTCAGTCCAAATATGGATTTGATCTACTCACAGCATTGAATATGTGCAGAGCTTTGAGTTGTTATGGCCTTGTAAGCATGGTGGGGTTTTCGCCAGGTCATACGATTTTCTTCCACATTCATCATTTTTGTAACATCTTAGTTGAAATAGTCGGGTGGCTCAGAAGTCAGGGTACTGAGCCAACACGACTGACATCCTGATTTAAAATCTAGGTCTCAGATTCGCGTGAATACAAAAGAACATCATATCAACATTGGCTTTACACTTAATTTGAGAATAAAAAATGTTTGCAATGCAAGAAAGAACCTCACAACAGAGAATGTGGTGTACAGTTTATCACATAAAAAGCACCAATTTTGAAGAACCTTTAATATCGCTTATCGTCATATTTCATATATAGCCATATTTTCCTGAATATAATCTTCAATAGCACAATTCGAATTAAATAATAGGACACTAACATTTGAAATAAATATTCTAACTTAAATTAGACAATATTGACCCTGACATAAATATTACATGTGGTCTCCAACAAATTATGGAATAAAAGCCTCTTAAGAGTGTTTGTAATCCAGACGACTGCTCACAGTTGCCATTTTGCAGCTTCAAAATCACCCTGAGCAGTGAAACGACCCAGCACTTTTTTCCCTGTGAAGTAACAGCTGTTCGCTCGTGGCCATGCTGAATGTTGCTCACAAGGAAACTCGGACTGCTTGCTACATCACTTGTACAAGTGAGTATGTTTTGCCGATTCAGCAATGTATTTCAAGAAAACGGTCAGAAGCATATAACAAGTACAGTAACAATTAAAGTATGAGAGAAAGTAAGTTCATTCCATTTATCTTTGAACCTTCTTCCACGTTTTTTCCCAATAGCATTTGTTCAATAAACAAGACAAACGTACGCTGCTCCCGGTGCATTGACTTTCACACCCACAGTGGTTGCTCCGCACCCATCAGATCATGGGAGGAGGGCATTGCCTATTGATTTTATGAGAACGCACGTTGCTGACGAGACGGGATAAAATCAGACTCAGCCCAAGGCTCCTGCCCATAACGTCAGGGCTTCCAACCAACGAAATTGATTTATGAGACACCTTGCTGCAAAGAATTGGTTAAGTTACACGGGGGGAAAAACCCCACAAAGTTGTTGAAATACATGCTTGGGTTTGTTTGATCCTGAAAACCCACAGCACAATGTATTGAATGAAGAGCAACAGAAGAGTTATACCGGTGACTTGGTTCGTCATTTGTTGCAGAGGTTTGCGGTTTCGATTCCTGCAGGCTGCCCTGGTTAATATTGCAGGAGTGGGTGGTATAGATCGCGTGACATGAATGGAATAAAAGTAGGCCATTGTGTGCTGGTGTAATTGTCCAATATCATCCAAAGTTGGATATTACTTTATTGGGAAACACATACAACCTGCGGGTGTTGAAATATATATATTTTTTAAAGGAATTCGGAAAAAAATGGCTCTTCTTTATATATTGGTTGCCGACCCCTGATCATGGGAGTCCAGTTTACCATGGGCAGGGGTCGGCAACCTGTGGCTCCGGAGCCATATGCAGCTTTTTAAGGATTGCTTCGTAGCGTTATACTGGTAGGAACCTCCTGGTTACACCAGCCCACAGGGGATTATTGTGTCCGTCCGTCCGTCGTGAATACAAAAATGGGAGGGGTGGGGCTGGGTGGAGAGGGGAGGGTGGGGAGGGGCTGGGTGGGGAGGGTGGGGAGGGGCTGGGTGGGGAGGGTGGGGCTGGGTGGGGAGGGGCTGGTCACCCCGTGGTGCCCTTATAAAACTCAACTTTTAACCTACTCACGCTGGTTTGTGTCCGCCCTCACAGTCGGCCATATTTGCGGAATACACCACGCCGCCGTTGAACCTGGCCATTAACTGAGCAACCCAACGTTCCTACCAGCTCCCTCCGCAGGAATGTGTTTTATTAAGGATCAGGGTCTTGAAATATTGAGTGTTTTTTTTTACTGATTTAAAAAAATGGCGCTTCTTATTTTTGTTGCTGACCCCTGTCCGGGGAAAACAAGCGACATAAGAATACCATAAGCTTTTACTGTTGTGTGAATTTTACCTGCAAAGTACAGGAAAACGTGGAGGGAGTTGATTTTTCCTGTGATATCCATGCAAAAATATTAGACAGAGGTGTGCAGTTTTTCCAATTATCTTTCTTGTTTTGTCCGTCTTGTGAGCTTGTTTTTCTCAATTAATAACCAAGCAATGCTCAGTGACGAAATATTCTGGTAACAGTTAATGAGCATCTGGATTTACTGCAAGGTCACATTACTCAATTGGCAGCCTGAAATGTTGAGTGGTGATGACTCACGACTGTTTGCAACAATGAGTTGTAAGTACCGTCCGTCGCATGAAGCGCTTACATAGAGGGGGGGGGGGGCATTGACGCAGTGGTAAGCGCACTGCGCTATGAACCTGGCAGCATCCTGAGTTTGAATCCTGGCCATCGCTAACATCAGTGGGCGGAGTGATCTCTGAACCAGTCCCCGACGCCCTCCACTCTCTTGACCAATCCACACTGACCAGTGTGGTTAAAGTATGGTCAAACAACCTCACATGACCGAAACGGCGTGAGGCCTTCGTTTAATGGTGGATTGACAAATGGATGTAAATATCAATTATGTTCAACACACTGTGCTTTAATACTCACAATCTGAGTTAAACCTCTACTCCCATACACTAGTGGAAATTGGCATCTGAACATGACCTATGCTCTCTCGAGGTCGATAAAGCATTGCATGGTTGCCTGTTATGGTGGTGAGGTCAAAGTCACCACTATGGAGACAAATATTACGCACTCCCAGAAGGCCTTGCAAGTGGTGGGCTTTGTACGAAATCTTTTTATTTATTTATATACGTGGAGACAAATATGTGGAGACATGTTTTGCCTGTTATTTATATTCTTCAGAACGTATGTATGTTGAACTTCTTTCGCTCCGTACGTAGCCAAATGTGTTAATGGGAGGTGCGGAAATCAAACTTGGGTCGCCGAGTTCGTAATTCTTCACTTGCTTATCATTGAGTTACGTATTATATCATTTTCCATCTCACTGGGACCTCATACATAAGGTGTCCTTGATTGTAAGTTGTGCAGTTCACCATCATTCATGCAAGTGTAGTGTGCTAAACACATTCCTGCGGAGGGAGCTGGTAGTAACGTTGGGTTGCTCGGTCAATGGCCAGGGTCAACGGCGGCGTGGTGTATTCCGCAAATATGCCCGACTTGGAGGGCGGGCACAAGCCGGCGTGAGTAGGTTAAACGTGGAGTTTTATAAAGGCACCACGGGGTGACCAGCCCCTCCCCACCCAGCTCCACCCCTCCCGGCTCCCACCCCTACCCAGCCCCTCCCCTCCCCACCAAGCCCCTCCCCTCCCCACCATACCCCTCCCCACCCCACCAAGCCCCTCCCTGCACGACGGACACAATCATCCCCTGTGGGCTGGTGTAACCAGGAGGTTCCTACCAGTATTAACAGACACTAGTAGGAGGTACTCTATTTTATTCCGGCCTTCACAGCCTTAGGGGATAACCACACACCGGGTCGGAGCAGCCAAAATGCTGCCAGACCCACAGCGTGAAGAGGGCGAAGATCACGACGACGGCGGCACGACGAGTTCCATTCCAGATCGCAGCAGCCCCGACTGTGAGTCGGAGCTCGCCTTTAACCTGCCCAGCCCGGCCCCCCGCACCCCTCTGGATCCCCTAGAGGGCTCCGTGCCTTGCCCACCGGTCCAACTGGTAGAACGGGCTGATATTCCTAATTCCATTGTCTACCAATCTCCCAGCGGCACGCGCTACAGTGACTCATTCAATGTCACGACACAAGCAAGCCTGACCATTGATGAGACACTGTTTGTTGAATCCGGTCAATAGTTTCCTTGTTTTGAAACAATGCTGCTGAAAGTTTGCCCTTCTAGAAAGCCGTGCGGCTGATGGGTTGTGTGATAGTTGTTTACATGGAGAGATGGTTTCGTGAAGGAGAGGTATTGTCTGCTTATTTTATTTATATTTTCCACAAAGATGCTCGTGATTAATTTCAGTTATCCACCCTTTAGGTCGACACAGCGTTGATTGGTTGGTCCCTGCTATGGTGGTGGTGAGGTTGTGGGGAGCGGTGGTGAGGTTGTGGGGAGCGGTGGTACAGCGTTGAGCACACTGCACTACGAACCCGACGACCCGAGTTCAATTCCCGCTCACAGCCAACTTCTGTGACCGGTCCTGGGCCTCCTCTATGTCTACTCAGCCTCAATTGAGTAACTAGTGCGATGTGTAAAGTCATTGCTGCTCGGGAGACAAAGGCGGCCAAGCGTGGTGCTGGCCACCCACCCCCTCGTGTTCCGTTCCAGCCTTCATAGGTGCCTGCTAACAGTACTTGGCCTAGTAGTCTGTTAAGGCTATACGGGGGATCTTTGTCTTTTGATGGTGAGGTTTTATGGAGACAAATGCATGGACATGTGTGATGCTGGCCACACAACCACCCTATAATTTGCTGCTTTATTAGCTACTTGCTAAGTGTTTGCATTTGAATAAAAAAATATAGCATTTGCAAAAAGTGCTCCTGCTATAATTGTTTTCCATTGTAAGAGTGTACAAGACAAATGTGCTGAGTTGTGTTTTTTATACGAGAAGTTAAATGGGAAATGCGTCGCCTTGGGGAGGCTTTTATCCAGCGGCAGTGTTTTCGTTGCGCTCAGCTGCACCTGACTTCAAGGCTGAAAAACGACGAAACTTTCGGTCAGAAATATAGGCAATTAATTACACGTCACACGTGTTTAGCAGCATGCGGTGAGGATGTGCGCGGTGGGGGTGCAGGAGTTAAAAAACGCTTTGGAATGTGCAACTTTATACGCTTGAATTAACGATATCTTTGCATGCGTGAGTCACACGACAAAAAGCCACAAACCTCTCTGGCCACCAGCTAATTTGAAAACAAGTCAAGAGACTGCGTCCCAAGTTTTCTGAAAAAAAAAACCGCACAAAGCGAATAGACTCACAAAGCAAAGTTGCTTACACGCGAGACGAACGGAACAGAGCAGCCCAGCACTGGCATCGTGACAATCGCTGTCACGACGCCTAATTTAAAAGTCCAGGCCACTTCCGGCCAGGTGGCGCTGTGCCTAAAGCACTTGCCTCTCAAATCAGATCGTGGACAAAATTATAACTTTGTTGAAAGTCAATAATCATTGACATGAATGGACCGGCTCCCACCATGAGAACGGGTACTTCTCACCAACGGCTTAAGCGGTGCCAGGTTAAGGTATCTTTGCCAATGGCACGCACTCCAAAGGACGCGATAAAGTCTAGCATAGCTTAATAAAGAAGTCAATGTTCTTTGTTCTTCATGGGCCCCTCTGGAGTTTTGGGCACTGGACAAATGCCCCCCCCCACCCCCATTTGCCCACTCTTCCCCCCTGCCCCAAAATCTGGCCCTGTGCTCACAGCAGTCACAAGCGGAGACGTGCGCTGGTCCTACTGCTAGTTTGAATGGGGCAAGAGTTAAAGGTGCACCCGTGCAATTGCTCGCTCGCGGCACTTCTGGTGGAGGGGCCTCGAGTAGAGGGAGCTCTTGAGGTTATTTGGCCAACTCTTCCACAGTGGCCAGAGAATTTGTAAGAGGTGGGTGTACCCACACTGTACCCCACCACACACGCACAGCCTGTCGATCGTCTCTTGTGTACCTGTACACTGGTGGGTGGACACAGGCGAGGGTAATTAAGAACATTGGCCATTGTTCTAGCTTTTAACTGTCTCGCTAGTGTGCTAACCATGGTTTGAGTCGGCATTTCAAAGCGGTCGGAAGAATTTCCAAACTCCATTCTTCACACCCCCCCCCCCGTCCTCCACATCTTGATCTCTCATTTCTGTTTACCAATGTCCCTTAAAATGCAAATGAAGTTGTTACACATTCCACGTGCCTAATGAATGGCAAGATAATGAATTTGCATTATGATGGGGGTGCCAACCCCTAAGAATGGAATTTGAGGTAACCCTGACATGGTTCACGAGAGAGGTGACTCACTCCTTAGCACTGTGACCAATTTCAATTGGTGGCTTAATCATCACACACCCCACTTCCTTACACAACCACATCTCAAGGAGTTCCCCTCAGTGACACAAGCAGTCCCCACCGATTTAACGTAAACACTGAATTAACACGGGGTTCAAATCCACCGCCTGAATGCGCCCCATCTTATATAAGATGTAGTGGCCGAGTTGTTTTTTTTAACTGGTGCTGGGTGGATAGTGACATCGTGGAATTGCTAGAGGTGTCAGCGGCTTGGGGAGGAGAGCCTTCATTCAGCAGTGACTTGACAATGGCAGACGATGACAATGATGAAATACATTCCAGTTATCTTTGTAAATATTTCGGTAGCATTTTGAACAGGCTTCATCAAACACCAGTTAATTATTTACACCTTTGTTTTTCACTTTGTGTTCGGACCATGGGACCTGCCATAACAACGTGGAATTAACCTCTCGCCCACCAGCAGAGATGAGGACAGAGACATTTCCACAAACTGGGAGCTGGAAATGTAAACGTTAGTTATTTATAAATTTTTAACACGAAATATATGCAGTACCTGGGCCCCTACCCAGTAAATGTGGAGTTTCTACTATTAGCTCAATGCGGCCAATGTTTTAGGGTTGCTGTCACTTGTCCTGGTGTTTTGCAGGTAGCCGTCCCGAGAAATCTGTAAGTCTTGCTGGGCCAACTGTGTAATAATGCACCATTAAAGCAAATGCATTGACGTACAGTTCTCCTCTTTTCCGGTATCGTGAAATATTACCTTTCATGCCATGGTATGTTCTGGCTTTTATACCTCAGAAGTGGCAACCATAGACAGGGCAGATGAGCACCCAACTGATGCTTGGATGAAGATACTTCACACTTCTGCTCTCCGCTCCTCTTGCCTGTTCGCTCAGGGACGGTACACATTTTTGTATCTTCCAGCCAAATCAACTTTGCATGAAGAAAATATGGATCAAGATCACTCGGAGGACCTCCCTGTCCCCACTAGAATTATTCTAGAATTGTCCTCTTTTTTACGTAGCTGTCCTGATTGATCTGTAAGTCTGTGTGGAACATTTACAACGGCCCACCCACCCACGGCACATCACGTCCCCGATACAAAATTGTACAAGCAGACACGTACGTGCTGATGGGGAGTGGCATGAGTGTGCGGAGGCAGGGAGGGCTTTCTGCTATATTGTGTGGCTCAAGTGAGTTGAGGACCGGTGAGGGGTGAGGGTCAAGAGTGTGGTGAATGTCTGACCAGGGTCAGGTGAGTGCCATACCAGTGTCTTGTCACTCTGTCCATAGGACGACCTGCTTGTTAGTAAAGTATATATATACACACATAAGGGATGAGTGATAGGTTACATTTGTTTGAGATATTGGATTTTTTATTGATTGGCCTGAATTTAAGATTTTATTTAGTTTTTTTTATTTAAATGTATTACATTGCAATAACACATTCATTGTTTATGAACCAATCGTAATTATTGAAGTATTTAACATTTTTATAGTTTCATATATTTTTTCCCACAAAGTTACATCAGTCTAATAATTCAAACGTAACAAAAGAAAAGTAATATTTTCATAAATTAAGCAAAAGTGGCATCACCCGTAGGGGGCGATGTGGCTATGTGGTTTTACCCAGTGAGGTAGAATGTATATTCTCATTTGGACCATGACACCTCCACACACATTGACCTACATAATGGGAATGACATCACTTCCGGTTACCTTGCAGTTTACATTCAATCCGAAATGAAAAAAATAATTCCGGATCATCCGAAATGTCATATTTAGGCCAGATTTATTGGGTATTTTTGGAAAAAATCCAAAATCCGGTCACGTATCCCGAACATGCGCGTGCACCTATTTCCTGGCCGTCGCCTGATTCGCAGGAGAGGTCAAGGGGGTCATCTCTCCATCCGCACTGCAGCTGCTATCCTCCCGAGAGTCACGGTCGATGAAGCTGTCGGTTTCGCACGATCTGCTGTCGTCTTCGTCATCTTCGATGAAGTGCAGCGTGGCCACGGCGTCTGACGGGGCGCGCCGGGCTGACACATGAAAGCTGCAGCGCGGCTCGGGGGACGCCCGCCTCCACTGTGAGGCGTTGCGGGTGCACGTGGACGGCACGGTGGCAGTGGTGGCGGTGAGCGGGGCCAGCGGGTGGTGGGGGTGGTGGCTCGACAGCTCTTGGTGGGGCTCCCTTTGCACGAGAGGAATTATCTCGCACGCCGCCGAATCGGTGCAGTGGCCTCTGTGGCTCGATCCCATCTGTGGCGAAAACGAACAATAAAAACAAACATATTTCAGGGGCCGTGAATTTAAAAGTCGTTTAGGTTTTCACATTTGTGGCTGTGTAGCTCTTTCATGCGCAGCAAGTGGGTTTGTAACATTTCTGTTTAGAAGGTAATTAATAAGATCGGCTGGCCTACATCAAAGACCTGCGGCAGCCGGTGACTTTATACAATCGAGGGAGAATGTGGAATAAATCCATTCAATTCCTGGAGAAGCTGCCATCACAAAGGACAATACGTCAGATATCGTGACAAACAAAACGTGGTACAACCCGAACACACATCGCAGAGATGTTCAGTGGCCTACCTCTGACATTCAGGATCCAGTGGTCTTTGGAAACCTCTCTCAAACTGGAAAAGACTGGAAATTTAATTTTTTTAATTATAAATGCTGCCACGGTGTAATGGTTAGCACACCGAGCTTGCAATTCAGAGGCTGTCGGTTCGATCTCCTGACACGGCATTTGAAACAAAGTGCCAAGTTACTTAAATCTCCCCGCCTGTCCACCCAGCAGAACACACATAGGCACACTACAGTTAGCCAATCGGCATTTGCGTTTGGTGGGGTAAAGTGTGGACACTCCAACCTTTTCCAAGACGTCTGGCCAGTGTGGTAGAGTAGGACAAGTAACCCCCAGAGGGACTCTCTTGACCTCCCCCTCATGGAGACCCTTCTTGCCAGCAGTGAGGCGAGCAAGAAATTGCAGGGCTGCACATTAATATTTTGACCTTTCACAACTAAACTCACAACTACAGTTGTTCTTATTTTGTTTGCTTAGTGAGACTTAAAAATTGTGGTCAAATGCATATTTGAATCATGATAGCCCTTCAGTGACAGAAATGTGACATCACTCCCATACATTTCAATAAAATGTCCATGCAGTATGCTTAACCTTCAAGTTTTTTCGGATCATTGGCAGGCGCCAAGAAAGATCTCTCATTTGGCTTTTTAAACAGACTATTGGGACAAGTGCTGTTAGCGAGCACCTAAGAAGCCTGGCACAGCACCACGGTTCAAATATTCTCCACTGTTATTGGCCATGAGCGGGAATCAACTCGGGTGGCCGGGTTCGAAGCGCAGTGCGCTAACCGCTGCGCCATCGCTCCCCACAGGGGGCCAACACACGACATGGCACACACACACACACACTCTTGGGTTTCCCACAAAGCAGCGCTCATCTTCTAGACCTCCAGGCGGACCATATGCTGAGTGGAATTCGCACTCCCCTTCGACTACCAGTCGAGCGCCTGGAGCAGAACGACCTGCCGGGCCCGACCCAGGAACCCACGCTGCGCACACCGCGAATACTTCTGCCCCCACACGACACCGAGATTTTCAAATCTGGATTGGTCGGTGGTTGACCGAGAGCCTCTCATCATCCCTTCTCAGGGGTGGATGAAATGAGGGCTATTGCCCTCTGGGCGAACCCAAAGGTGGCCTCCAAAAAAGAATGTGGATTTCACCCGTGGGTGGTTCGGGGTTAGACCGATCAGAATATCTAGTTATACTGGAGGAATGCGATGAGCTATGAAGCTATTTTTCACAGATGTCTAGTAAGGGGCGGGCCAGAAACATACAACAAACAATACAAAAAAACATGATAAGAGTGCAAAGTATAGGAAAGGTAAACACATTTAACTTAAAAATATATACAAATAAAACCAAATTTTTTTTATCTTACCAGGTAAAGCCCACTGAGCTATTAACTTATCTTTCAGAAGCGACCTGGCAACAAACGATAGCTCAACAAAGTGACTTATCGCGTGGAAATTTACAGCAGCAAAACAATCAAAATAAATGTTTCTAAATGATGCGCGGAAGGCAGTGGCATCTTCTACTCTTAACATTCTGTCGAGGTTCCTCTTGTTGTGTTACCTTGTGCTGCCCGACATGAGTTCAAAGTATCAATACTGTACTGAGAATTAGTGGCGTGGCCCGTTGAGTGTGCAGGCTGTGCAATTGTACCAGGGACCCATGAATCAGAATCTTTATTCAATACTGGAGGAATCCAATGAGCTATAAAGCTCTTTTTGCACAGATGTCCAGTAGGGGCGGGTCAGAAGGTGACAACAACAAACAATACAAAAACACGATAGGAGTTCAAAGTATAAGAAAGGTAAACGAACAAATAAAAAATAAAATGGAACTTTTTTTTATTTCACCAGGTCAAGCCCACTGAGCTATGAGCTTCTTTTTCAGGAGAGGCCCAGGCAGGCACTGGGCTACGATGAGGGTGGGGGGTGGACATTGAGCACGGGGACTCCTCCCCTCACCCATTGAATTGCTTGCGCACCAGTGCCCACGCCAACCATGCCACTCGATGATAGTGTAATGCTAGGTGAAGTACCATGGTGACGTCGGACGTACTCAGACAAAATTACTGGGATGGTAACAGTGGACTCAGGCTCACGCGGGTGTAACCCACCGACCTAAGCCATATTTTCTAAAACTCTCTATAATTATGTTTTAATCAACAAGAATACCACAATTCTTATCGTGGTAATGTTTTTACTTTTAACTGTGAGTTTGCAACATTTGCCTAACTTCTCATTTCCAAGAATGTGCGTGGGAACATTCACTGAATGAAACCACAACGCAAGAAAAGGAAAACATTTTACGAAAAACGGCACCCGTTTTACTGGAACTGCGAGTGTGTATAGGCGTTATGGGATGTGCAACTGCTATTCTTACACATTCCGGAAGGTCGCCCATGTGCTTCATTTAAGTATAACATCATTCACATAAATGCTGACAAAATCGCACCTAAAATCTGACGTCACACTGACAAAGAGTGGACGAAACCTTCGAGTTGTTGATCCTGAGCTCTTTGTTGCTGCAGCTCTCTCCTCTACGACGTTGCCGCATCCCTCACCTCCTCACGTTTGTCATCTCCCCACATCCCTCTTCTCCAATCTCCAGATAATCCAAAATGCGGCTTCGAGACTTCTCACACGCCACAGTAAACAATAAGTACCACGTCGCCTCGATCCTCCAATCCCTCCACCGACTCCCAGTCCGATTTCAGGTCGATTTCAAGGATCACCCTCGCCGTCTCTTCTCACTCTACTAATCTCTGGCATGTTTTCACTCGAGCAACTGAGGCTTTCTGTCAAAGCCCTCAACCGTTGGCTCAGTGGGAGGTCACTTGTTCTCCTCTGCTGCCCCCGTGGTCTGGAACTCCCTTTCACCAGCCAACTTTAAATAATAAAAGGATTGTCAATGTTCTTATTATTTTTGCCATGATATGCCCTGTACCTCGGAGGTGGCATCCCGAGATACATATTCTTGGTTCTGTCGGTAAAGTCACGTAGAAGGGAAATAATAAAAGAATATAAATATAAAACAATAAAAATTCTCACGACGTTTCGACTGCAACACAAGCAATCATCATCAGGTGTAAAATCCACGCCAAGAAAATTTGAAAAAAGTGGCGGTTTTTCCTAACGTCAGCACCACGGAGAGATACGTTAGGCAATTTAAAGCGAAAATCTTGAGAGCAGGCGGATTGATTGCTTATGCCTGAAGTAAATTATTACATCTGCCGCAAACGAATCTTTGACAGAGAAGGTACAATAAAAAAATGTGAAAAGTCAACTATTAATTGAACCAGTGTGGGTTGTCCATTATGTATATATACGTGTTATTTCTAAAGCCACATAGTATTAAGGGACGTGCTGAGTGTTTTTGCTATTTGCACTTGTGTACCACTGCCAATGCAGAAACGTAACTGAATAATGAGTGGTTACAAACATAAAATATTGGTGCTTAAGTTATTCCAATCAGCGCCCACACATGCCACCCTAGATCCTGCCAGTGAGATAACGGCGAGTGAAAACAGGGGCCGCTGAACGGAAGTGGATCTTAGCTTTGCAACTCAGCATGAATGAATAGAGACCCATAGTTTATTGTTCTTCCCCCGGACATTCTGATTATCACGGTTGGCTATGTATGGTGCGAAATAAGTTCAACACACATATATTCATAGACTCACACAGAGACCCATAGTTTGTTGTCCTTCCCCCCGCACCTCCTATTAGCACGGTTGGCTACGTACGGTGCGAAAAACACGTTCAACATATGTACATACAGGGCCACGCATTGGCTCAGCTTGGGTGTGCAAGTGGCAAAGGGGTTTCATGGGGAGTCTGCAAGGTGTGTGAACGGCGTTTGGATGCGGCCCCTGAGGCTTGGGTACCTGCTGCAGCAGCAGTCGCGAGTCCATCTTGTGGCCGGGCTGCCTCCTCCACCTCGTTGTCAGCGCATCCTGAAGGGACTTTATTGTGCTCTGCAGATCTTTAAAGTAGTATCTGCACATGGCACAAACAACAACAACCGCTGTTCGTCTATAAGTGGTGGTGTGATCATAACAGTACTTGTGTCAGGCTAGGTGCACCTTGAGGTCATGTGAAGTGTCAAGGGCTGTGGGTGGCTAGCACCATGGCCGGCTGTCTAGGTCTCCCTCGTGGTCGATGTTTACACACCGCACCAGGTACTCATTTGAGGCTGAGTCCACCTACGGGAGGCCCAGGACTGGTTCAGATAATCATCACTAATGTTGGCCGTGAGCAGGAATCAAACTCGGCCCGCTAGGTTTGTTGCGCAGCGCATTAACCGCTACACCACCGCTTCTCACACAAAGATAAAGCTCCCCCATATAGCCCGAACAGACTGTAGGGGCAAGTGCTGTTAGCAAGCACCTATAAAGGCCGGCACAGCACACGAGGGGGTGGGTGGCCAACACCACGCCCGACCACCTTTGTCTCCCTAGTGGCAATGTTTAACCCACTGTACCAGGGACTCATTGGAGGCTAAGTCGACCGAGGGGAGGCCCACGATTGGTTCAGATAATCGTCACTGGTGTTGAATCTAACCCGGGCCGCCAGGTTTGTAATGCAGCGAGCTAATCGCGACACCACCACATGCAACACACACACGCTGACAGATACATGCGTGGCAAGCATGCACACGCATGCAACCCACACACACAAAATTTGCGGAGCTGCCATTTGTGCCAAAAGCGGGAGGATGGGAGCTCACCTCACTCTGACGAGCAGATAGACGATGCAAGCGAGCAGAGCAATCAGCAGCACGATGATGGAAATTGCCAATCCGAGCACTTTCCAGCTCACGTGCCCCGAGGCTGAAATGCAACATTGCGACAATGTAAACACAGCAGAGGCTCCCTCCACGCTCTCTCCAGTGGTGTACAAGCGCGAGTAGCAGGGGCCATGGTACAAGGAATAAAATGACCCTCCACATAACCCACCCCACCTGCGTCATAACACTGAGATGCTCATTAGCAATGGTTTAACTGTTACATACCCTGCTGATGAGGCTCCGTGAAGTCGAAACCAATCCATCAGCGCCTCATTAAAAAAAAACCCATGACTGCCACAGCATGGGGAGTCCTTCATCCAGTGGTTGATAGATGCATGGACTAATAATAGCAGCATTATATTACAAGGGAATGATACGGATCTTTTCTATAAGAGTGAGCTTGTTGTCACCACAGCAGTGATAAGCCAGCTCAGACTCTGAAGGTCTTAGATTAGAATCCGGGTCAGGTCAATGAATCATCCTTCAAGGGTCAATAAAATACGTACTATATTTGTGGTAATCTTACAATGTGATTTTTTGTCTTTGTGATAGGAATGAGTAATTTCCACCAGTGGCTCAGGACCACCAACAGAGATGAGCTCATCGGAGCACTGAAGCACTTTCAACATTGCGTCAAGCTGTTTCTGCGTGTGTGTGCACGTGTGTGTGCACGTGTGTGTGCACGTGTGTGTGCACGTGTGTGTGCACGTGTGTGTGCACGTGTGTGTGCACGTGTGTGTGCACGTGTGTGTGCACGTGTGTGTGCACGTGTGTGTGCACGTGTGTGTGCACGTGTGTGAGAGTGCGTGTATGTGCAGTAGTGTAGCTGTTAGCGTGCCGAGCTACAAATCCGGCGACCCACGTTCGATTCCCGCTCACGGCCAACACCAGTGACGATTATATGAACCGGTCATGGGCCTCTCCTAGGTCAACTCAGCCTCAAATGAGTACCTGATGTGGTGTGTAAACATCACCACTGGGGAGACAAAGGCGGCTGGGCGTGGTGTTGGCCACCCACCAACTCGTGTGCCGTGCCGGCCTTCATAGGTGCTCGCGAACAGCACTTGTCCAAACAGTCTGTTACAGTTTATACGGGGGATCTTTGTCTTTTTTATGTATGTGTGTGGGGAGCGGTGGTGTAGTGGTTAGTGCGCTGCGCTACGAACCTGGGGACCCAAGTTCGATTCCCACTCACGGCCAACACCAGTGACGATTATCTGAACTGGTCCTGGGGCTCCCCGAGGTCGACTCAGCCTCAAATAAGTACCTGGTGAGGTGTGTAAATATCGCCTTTGGGGAGAAAAAGGCGGCTGGGCGTGGTGCTGGCCACCCGCCCCCTCATGTGCCGTGCCGGCCTTCATAGGTGCACGCTAATAGTACTTGTCTCAAAAATCTGTTAAAGCTACACGGAGGATCTTTGTCTTTGTGTGTGCATCGGAAGCTGTAGTGTAGTGGTTAGAGCGCTGCACTATGAACCTGGCGACCCAAGTTCGATTCCCGCTCACGGCCAACACCAGTGACGACTATCTGAACTGGTCCTGGGCCTCCCCTAGGTCGCCTCAGCCTCAAATGAGTACCTGGTGCAGTGTATGAGCATCACGACTGGGGAGACAAAGGTGGTCGGGCATAATGCTGGCCATCCACCCTCTGATGTGCCATGCTGTGCCGGTATTCATAAAAAAGTCTGTAAAGGCTACAACGGGGGGCATTTTTAAGTGCTTGCCACAGATGAACCATAATACCTTGCTGATCTGGTCAAGGAGCATAAACAAAAAGTCTGTTAAGACTATACGGGGGATTTTGCCTTTTGTGTGCATGCGCCCCTCCTGCTACTGATAACGACTTTTAACTCGTAGGATAAAAAACATTCGTGGTCGTGCCATGAGTGTAATGCGTCAGTAAATTTACTGCGCTGAGTTGCGAGTTATTTGTGGCAAGCATCGCTGGGGCGTCGCCATGCACTCTAACATCTTAGGAGAAAGGTGAAAGTGCGTTACAGGCGGCGGTTCGGGTCGTAAAATTCATCTCTGTCAGTTACTTCTCAGTACTATCTGCAAAAAGTCCACACTCCTACAATGAGAACCATATTCTGATGTCGCGTTTGAATCACTTTGGCGAAGCGTGGCCCCTTGTCCGACTCTTCGTCTGAAATGTGCTTTGGGTGGTTTACTCGTGCAGTCTCAGTGTAGCTGATCCACGATTATAAAAAACAAATTCTGAAGGAGAGACATCTCATACAGGGTCAAATAGATGTCTCGAGTCTAGACTTAGTTCCATGTCCCCGGGTCATTCCCGGAGAGATAACATCCTAGAATCTCACCCAAATCCAGAAGAACACTAGCGAACAGAGTGGAATGCATACGTCGAGAATAAACACCTCATTAGAAACCCAAACATCGCACCTCCTGGCTTTGACATTCCTCTTCGAAGACACTGGCGTAACCATCAACATCACCAGAACATCAACATCTCCTTCATAAATGGAAAAAAAATGTGACAAAAGCTACAGTAATACAATTGTGGTCACAAAACCAAAAATATTAACCATACAGTAAACCACGGTAGTCTGTGCTCCTTCAACAGAGGAGGCATCACAAAACTACACCAACTCTCTCCTGAAGCCTTCTCGTGGTGAGCAGACCTCAACATCGCCATCGAGCTCCTGCACACATTGCTACTGACATACACAAGAACAACAGAATTCCCGATGAGAACTTCTGCTGAGATTGACAGGCATATCTCTAAATCGTGACCCTGACGGTACAGATGGGATGTACTGTATTGTCTACTATCATGTTTTTTGTACTCTACTATGTGTTTGTTGTTGTAACGTTCTTACCCGTCCCTACTGGACATCTGTGAAAAAAGAGCTTCACAGCTCATCGGATTCCTCCAGTAGAAATAAATATTCTGACTCAGCGAAAATAGTGTACAGTACAGAATTGGTTGTTGTATACGTATGATGTATGTGTGTGTGGGTAGCTTTGTGATGCAGTGGACCCCACTACCAAACTGGGGACCTGAATTCAAATCGCAGCCACTGCTAACATCAGTGGTGAGTGATATCAGAAACGGTCCGAGGGTTTACTCAGCCTTACATGAGTGGCTGGTATGATGCATAAGTACAATCACTTGGGAGGCAATGGTGGCTGAACATATTCCCGGCCAAACCACCCCTTTGTGGTGCCGGCAAAACTACCCCTTTGTGGTTGTTGCAAATAGTAATTGTCCCAACACCTTATAAAGGCCATATGGAGGATCTCGGTCTTTGATTTTCTACTTTGTGGTGTATGCGTGTGCTACTGCACTCTGAGGCCAAGTGGCATGGCAAAGGTTCATTGGCAGGTCAAAAGACAGACGCAGGTGATAACCTTTGGTCCGTTCCGTGACCTCCCTGCGGGCCGTCAATGCTACATGGTGGTCTGAGAGTGCACGTAGCACTGCAGTGACACCACCAGCATGTTGCGGTAAATGCCGGTTATTACTGTTTTGTGTGTTTGTGAGTGTACGCGCGGATGTAAACTAAATGCTCTTTTGACCATAATCCTAAAAAGTACTCTTCTATTTTTTCATAAATTAATGCGGTCCAATTCAATGTTCAACATTCATGGCCACGGCTTAGGAATTACGAACCATTTAATAGATTAATACCACGATGATGAATTTGCACAACTGGATAGGCTGATGGTTGGCATGCTCCCACTTACCCAATTTCTACAATTGTTTCCCACTCAAGCCAACCTGGAATATTTTTAGCCGGCCAGATGGCTCAGTGGTGGAGTCAGCGGCTCCGCATCAGAAGGTTGCGAGTTCAAATCCTGGTTGGGTCAATACAAATAATACCACTTTTTTACTATGGATAGAATGTATAATTTCCACCATTGGCCCAGGGCTCATGTGAGCAGGAAATCATTTTGATATCTTGTAATTTTAACAGGAAATTACCATCAGCAGATCGCCGGTTTATATCGCAACGAGCAAACTATTGCAACACCACTCCACCCCAAATGCCTCTACCCAGAGCTTTCAGCCGGGTCAGTCTGGGTCAGCGATCCAGAACATATTTCCACACCCAGCACACGACATTCTGTATATCTCTCCTCACTATGGCTGTGGTTGTGGTCACTTGCCACCTACTCCAGTCGACTAGTAACCTGGAAAACATCCAGTGAGACATTAAGCCCATGCCTCCACTATTAAAGCTGGTAAAGGCAAAGGCGAAGCCCTTCAATTGTTTGCTCATGTCACTGCTGAGAATAGGGCCTCCACTCCTGGCAGCTTTAGAGAGCCTCTCTAGAGAGCATTTTGGCCTACTCCTCCACTCTAGCCAGGCATCTTGGGAGTGGTGTGGGCACCCATACATTATCCCACGACACGCGACCTGCCGATCAACTGGTTCCACGATTATGAATTACAAAACGCTAAAAAATGCATTGCCTTGAGTGGTGCATTGTTATAATGCAACTGACAGAAACCAGGAATTTTAATTAACAGATTTCCCAGGACAGCTTTCTCAACAAGAGGACGACCTTAGGAAAACCAGGAGAGGTGGCCATAGTCAAAGGGCCAGAGCAGAAGGTAGTACAGTAGCACATAAGGCAGCAGATTTATCTTGGTGGCTCATGAGAGTGCATCACTTGAAAATCACACTCGATTCAAGTGGCTATCACACTATTAACTACTATAAGAAATTGGAATCGCTAAAGTTATGCTGCAACACCTCTGGTGACACCGACAAGTGAAAAGGTCAGAAACCTGCGGCTCCGGAACGGCATGTGGCTCTTTAAGGCCTGTAGCACAGCTCTTGAAATTCGAAAATTAATGGCGGTTCTTGTTATTTTGGTTGCCAACCCATGACCATGGAAGTCCAGTTCACCACGGAAGTCCCGCTTACCATGGGCAGGGGTCAGCAACCTGCGGCTCCGGAGCCTCGTGCGGCTCATTATTTATTAAGAACCGTCTTAAATTCACGTGAATGGCGGCTCTTGAATTTTTACCGAATCGGAAAAAAATGGCTCTTCTAGTTGTTTTGGTTGCTGACCCCTGGGACAAGTGCAATACAGCATCTGCACCGTGCTCATGGATCACAACGATAGTTGCTGCTGGTAAAGGATCGATACTATAACTCACAATGGACAGCCTGTTGTTCCTGGCAGAAGTCCCCGATGTAGGGTGGCGAGCAGACACAGCGAAATCCCAGCGACCCGCGATTGTCCGGAACGCACGTCGCCTTGTTCTGGCACGGATTCAGGTCGCAGCCCAATTTCGCCTCGTCCGCATCATCTGTGAAACGCCATCACCACCATCATCAGCCGCCAAGATCATTCCACTGCTGGATGTGGGCCTCCTCAAATCTCTCACGAACCTGCGATTCAACATCCCCTATATAGCCTTTACAGACTATTGGGTTAAGTGCTGCTAGCCAGCACCTGCGATGGCTGGAATGGTACACGAGGGGGGTGGCCAGCACCACGCCCGACCGCCTTTGTCTCCCTAGTGGCGATGTTTACACACCGCACCAGGTACTCATTTGTGGCTGAGTCGACCTGGTGGCCAGGTTCTTAGCGCAGCGCGCTAACCACTACACTACCGCTCCCCGTCTAATCCAACCCAGCACCTGCATACGAACTGATGTCATCACTCCCACGTCCTCGGTGGGTGTCCTGTGGGGACGCGTTACAATGCCTTTGGCTGCCGATATTATTCTTGACCATCGTTCGGAATCCCTTAGAAACAATGGTTCTTCATTGCAAGGCCCCTGACGCACCCGATCATCATCATCGTCGTCGTGCTGCTGTCAATCACCGATGGTTTAACTGATAATCAATGAAGAGCACTCACTGCCTTGTAACCTTCCAGGCGACTTCTCTTAACAGTTTGGAAGATGGCAACAGGCGTGCGTTCTGTCGTCCATACCCCTCCTCTTTCCATCTCTTAAGTCTAAAGTCAAGCGCCCCCCCCCCCCCTCCGGTGTATCGCTCAATGTTCCTTTGCAAACACTTCACCGCGAGACAAAAAGGCTGAAATCAAATCCCCAACGCAGAAGCGGAGAAGTGCCGTGAAGGCGCCATCCCCCGGGCTTAAAACACCCCATCAGAATCATCACCACCGCCACTGCGCAGTCTCTCTCCGCTGCTCGTTGGTACCTGCAAGCCTATCGAGCTCCTGTCCGTAGTAAGCATCCGCGGGTGCTACCAACAACGACGCCAACAGCGGCAGGAGCATTGGAAGCTGCTGGGAGATCAATTGCTGGAAACCAGCTTCCAGACTTGACCATTTGACGCCGCTGACATAACGGACCCAACGTGTCCGCCTCGGGAATGTGATTGTGAGGGGGGTTTAATGGTGTAGTCGTATGCTAGTTTTGATTTTTTTCTTTAAATATCCTCAACGGATGCTTCGGTTGTTGTTGTTGCTGCTGTTTGTTTTTAAAAACTCACGTTGGCCGCACGCGCCCCCGCACGTGTTTTGCAAGGACGCGGGCATTGGCCGTTGATTCGCCCGAGCGGCTTATTCGCAACCTGCAGTCTGAAGTTGGCGCCTTATTCGCGGACGAGATTCGAACTTGAAGACGACTCCGCCGTTGCCGATCATTGCTACAACTCTGTGGGCTCTCATGATATTGTATTTTCCGAGACCAAGGTGCTCTGCAAACCTTCTGGCTACCATCAAAGGTTTGTACACGAAGCCATCCAGATATACAAACACAGACATAACTTCAACCGTGATGATGGGTACAAACTGAGTAATCATTGGAAAGATGTTATTAACCATGTAAAAAAGATTTAACTACACATTGTTGGACCATTTTATGTAACAGGTACTATTCTACTTTACCGAGTGTTGACATCCCCAGCGTTTAACAGTACTCTCCTTTTTGTATTTGGACTGTCTACCAACACCAGGTAAAACAACAACATGTGCACCTATTGTTCTCTTTTAGCCCCGCTCACCCCCTCAACACGTTCCACTCATTGGCTGCCACATTCAGATAACCCCCTCCCCCCTTAAGTTGTATTTAAGAGCTTGTCTCTTGGAATTTTGCCTCACTTGATACAGTAAATCTAGCTGTGACGGTCCCACCTGATGACGGAGACTTGTTGCCTCCGAAACGTCGTGATTTATAATTGTATTTCTATTATTTTATTTTTATTATTTATTTTTACCTACGTGACTTTACCGAAAAAACCTAAGAGTTTAAGACGACTCACCCCCCGCCCCACGGTTCTTCCCGCATTCGCCCACCCAATGGGAAGAGACAGCGCGCGCGTGACGTCACTGGTTGAACGCCCGATTGCTTTCCACGTGGATGCTCAAGTGCGCACATGACGCCACTCCGTTATAATTCGTGTCTATCGGCCTTTTAAATGAATTACCTTAAATAAATACATAAATAACACTGTGTAACAAAAATAATACTGTACATTTTTTTGTTCCTGGGTAGTAAGTGTTATTTTCCAATTGCTTATGCCTCAAAAGTATATAAATTGCTATTATTCCCCCACTAACTTTGCTTTTGTGACCAGGACAGTGATATTTTGAAATTTACCTATTTTCAACGAGAAAACGTGGTGTGTGCATTTGTGTCATTCCTTCGCATAAAGTCCTGGTCACAAAAGCAAAGTTTGTGGGGAATAATAGACATTTTCTATACTTTTGAGGCATAAGCAATTAGAAAATAACACTACCCAGGAACAAAAATCGTGTTACATAGTGTATCATTGGTTCTTTCGGTAAAGTGACGTAGATTAAAAAATGTAATTAAATTTTTTTTAAAAAATAATAAAAGAAAAAAACCCACGACGTTTCAATCGCAACACAAGCGGTCTTCATCAAGCGGAGAGAAAAGAGGGGGCAAGCCTCCAAATGCAACTGCTTATGATTGTTTCCAAAGTGAGTGGGCGGGGGACGAGAGTTGGGAGGAGGAGATGCTGTGTGCGTGAACAGCATGGGCGGGGCAGCCAGTCAGCCAGTGCCAATGTAGGAGTAGACAATCGGGGGAGAAAGGGGGTAGAGACAGGGGGAGAGAGGGGGGGGGCAGAGATAGGGGGAGAGAGGGGGCGGGTATAGATGGGGGGGGGGCATTGCACCTCGTTACACACATCCACACTGCTGACGGTAGAGGTTGACAAGAAAACACAAATCAAGTCATGGCCCAAAGTGGTTGATGACATCTTTCCAATGATTGCTGAGTTTATAACCGTCGTCTCGGTTGAAATTGTGTCTGTGTCTGTATATATGGATGTCTTCGTGAACGAATCTTTGTTGATAGCCAGTCGGCTTGCAAAGTACCATCGTCTTAGAGAAATACATTTCATGTGAGCCAGCCGCATTAAAGTAATGATCAGCCACGGCAGAAGTATTGGTCTTGCCGTGTTTCAGATCTGCCTTATGTTCACGAATACGGTCGGAGACATGTCGTTTAATTTCCCCAATGTAACTGCTGCCGCAGATACAGCTTAGTTTCTAGACGCCGGGATATTGCATGTCAGGAATCTTGTGGGATCAGATTACGAATTTTATGCACTTTGTTAAATCTGACCTGGATCTTGTGCTATGTAAGGCAAGGTGATGGTTTTGATTGGATCTTCAGATGGCTCCTTCCTCACAGTTGGGGTGATGGTTTTGCGGATTGTGTAGTCAGAATATCCATTCGCCTTGAGAGCCTGGTGTACGTGTTTGAGTTCACTGGTCAGATGTTCATGGTCGGATGTACATTGAGCTCTATGGTCTAGCGTTTTGATGAGGGAAATCTTTTGGGATAGATGGTGGTGGGAATCAGGTTTTAGGTAGGCGTCAGTATGGGTTACTTTCCTGTAGACAGAGTGGCTCATTGAGCCATCTGGTCACTTTTGTATTTATTTACACGCTTTCTATTAACTCACTCTGTCTGTTGTTGTTTTCTCAAATCTTGTAACTCTATTTTAACCCACTTCCCAATGTGGTATCGACTGCAAACTTGGTATACTTATGTCATACTGATGACACTACTATTCTATAATAGAATTTAAAAAAAATTAAACATTATTTTTTATATTTTATGTTTCGGCTTGGGTCTAATTGTCCACGCTCAACTGACGTTGGCTGTAAATCACCACGGTCCCTTGCGTTATGGCAAGCTTCGGGAGTCGTGGAGTTCTGCCATTACTCGTACGGTACATTTCATTAAAGCGTGTTTTTTTTTCAATATTACTTATTGATTAAGACATCTTAAAAAGGTAGCATGCCATCCTTTTCTACCTCCATGGTGAATTTGATTGCTGGGTGTATAGAATTTACAGTGTAATCGATGAATTACATGAATATTATCATGACACAAAAAAGTTATAATAAACTTAAATACATTAATATTAAGGTATTAAATTAACTTCCCTTATATTATGATGATGCTGCGCATCATAACTTTATCTCATCACTTTATCTCTCATCACTTTATCTCATCACTTTCTCTCTCATCACTTGCTCTCTATCTCGATGCAGTCGTGTAGGGTTCCAGATGCGATTCGCAGATATCCCAAATCGCAGATAGCAAGTTTGTCAATAACGAGGGAATACTGTACATACACGATAGCACCAAAAATAAACTGCTTTACTCTAATAATGAATAAATACTCAAAACTTCGCAACAACACTATATATAACATTGTGGTGTATGACGTTAGGTGGTGCTGTAAATACCATCAACAAAATACATATTCCACAATATATATCCTGCGGTCTGTTCCTCCAAGTACAAAAATAAAAGTAATGGCGATATTCCATAACCCTTCAGTATAAAATTAGGGACTCATATTAAAGAGAGGGTCCTTGCCTATTACACCTCGTTCACCAGGATTGATACGAGCAAGCCTGGCTGCTGATGAGACACGGCTCTATTGTATGTAGAACTTCTTTCGCACCGTACATAATATTGAATCAATGCCGCAGAAATTATGCACTCACAGAAGGCAGTTGTCTCGATGGTTTCTGTAAGAAACACTTTTAGTTATTTTTTTATGTGGAAGGATACTGTTTAACTAATTTGTTCTTCCAACTCTCAGGAACGATGTGATTGTCTGCATAAATAATTGTATAAGCTACAATGATATGTACCGTAACAGGAAGGAATGTGTGTATTGACACATGTGCAGGTGCTGGGCGCCACGGTGGCGAGATGTTATCTACCTCGCCTGGTATACAGGAAGTCGTGGGTTCGATCCCGACCCTGACGTCTGTATATTTGGAGTTTGCGTGTTCTCCCCGTGGTCGCGAGATTTGTCTCCGGGTCCTCAGGGTTTTTCCTTCTAAACATGTGTTTAGAGTACTGTATTTGACTGCTATATATTTCCACGCAATAAGCCACTTCGTTGAGCTATTATTTGTGGCCATGTCGCTACTGAAAAAAAGTTATGTAGCTCAGAGGGCCTTCCTTGGTAAAATAAAAATGGTTTAGTAAAAAAAATAATGGTAAACGGATGACAATGAGGGGTATTAACCCAGGGCTTCATTTCAACCTGGTCTGTTTAAGTTGGTGACCTGGCACATCAACATCGAGTCTGCTTCTCGTACTAGCCTTGTAATCTGGCCAAGAGGCTCAGCAGTAGCGCCAGCGCCTCAAAATCGGACGGTTTTCAAGTTCACATCTTGGATGGGGGCTGAGTTGACCCACCACTACACTGGTGTCCATAGAAAATGAGTACCATTTTGTGAGAAAGTTGTGATACGGTTGTTTTTCAATAAAAATACTCGCCCCCGTCAAAAAATGTGGATTTTACACCACTGGCTCAGAACTGTAAACAGGAGATAAGTACCACCTCAATGCAAGCTCATTGAACAGGAAATCACTGACTTTGTTTTATACAATTCGTGTGACTACTCCATCCAGTCTTCCGGCGACTTGGGAAAATCAGTGAGAAACTAAGCCCGGCATGAACTGATTGCCTTTGGAAGATATTCCGTAATTTAAAAATATCAAGACAGGTTGCTGAGCTTGAAAAGGAGGGCAAACTCAAATTTAGCACCTCCGATTAGCATGGTTGGCCACGTACGGTGCGAAAGAAGTTAAACATACATACAGTACATACATGAGATTAGCTTAATAAAATGTAAAGCATATCCTGAAGCTGAAAATTGTAGTTTGCTCGGTACCTAAATCTGATCTCAATTGGCTACACAGCAAAAACCAAAAACTTCACTACAGTTGCATGGGTTTGTGCTGTGGAGCTGTTAACGAAAGATTGTGTCCGAGAATTCTGAGTACCGCTGTGAAGTACAAAATGTTTTGAGGTGCAAGTGTTACCACCAAGCCACCCTCACACCGCACAAACAGCAATTTTATTTTTCTTTTACTTTCATTTCCAAGAATTTGATGCATGCCTTAAGCGTGACCAATGATTGGTTCGGTGCACGTCGATACAAGGGAATAACAAGAGAATGTTTACGTGGCAAACCAAACAAATTGGTTGTGTCGAATGGTCGTAGGTCAACGACACATTTATATTTAAGCGATCTAAACCCAAAAACCTTTATTATGGATAACAAGAGAATAACAAGGGAGTGGCGGGCAATGTTGCATTCCTTTCGCACCGTACGTAGACAACCGCGCTAATCGGAGGTGCGGGGGAAGGCACAACAAACTAAACACAATAAAGTAGTTCGAAGCAATAGAGGGAACACGCCTGAGACGTCCACCGTGGGAAAGATGGAACGATGAGACCAGGGGACAGATGTCTCATTTGCAGTGCCACGTGTCCAGAACAACCTCCCCCCCCAGCAGTCCACACGCTCGATTCTATCACTACACTCACAGGTCACAACTCAACAACGCATCTCTTTGCACTGGTATATAAAAAATAATTCACAACCCAAACTTGCTTTTATATTTGAATATTTTATGCAACAAGAGATGTTTTTTTAAATTTATATGTTTGTTATTGTTAAGATTCGAATGTTTACCTTGAGTTGGAGTTTAATGTGATGGCGCTTTGAGTGGCTGATTTGTGCCAGAGCTGACTCGGTTTAACATGTAGGCTTTCGCGACCAATATTATTATTTGGGTTAAATCGCGTAAATATAAATGTGTCGGGTGGTGGTGGCTTAACGACACATTTATATTTACTAAATCTAACCCAAAGACCTTAATTATAACTTGACTTCACTTGTGTGCAGAGCAGGTTGGTGCTGCGTGGGTTGTTGCATTGCAAGATCATGAGGGATGGCTAAAGATGACAAAGTGACAGCAGTAAACGTGATCAGCAATTTTTCACCGATGAGATCCTTTATAGGCATTCATTGCCTGCAGCAGTGGTGATGCAGATGGAGAAATGACACAACAATCTAGCACCACAGTAGCAAGGTCCACCACACACACAGTGCTGCCTGCAGATATACCAAGGAGATCGTTCCGCAAATGTGGCAGCCTCAAAACAGTTAATTTCTAACTGGATATGTTTGGGGTTTCTGGTAGATTAGAGGTACGTGACTGGTAGTATGTGATGTGCTGCTACAGCACTTGCCCCAGCAGTCTGTTAAGGCTATACGGAGGATCTTTGTATTTGTACTGCTGGGTGCGGATATATTTTTTGTCTCGCTGACTCAGACATTAAACGCGATCTCACAATCCAGCCAAGTGACTCAGCCAGCGATAGGGCGAGCGTATCCCAATCGGAATGCTGAGAATTAAATCATAGTTGGGCGGTTGGCTCAACCCAGAGAACCCTCTTGGGTTAACTGAGGACCACTTTGTAGGGAGTCAACAGTTTTGACCCGTGGATGGATCCGCCCCCGACAGAGAAATGAGGAAGATTCACCACTCACTCAGACCTGTAAACAGGATAAAATCACCGGTTTAACTGCTCACTTGAGCAGAAAATCAAGTTTTAGCGTTTTGTTAATCTGTCTCTGTGACTTAATTGTATTATGAACATTTAAAAATAGAATTCGTCCGAACCAATTTTCGTCGCTGAAATTGTAACTCCTATACGTTATACTGTACAAAGACAACACTCCCCTGTATAGCCTTTAACAGACTGTTGGAACAGGTGTAGTTTGCGAGTAGCACAGCGCATGAGGTGGGTGGTTAGCACCACACCCAGCCGTCTTCGTCTCCCTATTGGCGATGTTGACACATCACACGAGGTACTCAATTGAGGCTGAGTCGACCTAAGGGAGGCCCAAAATTAGTTCAAATATTCGTCAATTGTGTTGGCCGTGATCGGGAATCCAACTCGGGTCGCCAGGTTCGTAGCACATTATGGGTGAGTCACGAGCACGTGATACACGGACTGTCCGTCTCTCCTGAGGCCCTCTCGTCGTGACCAACAGACCTCCACATTGGCATTTAGCTCCTGGACGTGTTACTGCCATCAGACGCAAGAGTAGAATAGCAAGAAATGCGTCCGTATCGGGGTTCGAACCAGGGGATAGCGTCCATATAGGTGAACTAGGCGGTCGCCCAAGGCGTCAAGTAATCACTTGCCCTGTCAACCCATACGGTCACCCATATTCTTGTACAGGGAAATTGATTGTTCAGGTCCATACGGCATACAGCCGTTTAAATAGGGCACTTTTTTGTCTAGTTATTTGTGTTTCTCCCTTGTGCTGGGACTTTGTAGGATGAACGTTGAGATTTATAAGGGCACGGGGTGACCAATAAGGTCTGAGTTGGTCTGTAATAAGGTAAGCACTGATAAGGGGTCGACAGGTATGCAAATTCGAGTTAAAAAAGTACATCAACGAAGATATAATTTCAATTCCCGTGCGTGTACAGAGGGAATATGAATTATAATTAATTTTTCAAAAATTCTTAATGTATTGGTTGGACAGACGGACGGACAAACCGAATAATGATGCATCTGTGTAAAAGAATACGCTTAAATAACATAAAAGTGAAAAAAGCGGCAAAATGTTTCCCAGTTTATGAAAAACCTCAGCCTAGATCTGCCCTTGGTGTTTGGGGGTGGGTGCCTCAATTACATGGTTCGTCTTGGGCGCCAGTTGCTGGCAGCTAGTCTAGGGCCGCCCCTGGTTCGAATCTAGCAGGATTTGCTGCTGAGGCACACGTGTGAACCACCTTCGCCACCCTGCCACCCAAACAGCGATTTTTTTGTGGGGAAATAGCCGTAAAGCGTCACACTTGATTTCAAAATTGGACCTTTTTTTGCCAATATCAAAGTATGAAAAAATAAGAATAGGCACTGTTCGCCTTTTGGTGTTCTCTGGTCTGACACTGGTGAGACTAGGCCCTAAAGAAGGCTGTCTTTGGTGTGGTTAATGCAAACTTGATTCCTTGAAAAATGCTTCTATTTGGTGTTTGAACATCTTAACACCTGTTTTATTGCCAAAAAGGGTGAAACCTATTCTTATTTTTTATACTTTATTTCAATGCGCACTTTCTCAACCTACGTGATTTGAAAGTAAAGCACACAGCCACCACATGACATGTTTGAACACTTCACTTCTTGCAACAAGGATAAAGTGAGTCAGCACGCAACAACTTAGCAAATGAACCAGGCAAAGTCACCACGCCAAGCTATTGCATGCAAGCACAAATACTTTACCAGCAAATAAATAATGTGGAAAGCCAACATATCGAGAAAAAGTTTACAACTCGTGTGGTGGCTGCCGCCGTATAGCTCTCCCATGTGTATTTTCGGGGTGTACCATGTGCGGTCCAGGCATGATGTCCGACGGTTTGCTTCGCTCCCCACCGACATTGTGGGGAGGAGCGAAGCGAAACGTCGGACATCATGCCGAACACGCATCGAAAATGCGACCACGCGTCAGAGAATGTGTGTGTGGAAACAGCAATTTTCAACATGGCGATTCATACTCCGAAACAAATACTACGGGAAGTTTTCAAAAAACAGATACGATACAAGAAAAAAAACGATCACCGAGTAATCATTGTACCACGTACACAATTGTTTTTCTTTCGTTCACTTTTTTATTTGCTCTATCTAGGTCCTCATCGAAACTGAGCATTTATTGCCAAATGGGGTTTACCTGTGCCACAACTAAACTTATATTTTCTAATAGCAAGTTTTGCTGTTTTGAGTACCGTCAAGTTTTGGGCAAGCCCTTCGATCACTTTGGTGAGTTTCCAATCGGGTACGTCCCGAATAATAAGGAAACCTTAATCTACGTTTTCGTTAACATTGGATTATTTTTACAGGAGTTATCATATCCCTCCACGTTACAAGATTGACAGAGCTAATACATCACCACACTTTCAACAGTTGGAAAGCATAAACAACTCATTCAAATACTGTAATTGAGAACTTAATAAAAAAAACTAAACGGTAAAACACAATGAATTGACTTCATACTTTATTGATAATTTAACACTGTGCATTCAGACAGGTGCGTCGGTAAACATCCGAGTACTCCAGCGCTGTGGAGCCGACGGTGAGTGGAATCACACACACGTTATGAAACTCGCTTCCCCGTGGGCGTCACGGTGGTGCCATACCCTGGCTCGCCAGGAGAAGGCAGTACAACAAATTGACGAATCGACATCTGCTTCCACGTGAAATGGGATGGAGTATTACCCCCTCGCACGTGTGGGTTTTCTCCGGGTGCTCCGGTTCCTCCCACTTGTATAACATCATGAATTGGCTGAAAACATCTATATATATAGCATCGCAGAGCTTGTCCCAGGAATCAGTGCGGCTCTCCTGAATAAATAAATGATTACAATGTGTTCTCCTTAAACACGTTTTAAAAATGCGATTTGGATATAACGTGATGAATGTACAGTATTAGGGAACACATTTTTATAACGCGGATGCGAATTGGATTACGTGCACAGATCTATGTCGTGCGAGGACGAATAAGTGGTTGTACGGCTGATCAACATAGCATCACACAAGGCATTAGGATGCTGCTGCATGCTTCGAGATGCTTTGTTCAGCCTGCGTACGCATCTCGTGTTATCGCAGACTGTGCTTTACCCTATACTATTTATAATAAGACGATTTTTCCAAAACGTGGTGTTCTACAGGAATGCATCTACCACGTTAGAGAATAGACTGTATTGTTGAACAGCCTGGGTGCATCCATGATCGAACTCCTCAGCGCAAATGAGATATCTATTATTTTCATTTCCCCCCCTTTCCTGAGGTTTGTTTTTTTCCTTCCCTGAATTGTGCTATTGGCATGTAAAGAGATGAAGAATCCGGAAAAAAAAATTCACAAAGCAGTTTAGCGCACGTGTTAGAGAATGTCTGCGAAAAGGGATTTTCTTTCACAGGACTTCCCCAGACAAATCCTGATATGAAATGACAGTATTCGTAACATCAATCCAAGATTTTAAATTCTTGATTGCGATTTTTATTTTGTCCAGTTATCGCTGACAGGGATGAGACCTCCAGCTCACTAGACTTGAGAACCCCCTTTATTGACAATCACTGTAAACTGCAAAGACGTTCACACGTAAGGCATTCAGTTGCACGCAACCAGTTTGCGCAGCTAATGATCATCCAGGTATTGGACCTGGCACCTCAGCCCTCATTGTAAATTCCTATAGTCATAATCGAGGTTTTTGGGTTAGATCGCGCAAGTATAAATGCGTCAAACCCCTCCACCACCTGACACGGTGTGTTTAAGAGTGAATCCACAACATTTACAATCTGAGTACGCCGTTTCGCTGGCTATTAATTACATCCAGCATCATCGGGTGATTTGCTCGAATAGTGAAGCCATACAACTGCTTCCGGTCTTAAATAGAGCAGGACGACGTCATCGCTGAACCCAATCAGATGCAGAGATCAAAGGCGGAGGAGGGGTATTGTAATTATATAATAGATTAGTATCAGTTAATTAGTGTTTCCCCTATAAGGAATTGTAATTATAATATGTATTACTTAATAATATGTTTCCAGGCCGCACTAAGCCTGTAGCTGTCAATTTCAAGGGATTCTCCAATTAGTCTTGGCCAGTCATAATTAGTTTTACATAACACTTCAACGTCACCAAAATCAATATAGTGTCCTTGTTGGCAAGCATGTTCTGCAACTGCCAACAGTTATGTTTGAGAGTATTTCATATTTTTTTAGTGTTCTTTTAGTCTTATGCTGTTACGTCCCGTCTGTCCAATATAGCATTTACTGCATAAGCAATTAATCCGAAACACACCTTCTGTTGATAACTTAGGTAATTCATCTTTAGTACAAGATATTAGTTTAAAAATGTTGTGTACCATACCAAATCTTACTTTAATGCTAATTTGTCAGTTACTCCTGAGATATATGGTATTTTAATTGTTTTGATAATCTGATCACTTTCAGCAGTATTGTTGTTAGGTCTTGGTTTGCCATTCAATGCTCTGTTAATTTGAGCATTATTGTAGCCATTCAGTGGTAGTGCTTCTTTAACATGATTAATATCTCTCCTTAGGCTTTCACCATCTGACACTTTTTTCCCGATGTATGAGCGTCTTGATGAGAGAGGATTTTTGTGCTGGGTAATGATGCGAATCTGCATTCAGATAGGCATCAGTGTGTGTTCCCTTTCGGTAAACGCTGTGTTATTTTACCATTTTAGGCCGCTTCCAAGAAAAATATCTAGGAAGGGGAGTGTGTTGTTCACCTCCATTTCCACGGTGAATTGGATGGCCGGGTTTTGTGCATTGATATGATTTAGAAATGCATTAAGTGTAAAGATTAAGTACGTAAGTTATCAACAGAAGGTGTGTTACGGATTAATTGCTCATGCGGTAAATGCTATATTGGACAGACGGGACATAACATTAGCGTAAGACTAAAAAGAACACCAAATAAATATAAAATGCTCTCAAACACAACTGTCGGCAGTTGCAGAACATGCTTGCCAACAAAGACACTCAATTGATTTTGATAACGTTGAAGTGGTATATGAAACTAATTATTACTGGCCAAGACTGATTAGAGAATCCATTGAAATTCAGAGAAATACAAATAATTTTCACCGCTCCGACAGCTACAGGCTTAGTGTGGCCTGGAAGCGTATTATTAAGTAATACATCTTATAATTACAATTCCTTATAGAGGAACCATACTAATTAACTGATTACTAATCTATTATATAATTACAATACTCCCCCCCCCCATTGATCTCTCCACTTGATTGGGTTCAGTTAAGTAATACATATTACAATTCCTTATAGAGGAAACATACTAATTAACTGATTACTAATCTATTATATAATTACAATACCCCCCTTCCGCCTCTGAGCTCTACATCTGATTGGGTTCAGTAATGACGGCGTCCTGCTCGTTATAAGACCGGAAGCAGGTGGATGGCTTCACTATTCTAGCAAATCGCCCGATGATGCTGGATGTAATTACCAGCGAAACGTCGTATTGTAAATGTTGTGGATTCACTCTTCACCACACCGGTGGGCTGAAGTAGTAACTATTTGGTGTTTTGTGACAAATCCCTTACTGATTGGCCGTATCGGGTGGTGGAGGGTTTCGACACATTTATACTTGCGCGATCTAATCCAAAACCTCTGAATAATATTGGTGCATGATATGACAATTCATATAATCATTTTGTTTGGCGTTTACCATGTTTTAAAAGTCTGTTTAGGCCTTTTGCAGCCGTGTATTTTGAACTGCACGTCACCCTGTAGCCAAGCACTTTTAAATGTTAATTCTGTAAACTTGGTCAGTTTAGATTTTTTTTGGGGAAGCGTTTCACAATGGTCGGGGCGCATCGCCCGTTGTTAAATGTAATATTTGATGTTCTAGAAATAGCCACTAGATGGCAGCAGACACAATACTGTGCGTGTGTGGCCTGCAAAACAAAATCTACATTCGGTCACCTAAAAACAAAGACGGGACTGCATGTGAATATTGTGCGATGCCTGGGTGTGAATGTTTACTATTTCATGCTCCCTATTTGATTTTTAGTTTTACGTGCTCATAATGTTAAACAAAGTTACACTACGGAGCTGCTTTACCCGCTACCTATGTATGTTGAATTTCTTTCGCACCTTACATAGCCAACTGTGCTAATCTGAGATGCGGAGGAAAGACAACACACTAAACACAAAAAGCAGTTCTAAAGAAATTTGTTTCTCAATCTAGACTATTTAAAAGTGCAAAGCTCCCAGTTGCTTCCTAATATCGGAAAAGGGAGAGCGTATGAAAGCGCTACCCCCTCACCCCGTTGTCCCCAGCGCCGAAATCGACGACGGAGTTAATGAAATCGACGACGTCGAGATGGCCATTGGCTGCTGCCAGGTCTGCGGGCGTGCGGCCCAGGTCGTCGCGCTGCCAGAGGCTCGCGCCGGCTGCACGCAGCTCGGCCAGCACGGCCACAAAGCCCTCGCGAGCCGCGTCGTGCGCCGGGGTGAGCCCCAGCACCGCATCGCGAACGTTGGGGTCAGCCCCAGCGGCCAGCAGCGCACGTGCCACCGGAGTACTGCCCATCATCATCACCTGGTGGGGAACGAAGACACGGAACAATGAATGTGCTTAAATTTCGATTTAAAGCTTTCGTGACTGCAGGGATTCATCTTCTTGGTTCTTTCGGTAAAGTCACGTAGAAGGGAAATAATAAAATAATAAAAATAAAACATAATAAAATACAATTCTCACGACGTTTCGGCCACAATGCAGCGTCTGACGCTGTCTTTCCGACAGCCCTGTTCTTCACCTGAGGACGGCTGCTTGCGTTGTGGCCGAAACGTCGTGAGAATTGTATTTTATTGTTTTATTTGTATTCTTTTATTATTTCCCTTCTACGTGACTACCGAAAGAACCAAGAAAATGAATGTGCTTGCTTAAACAATATGCTTTCTAGATGGTATTGGCCTGGAAAGCCAAAGAGGCCGATGTGACTAAAACATTTCTATTTTGTATGTGGCGTCATACAATTTAGTTCTTCTTCCATGTTATTACCCGTAATTTACCAGATATAACGCCCAGCAATGCACAATGAGTGGCTTAGCAAGATTGGCTACGTACAGTGCAAAATAAGTGAAACGTACATACATATAATATATTGGTTTAACACGTAGGCTTTCGAGACCAATATCATCCATAATACAGGTGTTTTGGGTTAGATCGCGTAAATATATAAATGTATAATTAAACTTGCCACCACATGACACAGCCAATTAGTAAGGGTTGTCACGTAAACAGAACATGCCAATCAATTAGTTACTAGTACAGCACACCGGTGTGTTGGAGAGCTAAGCCATAACATTTACAATCTGAGTACGACTTTTCGCCAGTAATTACAACTAGCTTCATCAGGCGACAGCCAGACTTGTGGAGAAATCCTCCTGTTTCGTTCCTTGGATAGAGGGGTAGATGCAGAGGTGTGGACTCGAGTCATGTGACTTGGACTCGAGTCAGACTCGAGTCATGAATTTGATGACTTGCGACTCGACTTGGACTTGCATAACAATGACTTTGTCCCACCTATGAGATGTGGACTCGAGTCATGTGACTTGGACTCGAGTCAGACTCGAGTCATGAATTTGATGACTTGCGACTCGACTTGGACTTGCATAACAATGACTTTGTCCCACCTCTGGGTAGATGTGATGACATCATTTGTGTGCCCTTCTTGAGCGAAGTTGGAGTGGATTCATGAATGCATATACATGACAATAGGTGTCCATTGCCGGTTGGGCTATTTGTATGGTAATCAGTGTGCATTATTCATGCGCATTGTGCAAGTGAATTGTTCTTGAATCTCCTGTCGATTATGTGCACTAAAATAGACGTACCTGTTATTGTTCAACGCTAATCCCTATTGAAGTATGGTGACATGAATAGGCATGCATTTAAACAAATTATATATTTTTTATTTGCTTCCAAGCAGCACTAAGTCTGTTACGATAGATTATCTAATTAGTCTTGACCAGTTGTAACTAGTTTTGTACAGAATATCAACATTATCAAAATCAATTTAGTATTCTTTTTGGCACGCGTGTTCTGCCACTGCCGACAGTTGTATTTGAGAATATTTAATGTTTTTGTTCTTTTAGTCTCGTGCTGATCATTAGTCCTGTTTTTCCAACATAGCTCCCGCAATGTAACCGATAAACTAGCCAGTTGTTTGGAAAACAAAAAATCCGAGTCAGATTTGGCATGGTACATAAAATACAGAAATTAATATCTGGTACAAAAGATGTATACACCGAAGCTATCAACAGAAGGTGTTTACCAGATTAATTGTACTTGTGGCAAATGCTATGGGAAAACAGGATGAATGATCAGCACAAGACTAAAAGAACACCAAATAAATGTAATACTCCCAAATACATAATGCGCATGCATAATGCACGCCGATTAAAATATAAATAACCCAACCGGCAATGGACACTCACTGTCATTATATGCATCATTAATCTACGCTCAAGAATGGCTGACAAGTGATATCACATCTACCCCTCTACTTAAGGAACGACACAGGATTTCTATACAAATCTGGCTATCGCCTGATGAAGCTAGTTGTAATTACTGGCGAAACGTCGTACTCAGATTGTAAATTTTGTGGCTTTGCTCGACAACACACCGCTGTTGTGCTAGTAACGAATTGGCATGTTCTGTTTACGTGACAAACCTTACTAATTGGCTATCGGGTGGTTGCGGGTTTCACGACGCATTTATATATTCACGTGATCTCACCCAAAAAACCTGTGCTATGGATATATTAGGTCCCATGATGATGAAATGGATATATTGCCCGGAAAGTGAGCGGTGACGTCACATCCGTGTGACGTCACCCGCATGCGGCAGCGTTACGCAGAGTACCTGCAGACGTCACGCATCTCCCCCCCCACAGCGTAGGCCGTGTATCACGCACAAATGTGCGGCAACTGTTATATTAGAAACGAAACGTCGTGATTTATAATTTTTATTTCTATTATTTTTATTATTTATTTTTTACCTACCGTGACTTTACCGAAAAAACCTAAGAGTATGTTATATTAGACTAACGTTTTGCTGGCTGGCTGGACACGTCCAAAGAAGGCACGGGCTGCTAGTAATATATAATTGAGTAAATTAACTGTAACAAAGGTGTTTGGGTTAGATCGCGATCTGACCCAAATTTACTATATGAACCTTATGGTGGAACCCCGGGATCTCGAAAAAAATCGTAAATAATTATTTTTTTATTGGCGACTCCGTACCACCGAGCACATAAACGTCGCGACTCACCTGGCACGAATCATTCTGTTGTCATGTCGTCCAAGCGTAGAGAGGACGAAAGCGCAGAAGAGCTGAACAAGCGAATGCACTCCATACTCGGGTATGGGTAGGATCATCTTATCCAAAGCTGCTCAAACTGCCTACACGACCTAAGTCCTTTATTTGTCATAACGGGATGCATAACACAGTGAAACTGATCTCATTATTATTTGACCTCCCAATGTCTGCAGCCAGGATCAATCGATGACAATCCTATTACCTGCAGATATTTAACAGATGAGATGCGTTGTACCATTAATTCATCCTATTTGATACTTGTCCGCATGCATCTGTGCGGATAGGATTTGTTTGCGGTTAAGCCATAGTCCCCACATACGGCTCTTATCAATGCGGATAAGAGGGGCGGTGACCCACTACTCTGTAGACTGTAGAGTAACGTTGGTATAAACGCTTGTTACAATATGAACAGCGCATTGAAAACGCGTACTATTTTATGTACTGTTTACAAAGTGTGTTCACAAATCCACTGAGAAACACGATTGACAGAGGGGTGTAAGTTATTTTTTCGATAGTGTATTTAAATAGAGGTACTGCAGGTAAGTAGTTTTCAGTTTTAAAGGCATAGTTTAACGAGACAACACTTGCAACCATCCTTCAACCCATTGGTGAAAAAGAGCAAAGTTTTTGTTTACATTATGTTTATGCGAGAGCCGGGGGCTTATGGGACCCCAGGGTCCCGCCATAAGGCTTATATTGCTTTCCTTAGTCTAAAAGGGAAATATATCTGTGGTAGATAATCTGAATTAAAAATTGCTTGATTTGGTAAATTACAACCGTGCTTTGTTTTCATAATACGTTTCTCATAAATGCAGACCCTTTTAAAAACATATTACACGACCGGGGTTGTAGATACGTTTTATCTCGTACAGGAGCCAGATAGATTGTTGCATTACAAGACTGGGAAGTGACGTGGGCTTGTGGAGTGCTTCATCCACCAGTGGATAGGCTATAGCTGGATGTTGATGGGTGTTTTTTTAAAGCATATTTGGTTAAATGTATAAGGTTAGGCAAACTGTTTTTAAGATCAGAAATGCACTTAGCATTCAGTGTTAAGAAATCTTGTTAGTTTATGAATTTCGCCCAGTAATTTAAATGTATTCCCATTGAATAAAAACGAGGTTGATGAGAAGATTAACCATTACTGTGAAAGAGCAGTACTGTACATAAAAAAGGCAATCATGCTTGGAACCCGAAGTTAGTAACCACATTGATATTTGAAATATGGATGTAATAAATGATGTACTATTTTACATGAAGTAACATTTTACAATATTAAATAACCAAAAATGTTAATGAATGGATAGCACTTTAATATTACTTGAACCGCATCCGAAAGGACAGCAAACCATTCATAGTGATGATTAAATCAGTTTATGCGCACGTGATGGGTGAATTATTACATCACAGGATCGTAAGAGTTGGTGGTGGTATTGGATGACCTTCATTCAGCAGTGGAGTGAACATGGCTCACGATAACTTGACTGAATTAATATTATGCATACGCTATCCGGCACAGTGAACCAGGGTGGAATGTTGGTGTTGTAGTCCGAATACTCCCATTATAGCAGAAGAGTGCAGGCCTGAAAACCACGATTTTCAAACAACAGAGATATGTAAAACGCTTGTGAATTTTTTTTAGCAACGAGCAGTTCCTGAAAAAGTGCATATCGCCTGTTCTCCCCGTTAAGATCACGGCTGTGGAAAGACGGGACAGGCCAGCTACAGGTGCATTGTGGTCCCCTTGTCTTCGACCACCCCTGCGATGGCGAGATGTTATCTCCCTCGCCTGGTATGAAGGAGGGTCATGGGTTCAACCCTGACCCTGACGCCTGTATATTTGGAGTTTGCGTGTCTCTCTCCGTGGTCGCATGGATTTTCTCCGGGTCTTCCCGGTTTTTTCCTCCACGGTTAGAAACATGCGTTTAGATGATTTGGCTGCTGTAAATTTCCACATGATAAGCCACTTCGTTGAGCTGTAATTTGGGGCCAGGTCGCTTCTGAAAAAGAGCTACATAGCTCAGTGATAGTTAAAAAGTAAAAAAATTAATAACAAGGCTGCCCATGTACACACTTTCCCACATCTGCGTAGATGACTCAACACTGTACTGTACGGAAACTTTACACCGTTCCTCCCGATGGCTATTTTAAACTATTGTACAAACTCGCGACATTCAAAGATAAATTCAAGTCCCGTTGATATCAAACAGAGAGATATCTTCACCCTCAAGTGATTTGACAACTCAGAATGTAAGAGCTTTTGTAAGGTATCCACTCCATGGTGGCAATGATCACAGCACGCGTGTTCACAAGACGTAGTCTATTTCTTTCGAGTTGCATTTGAAAAAAACAGCAGCAGGCTGCAATTGTATTTTAATATTGTAAGCCATTCCATGGCATCCGAGGTGGTATGTGAGTAGAGTGGTATGCGTGTTGTTTGGCAGTCACGAGTGATGTGTGCTTAATGGTTTGCACCTCACTGTATTCACAGTTTTAAAGTAATTGATTAAATAAACACCCACATCTTCCAAAACGAAGTAGAGGATTACAACATTACTCGCAACTTCTGCTTCATATCCCTGGCACGCCACCAGAAGGGCTGCAAAGTCGAGGTTTTAATGTTGGAAAAAGGAAAAGTAACCGGATAGGAAGAGAGAATGAGTTGGAAATAAGAGAAAAAAAAGGACAACGAATGGAAAAAATGGGAGCAAAGAGTTACGAAAGATTAGGATAGGGAGGAAGGCTGCATGAGAACCTCGATGCTGCACAGATCAGCGTCTGTTTTCACAGGGGGCGGATAGAGGGGAATGATTCAGAGTGGGAGGAGCCACACAAGCGTCACGTGATTTAGATACAGACATATAAGCAGTACCCACTTCCATGTCTCCAAATGAGAAATAGTCCATCGGCCTATGATCTTTCCAGACCAATATTATCCAGCAGCATTTGGTTAAGCAAATTATGGACCAGTTTCAACCTTATTGGGTCTCATAATTAGATATAGGAACTGGTAAGTAATAATGCTGTGTGAGTTTCAATAAATGTAACCACGTTTTTATCAAGGTTGTCATGTGATTATTAACGCGTTTCTTAAGCCCAATGGAGAAGTCATGTCCAAAATCACAATTGTTAGCATTAATAATGAAACAAAATAATAATAAAAAATTCGTGCCTGATACCATCTGGGGAATTTGTTGAATTAGTGTTACTTTCTCAGCTTTATATTAACAAGGTCATCCCATGTACTATTGACATTAAGTCTCATTGTTATGTACGTGTATGTATGTGTTCTGGTGCATGTACGTGTGGCTCGTTGGTCTCGGGGTATGATTCTCGATTTGGGTGCGAGAGGTCCCGGGTTCGAATTCCAGATGAGCCCAAGAGTTCGGTTTTTGATTGGATGGGCAGTGCAGTCGTAAGTACAGGACACTAAGAACCCTGCGACCCGAGATTGAGTGTCAGAGTATGCGTTCCCCCAAAGTATATTTACTTTAATTGAAACTAAGAGCATTTTTGTAACATTACTAACCATATAGTATAACTAATTAACTATGCATTACCAGTATCACCACGTGAATGTGTACATCATATTACCATATCTCACAAAAATTAACTGACTTTTTTCATCACGTATATAGTGTATTTACATTGATATTACCATCTCTAACATAATGTATTGTTAGCTAACATAACTTATGTAAATTGACCTCTAGGTATCACGTCCTGCTGCTCCCGACATTTTTACTATTGTGGCAACTGCCTAATGATCCTGACTGTAACTCTTTAAAACTAATTTCTGTAAAACTGCTTTTTGTGTTTAGTTTGTTGTAATTTCCCCGCACCTCAGATGAGCACGGTTGGCCACATAGGGTGCAAAAGAAGTTCAATTCACATACATACGAAACGTCGGACAACCCAATTGTTGATTGTTGTGAGAAGCTCTCCAACACACCGGTGTGCTGCAGCAGTGATAAATTGGCACGTTTGTTCATGGCTGCTGATGATTAGTGTTAACAATGACTTGTATTAACTTGTACTGTATAGTTAATGAGTCAAGCACAGTACAGTACATATCGCTTTAGTATATTTGATGTGTATTTTATTCAGATCGATCAAGATTGTGAGTTATTGTTATAATATTGAATACGTTAAATGCGGTAATACTGTTTAATACTGCTAATAACATTGGGTTATCGAGATCGCATAAAGAATGGATAAATATAGAAACCAGTTTGGAGAGACGAACGGACAATAAGCGCATATATCATGAGCAGTCTGGCTCAGATATAACATGTTTTATTTTACCAGGTAAGGCCCACTGAGCTACGTAGCTCTTTTTCAGAAGCGATCTGGCCACATATAATAGCTCAACGAAGTGGCTTTTTGTGTGGACATTTGTAGCAGCCAAACGCTCTAAATTCACGTTTCTAAATGTGGAGAGAAAAACCGAAGGACCCGGGGAAAAATCCACGGGAGCCCAGGGAAGAGAGCGAGACATCAAAACTCCAAATATACGAGGGTCGGGATCAAACCCACGACCTCCTGTATACCACGCGAGGTAGTTAACATCTGGCCACCGTGGCTACATCCATCGTTGTGTGTATGTCGACACCCGAGGTCTACGAGCACACGATCTTTAATACAATTAAATGTGCAGCGACCGAACTGGACATAAGCTCTAGAGTTCGAAAGTCCTTTCATACTGTATACGCATATACAATGTGACTCATTAACCCCCCCCCCCCCCCACTTTGCCCAAGAGCCCACAAGCGTGGTCACCACATATACGCCTCTATATAGGGAACGAAATCTGGCTGTCGCCTGATGAAGCTAGATGTAATTACTGGCGAAACGTCGTACTCAGATTGTAAATGTTGTGGCTTGGCTCTCCGACACACCGGTGTGCTGTACTAGTGACGAATTGGCCACGTTCTTGGTTCTTTCGGTAAAGCCACGTAGAAGGGAAATAATAAAATAATACAAATACAATAAAAAAAATTATCACGTTTCGACTGCAACACAAACAATCATCATCAGGTGTGAAAACCACAGCAAGACAATTTTAAAAAAGAGAGAATTTGTATTGTTTATATTTGTATTATTTTATTTCCCTTCTACGTGACTTTACCGAAAGAACCAATAATATGAATCCCTGCAGTCACGAAAGCTTTAAATCAAAATTTGGCCACGTTCTGTTTACGTGACAACCCTTACTAGTTGGCTGTGTCGGGTGGTGCGGGTTTTAACGACACATTTATATATTTACGCGATCTAACCCAAAAAAAACCTCTATTATGGACCATGTGTACGAGGTATACAAAGACCCCCCGTATAGCCGTTAACATACTGTTGCGGAAAGTGCTGTTTAGCGAGCACCGATGAAGACTGGCACGACACATGAGGGGGTGGATGTGCTAATTGTAACTGTTATTGTAACATTTTACGTTAATCAAAACACTTATTTTAACTTTAAATAAATTAATACGTTACTACAAAATCTTACAAAGTACAGTTTTACTCTTTGATATATCACGGACATTCCGATTACGTTAACACATTTTATATAAGGTACATGCACAGCAAACTTGGTCAAACCACTGCTGAATGAGTGTCTCTGTGCGTTGTGCGGGTTATTGGGGGTTATTTGAACACAATTCACTCCCACGGGTGAAAATGTCTCTTACACAATACCCTTTTAAAACTTACTACCCATATTCCGTATACGTTACAAGTCGACAAAATACAAAGAAATATTTGTTATTGTCATTTACGATTATAAATACAGAAAAAGGATACCAGGCAAAGCTCGCTGAACGCTGGAGTTACGTTCCTGGGAAATTCCGTGTTGGGCAAAACCGCGTTTGACAAATATGGTAAAATAGAGTTTCATTCCTGGGTCCGAAATTATTACTCCCTCCCTCTTTGTTTAACTAATTCTACACGATTACCCACCTTGTCATTGTAACAATGAATGCTGAGTCGCTCTCCATTTCTTGTGTGGGTGTAACTCTTATTTTTCAATTTCACCCCAACACAAAAAAACCACCGTCTCCATTCCTCTTCCTGCACCGCTCACGCCCATCGCTCTCCCCTGACACTGAATTGCCAGCCCGACACTCGCCCCTAACACTGTCACTTGAACGTTAATCCTTCCATATAGGCGTCCGTAAGAATTACGTCCTCAACCAGTGGACGTCATAGATGCATGCGGCAATGTGTGTGAACATTTGCGTTGTGCGTGAGCGTGTCAGGTACGTGTGACATTATCACGAAAACAAGACACATGGTAAATAAACCCTCCAACGGATGCAGCACTCCCACCTCTCGCAAGCTATCCTAAATATGTTAGCAACAAACTTAGCAACATCAAACCGCGTAGAGGTGAAACATGACCTGTTACAGAAAACAGACCTCATGAAGCTGTACAACCGAAACACGCATTCGATAAAACCGCGTTTGGCGAGGTTTGCTGTACGAGACATTTGGATTGTAATTATTTGTAACTGGTAACGTCATTTATTAAAATTTAATTAACCCTGCCTTGAATAGCAGCAACGTTACCTGGCATTTCCAACGTCACGACGCAGCACGCATCAGTCAGCGGCAAGTCTGGCATGATACGAACTTGCGCCCATCGCGTGAAGCGTATGGGAAGTCACTGAGCATCAGCATCATTGCAACTGAGCGTCTTGTAACCCATTGTAGTCTACGCTCCTTCAACAGAGGAGGAATAGCAAAACTACACGAACTCTCATGAAGACCTCCCGTCGTGGCTATTGCTGCCATACGCAAGACTTTAAAGGAGACATCACACGGGCATCATATTCACGGTTTTGTTTGGATAGAGGGGGGGAGTGATGGTATTTCTGGTTGGCTTACCGTGCCTTGTGAACCCTGGCGATGTTACCGAGTTCGATTACCAACCACGGCTAACAACATCACCTGGTGAGTGGTTATTTGAACCGGTTCCTGGCCTCGTTCCCTCCTCCACCAAGCCCTCCCTCACCAGCGTGAAGTATGGTAAAATATCCCCATCGCCGCTCAATCACTGCCCCCTAACCCCCCCCCCCCCCGATATTTTAGACGGCCGTTATACGACAAACACAATCTGTGAGATGTTTTCATGAACGTGAAATTGTAATGACGTAATTATGTTGCAATTCTTGACATGCATTTCATGTTAAATACACATCTGATTCGCATGGTTAGCTATGCACGGTGCGAAAGAAGTGCAATATACATTAAGTTCACGGGTATTTCGTGAGGCTTTATCAGAGTGCGCACAGGAGCCACAACGAGCAGAGGGCCTCAGTCCAGTTTCCATCTGATGTCAATTAGGACGATTGCACATTTGCGTGAAACCCAACGCGTATTGTGCAATGGTTGCAACTGTGAGAGATATTGGCCATGGCGTGACACGGGTACATTGGAAATGTATTTTATTAATTTACAGCAACTCTCGTGAACAACCATTCCCTATTGTTCCAATGTGGTCGGGTATTGTGCCTATGGGGCGTTGAGGGTACATGTACTGCTGAAATGGTTTTAAAATTGTATTGTAGGAAATGTAAATATTTTTTTTTATGTAAGATACGCCTCTTTGTCAATTCACTGCTGGGTGAGGGACTGGCCCACATTGTATTGGTCAACCACAATGCAAACTCATCCAAATCCTCTGATCTCTCCACTGGGCCTCCATCCAATCCGAGAGCAACTGCAAGTTTTTACTTACCATCTAAATGGATCATCCTTATCATGCATTCTCACCGTGACATAATTACGTGTAGCGTGAGCTCGTGTGGATTGGAACGTAACACCATTACCTGCAAATGAGATATTTCCAAGGACAAACGCACGTTAGAAAGCCACATAATCCATGCATGTGAATGGATTTAAAATGCATGCCAATGTAATGGATTTATTTTCCCATTCATTATTTGTTCATCCCGATTTTTATTTTAGTTTCGGTGACCCACGGATTATGAGACGATGATGGTAATAACGGTGAAGTGTCTGTCCTTTTAACCAGGCGAGGGACTCGACGAGTCGAGGATGAGTCTCATTTTCAAACAGTGGCTTTGTGGTGTAACCCTCCGAAATATTTTAGCTGGGTGCGTGCACTTCTGTTGATGATGGGGACTCGTCGTGCGTGACACACACCTGGATGGGCGTTCTGCCGCAGCTGTTGGTGCCATTAGGATTCACTCCCCGCGCCAGAAGTAGCTCCACTTCTACCGTTCTACCCAGCGCCGCAGCCTTGCTGAGTTCTTCAATGGGCTCCATCAGAAGAAACAGCAGCGGCAACAACGATGCTGACGGAGATGATGATGATACCTGCAATTTTGGGGTTATAGAGTCTTCGGCCTGTGACCAGTGCTTAATATTAGCTGCAGATGTCCAGGTCTACGTTCCTGAAATATATAAAACAGCAACCCCAACCCAGGAGTTTGAGGATTAGGGCGAAAAACTGAACCATGATTAATTAATTTCAAACATATGACAAAGTCACTCGGAATGTGCTATGATCCCGATGTTATTAGACCTCGGACGCTGAAGAGTAGTTATGTAGTGCCGTAGTAGGTCTTTTTCCTTCTGCTCGAGGCTTGAGTGTGTGTGTGCGGGTGGCGTGCGTTACACACACACACTCAGTCGGAGACGAGGTGGTCGTATTCACGCCACCAACTCCAGGCCCCCTCTCCCACGACCACGCTACCGTACAGCCCGGCCCAGACACGACCCTGCCCGCGTTGCACCGACGGCGTCGACCCAGACAGCCAACTACTGTCCGGGCGAAGGCAGTAGCAGCGACGAAGACGAGACGAGTCCACTCCCAGAACCGGCAGCCTGTTGCTCATATTCCCCTCGGCGCGGCTTGGCTCTGCCCTGGCCACGCCTCTCTTCTCGAACCCACCAGAGGGTTTGGGGGATTCCCCACGAGGTCTATCTGCTCACCTACAACTGCTGTACAACAGTCAGCGCTATGTTGCTACACTTGGGATGGGTGACAGCCATCTTGGTAAGCGCTCAAGGCACTTTCCCCAACAGCCTGTTAGAGGCTACATCTGGTTTCGCGTTATAGTCGTATAGAATATAAGTATATATATACACCAAATACAATTACGCATCCTTCGTAAGTCTGTCTCTCCACATAATGTGCGTTCTATACTTCCCGTCAATCACAAGACCTGCCTGGAGTGTATAATTTCAGCAAAATTGGTTCCATACAAACAAACTCTGCACCGTTTTTGACACACACAGTGCCTCATCAGCAGTGAGCTTTCCTTGAATCACTGTTGGTGAAGTGCCGGATGTTTATTGGCAAGGTCCGTCCCTCTCTTTAAGAAAAGTTTCGAAACAAAACGATATAATTTACAACAACACAATGTGGTGGGACAGACGTAAAAAATGTCTACTCACTTAAATAGATGCATTGATTGATAATTAGATTTTACGTATTTTTTTAGTTTTTGAAAAGCACACACAACATATATTCAAAGAAGTGATGTGAGCGTAAATAAATATAAGAGAACAGAGAAGGCGAGTATAAGGGTGGGTAATTATTTTGTGTTGTGTATTATATATTACTAGCTTTATTACTATACTCACCACGCCCGGCCGCCTTTGTCTCCCCAGTGGCGATGTTCACACACCACATCAATTACTCGTTTGAGGCTAAGTCGACCTAGGGGAGGCCCAGGACCGGTTCAAATAATCGAACTCGGGTCGCCGGGTTCGTAGCGCAGCAACTACCCTCCCATATGTCATCACAAAATAATGTTTCGTCCTGTGTTTAAGTAGTAGTGGTAGTCGTAGTGTTGTATTGTAGAATGTATATAAATTACTGCTGATTGGTGGTTAAACATCACGTAGTGAGTGCTCCTCTGCTATCGATCGGCGCGGTTTGTTGTGAGATGCAAGAGGTTGAGGCCAGGTAAAAGTATTACAAAACAAAATAACGATTATATAGTATACAGACTATAAGCCGAAATAAAATAAATCTATTAAAACGTGACAGGGCACGAGATCGTTGTGCCAAGTAGATTCACGGTTGTAATTAATTATAGCGAATAAAAACTACACGATTCCACATGTTTAGCAATGTTTAGACAATTGATCTGATAACGAAAGGCAAAAGGGAGATACAATAATATAAATGTATCGCTGTTTCTACAACAAGTATTTCGTTTTAAAACAGCGAGAACAAAACTTACTCGCGACATCAAGTGGCATATATGAAGACGTTGTCGACGCACTAAAGTATATAAATATGTCTGTTATGCTGATGAAGACCACTCATACATTAAAAACTAGTCAGCATTGTACTGTTATCCACTTTAAATTCGTGAATTGTTATACTCGCTGTTGTAATTTGCAGTCTAATTAAGTACATATTGTCTATAATATGCACATATGAATGCGTCACAGGCTTGTGATCTCAGTCTGCATTGTTATAAATATATAGGTATTAATAAATAGTAACATTAAATGTCTACAGTAAAAGGTTATAAGATTGAACGCTCTTAAATTATGCTTTCAAAGTATCACCAATCAATGCGCTATAGTTTACAATATTACTCCCATATCAAAGTCTGCGTTTTTAGCATCATACAAGCTACTGGATTAATAACTTATTCGTTTTAAAATAACAAAAAATAACTATGTTCTTAGCATGACAATACTGCATACAGTATATACTACATACTGTCTGTGTTCTTAGCATGATGCTGCATACAGTATATACTACACACTGTCTGTGATCTTAACATGATGCTACATACAGTATATAATACATAGTGTCTGTGTGATCTTAGCATGATGCTGCATACAGTATATAATACACACTGTGTGTTCTTAGCATGACAATACTGCATACAGTATATAATACACACTGTATGTGTGATCTTAGCATGATGCTGCATACAGTATATAATACACACTGTCTGTGTGATCTTAGCATGATGCTGCATACAGTATATAATACACACTGTGTGTATGATCTTAGCATGATGCTGCATACAGTATATAATACACACTGTGTGTATGATCTTAGCATGATGCTGCATACAGTATATAATACACACTGTCTGTATGATCTTAGCATAATACTGCATACAGTATATAATACACACAGTCTGTATGATCTTAGCATGATGCTGCATACAGTATATAATACACAGTCTGTGTGATCTTAGCATGATGCCGCATACAGTATATAATACACACTGTCTGTGTGTTCTTAGCATGATGCTGCATACAGTATATAATACACACTGTCTGTGTGATCGTTGCATGATGCTGCATACAGTATATAATACATACAGTCTGTGTTCTTAGCATGATGCTGCATACAGTATTTAATACACGCTGTCTGTGTTCTTAGCATGATGCTGCATACAGTATATAATACAGTCTGTGTTCTTAGCATGATGCTGCATACAGTATATAATACACACTGTCTGTGTGATCTTAGCATGATGCTGCATACAGTATATAATACACACTCTGTATGATCTTAGCATGATGTTACATACAGTATATAATACACACTGTGTGTGTGAGCTTAGCATGATGCTACATACAGTATATAATACACACTGTATGTGTTCTTAGCATGATGCTGCATACAGTATATAATACACAGTCTGTGTGATCGTTGCATGATGCTGCATACAGTATATAATACATACAGTCTGTGTGTTCTTAGCATGATGCTGCATACAGTATTTAATACACGCTGTCTGTGTTCTTAGCATGATGCTGCATACAGTATATAATACACACTGTCTGTGATCTTAGCATGCTGCATACAGTATATAATACACACTGTCTGTGTGATCTTAGCATGATGCTGCATACAGTATATAATACACACTGTCTGTGATCTTAGCATGCTGCATACAGTATATAATACACACTGTCTGTGTGATCTTAGCATGATGCTGCATACAGTATATAATACACACTGTCTGTGATCTTAGCATGATGCTGCATACAGTATATAATACATACTGTCTGTGTGATCTCAGCATGATGCTGCATACAGTATATAATACATACTGTCTGTGTGATCTTAGCATGATGCTGCATACAGTATATAATACACACTGTCTGTGTGGTCTTAGCATTGTTTATCTGCATTGCTATGTTAAGATAACATAGACGAAAGGCAAAAGGCAGAGATGCAATTATACAAACGTACTAATGTATCGCTGTTTCATACGATAGGAAGTATATATTCTACACTGTATACATACAGCAGAGTGATGTTATATTCCTGTCAAATCCACGGGTGGTTCGGCACGATACATATCGATCTCTCTCCCTATCCACGCGCCGAGTGCTGCAATGGAACGAGATGAGTGCCTTCCACCAGCTGGTCAACCACGAAACGTCGAAAAACAAAGAGACGGGTGATTATGCTGATGTACCTTCTTCTCGACAGTTGATTACGAGATTGATATCCCCACCGTGGCTCGCATGGGTGGCGAGTGATGATCTGAACGGGTCGTGAACCCACTCCACTCTCTCCTCCTCCTCGTACTGTGTCACCGTGGTCTCATCAGCACGATGAAACAACCAAAGTGACGTGCAGGGGAGGGGGCTTTCATTGATTTATAATTATATTTCTAAACTCATGGTGTGGCGTATTGTGTTACTCTCTGCCTGCCCGTAGCAGCAACAAATCTGGGCGGATTCAGACTTGCCCCGTGAGATGATTCGTCATCTCCTCTGGGCACAGCGACACCGCGTGGCTTTGGGTGTTGCAACGTCGTCACTGGGGAGACAAAGGCGGCCGGGTGTAGCGCCGGCCACCTCCCCCCACACAACGTGTGTCGTGCCAGCCTCCATTGTGTCGCTAAACACAACTCAAAGTGTATCTGTACAGGCGATCTTTGTATGTGACAGCCGTACGGATGATGCACTGCACTTGTGCTATGAAGAAGGACCATTGCTCGAAACGTCACCGATTGTTAATTTTCTTTCTTTTAAAGCCACAATGTTCTTGACGAGGGTGGGTTTTTATTAATATTGTGCTTGTGCTATTATACAATACCATAGCAGCAGCATCACCAGGCGCTGCGAATTCTGACTCCGGCTCACTGCCAACGAGAGTGGCGAATATCTGAAGCAGTCCACTGGGCCTCCTCCCCTAGGTCGACTCAGACTTAAACGAGTGCCTCGTGCGGTGTGTCTACGTCACCCATCCGCTTGTGTGCCGTGATGGTCTTCACAGGTGCTCGCTAACATCACTTGCTGGTTCGTGCACTGTGTTAGAGCCCCCCTCTCTATGGGACTCCCCTAGGTAGACTCACCCTGGTGTGGTGCTTGTGCTGAGTTGGTCTTCATAGGTGCTCGCTAACATCACTAGCCCAAAGAGTCTGAAGGCGACACGAGGTGATGATCTCTGTTGACCTCAGTTGAGGATGATGATGCTGCTGATGATGCTGCTGATAATGCTGATGATTACGATGCTGATGACGATGGTTATTATTTCGCTGCTGCTGTTGATTCTGTATGCTGCTGCTGATGCTTATTTTGCTGCTGTTATTGCTGCTGATGGTAATGATGGTGTTAATTCTGCTTGCGAGATTTGCTGTAGCTGATGACACTGCTGCTGCTACTAATAATTATACATCTGATATTTCTGATGATGGCAATGGGTTTTATTATTTTTCTGCTGCTGTTAATGTCTTTTGCTCCTACTGATGATGGCACTGCTGATGATGATTCTAATGACGGCGATGCTGATATCCCTATGGTGCTGTCGATCGATGATTGTTCGTATGTTGAAGTTATTTCGCATCGCACATAGCCAACCCTGCAAGACCAGACAAGAGATAAGGGAATCGGAGCTCGTCTGCTCAACACTAAGTGTTCAGAGTACTGCAGTATATACTTATTTTCATGCGCGTGGAATGCCGTGAATATGAAGTGTAAAGTGTAATTGTATTCATCTTCTTGGTTCTTTCGGTAAAGTCACGTAGAAGGGAAATAATAAAATAATAAAAATAAAACGTGATAAAATACAATTGTATTTCCCTTCTACGTGACTTTACCGAAAGAACCAAGAAGATGAATCCCTGCAGTCACGAAAGCTTTAAATTGTATTTGTATTGTTCGTTGCGGTTGCACCCGAATCAAGAGCCGAATGGCTCAGGGTTATTCCAAATGAATGAAAACTGAAAGACGCACACACGTGAGACATGTCTGGTGAGATTCCCCCAGACGAGTTGTATAATTCTGACTTAAAAAGAGACAAACGATCCCCCGTACAGCCTTTAACAGACGTGTCTGCATGGTAAGGGTTGTCAGCGGAACACCTATGTACATCATATGATGGCACAGCACACGAGCACAACACCGTCCCGGTCGTCTTTGCCTCCCAGTGCTGATGTTTATACACCGCACCAGGTAGTCGATCAAAGGGAGGCCTGGGACCGGTTCAAATATTCATCACTTTTATTGATCGTGAGCGGAAATCGAATTCTGCACCACCGCTCTCCAAATATCGTGGCATAATCACATATCATCATTGTACGTTTCAGATTCACTGCTGGATGAAGGGCTACCCATTCCCTGTGTCGGTGCGGGTTAGTTAAAGTGGTTGTCTTGGACCGGTTCAGATATAATAATCACTTGTCTCCGATGTAAGCCGTGGTCGGGGAATATAAAAAGCGAGCAAGGCGTCTCTGTGTGTGTTCACGTGTGGGCCCTCAGGTGGAGCGGTGGCATAGTGGTTAGCGCACTTGAGTTGGATTCCTGGCCACGACGAAGTGTGTCCGTGGGCTGCGCGCTGGTTCTGCGTTAACAAAGCAATCACTACTCTTAGGTTTTTTCGGTAAAGTCACGTAGGTAAAAAATACATAATAGAAATAATAATAAAAATAAAATAATAAATCACAAAGTTGTCACTAAATAGTGATTTATAATTTAATTCCTATAGTTTAATTATTAATTTTATCCTACGTGACTTTACCGAAAAAACCTAAGAGTATGAATCCTTGTAGTCACGAAAGCTTCAAATCTAAAAGCAATAACTCTTTAATAACACTGGCTTTCAAATCAAGTATATGAAATCGGCGATGTCAATCGGCTCTTCTTCATAGCACATGAGTAAAAATTAAACGAATTCTTCTTAGGTTTTTTCGGTAAAGTCACGTAGAAAGTAAAATAAAATAAAAACAAAAATCACGACGTTTCGGAGGCAACACAAGTCTCCGTCATCAGGTGGGACCGTCACAGCCAGATTAGCTGTATCAAGTGGAGGCAACACAAGTCTCCGTCATCAGGTGGGACCGTCACAGCCAGATTAGCTGTATCAAGTGATACAGCTAATCTGGCTGTGACGGTCCCACCTGATGACGGAGACTTGTGTTGCCTCCGAAACGTCGTGATTTTTGTTTTTATTTTATTTTACTTTCTACGTGACTTTACCGAAAAAACCTAAGAAGATGATTCCTTGCAGTCACGAAAGCTTCAAATCTAGAATTAAACGAATTATTTATGTGCTATGAAGAAGGGCCAAAGCCAGAAACGTCGCCTATTATGATTTATTTTTGTTCCTTAAGGCCACAGTGCTCTTGACGATTGTGTTGAGCTTTTGTTTTGTTTATTGGTAATAGCTAATACGGCTGCCATTTGTCACGGACATTACGGTGTTGGTGAAAATGTCATTCGTGAATATGAAGTGTAAAGTGAACACATTAGCTTCGATTAGGCGCTTTCGTTTCTCTCAAAAGCACCCCATGCGATGAAAATAGATTTTGTATCTTTAGTGTACGACGAAATTAGTTGCACTAAATTATTCCTTTCAGTTTGGTTACTTGTAAAAGGCTATTTTAAACACTATGAGATCTCTTTTACCAGTGGCAAAATATAATGGTAGGTTTTTACCCTTTTAACTGGTACAAAACTGACACCTTTATTCAAGGCATCATGTTTACAATGACCACAACACAAGTAGTCAATAAAGCAAACAAAAAGAAGCAACTCTGATAAGGATAATAATATGCACTGTCCTTGAAGTTGATTGGCCCACACCCGAGACGGCTTTCTTTAGAGCATAGTCCCCATTGGTGTAGGGCCAGATGACACCAGAAGGCGTACAACTCAAAAACAGTGCAATATCAGAGTATTGAGAGTTCGGGGTAAACATTTACACTATGAGATCTCTTTTACCAGTGGCAAAATATAATGGTAGGTTTTTACCCTTTTAACTGGTACAAAACTGACACCTTTATTCAAGGCATCATGTTTGCAATGACCACAACACAAGTAGTCAATAAAGCAAACAAAAAGAAGCAACTCTGATAAGGATAATACGTACGCCTTCTGGTGTCATCTGGCCCTACACCAATGGGGACTAGGCTCTAAAGAAAGCCGTCTCGGGTGTGGGCCAATCAACTTCAAGGACAGTGCATATTATTATCCTTATCAGAGTTGCTTCTTTTTGTTTGCTTTATTGACTACTTGTGTTGTGGTCATTGCAAACATGATGCCTTGAATAAAGGTGTCAGTTTTGTACCAGTTAAAAGGGTAAAAACCTACCGCTATTTTAAACGTTTTTTTTTAATTGGAAGTATTAAAAAAGTGATAGTGTACAGTATAGTGAATCTCGTCAACTTTTTGAGAAGTATTAATTGTCCCTCACTCATACCTAGACGTAGAATTGAAATGAAATATTACGCATCGTGTATCGTTCGGAATACGATATCCATTACAACTTTAATTCGTGTGCTCTTTGTTAATGTCTGAAAATTCTGCCTGGCAAGAAACATACAGTGTGTAAACCCGGAACTTATCCTATACACGAGGCACGATAATCAATACATGTTGTGAAAGCTGGACAAACTAGACGCAACAGAAATGTGGATGATGTTAAACAATTCACAGACAAGACGGGTAACAAATGGATTATGTATAGCAGGGTACAAAAAGTACAATTAAAAATAATCTAATGAGTAAACGAGCGACTGACTGAGAATGCGATTTGACTGGGAGCATTAAAGTTGCAGCGGGGAAGACAGCGAGTAAAGTTACATAAACAATTTGAACAATTGGACATCTTTGAGAAACAGCATGGCAGATATAGATAGTATATATCGTAGTATCGCCACATCGTAACACCCTTAATTCTCGCAGACACCAGATGTGTAACCACCGTTATACTCTTTCGTTCTTTCGGTAAAGTCACGTAGGTATAAAATAAATCACGACATTTCGGCCACAATACAAGCGTCCATCATCAGTTGGGAAAGCATGGTCTGCTGCTGAGGCAGACTGTTTTAAAAGGTTTGAAATGGGTGTAGCTCAAGGGTTATAAAGAAGTGGCCGGGGCTAGTGATGTTAATGTGAGAAATTAGCATGTAACTGTAAAATAGGAGAGTGGCCTCCTGAACGAGGGTATGGAAGTGGCTATGTTAATGTGAGAAATTAGCATATCAGCTGCGACATTCGAGTCACCCCATGCAACTGAGTGAATCGGCCACCTCCTGGGCGGCTTCGTTGACTCGCGTGTGGTGGGCTAAAGAGTGGTTTAATCTCCCTTAATCTCCCACCTATTCTCCCTTAATCTCCCACATATTCCATCGTGAACGAATTGGCAGCGGCAGTTCCCGGCAGTTAATAAAGAGGCGGTGCTGGAAGTTCTCTTGATGAAGACCCCATGCTGTGGCCATGGCCTTCAGGATGAGCTCCTGCTCGGGAGAGGTCCTCCCGTGGCTGGTGTTTGTACTGCTGCTGGATCATCTAGAACCGGCAGAGCGGACTGCTGCTATTCTCTCGCCTAGTAACTCTGGTCTCTGTTTTTACCCCATTATCAATAAAACCATCGAACTCAATATCACTGTCGTCTCATCCATCACACACGATCCGAACATCTCAGAATTAATGCAAACCAGAGATATAGCCTGTAATAATGCAAACACATCAAACAACCTCCCTGATTGGAATATATATAACACAACAAATAGATGTCATTGCCTTGTAAGAAACGCTACATTTTCATCTCATCAAACTTCTACATTTACAAAAAAGAAATCCCGATAATCTTCTGGCAAACGTTCAATTCAGTACTGCATACGCTACTATCAATTAAGACATCGTCATCCACGGGAAAATACGAGTTTCCTGCATTTGCACTTCTGGCAATGGTAGATCTCATCTTTAGACCCCTCACACACATTTCCAACCTTTTCAACCATTTTCAACCTCTCAATTAGAGTGGAAATTTGCTCTTATTCGTACAATATATAAAAATGGCTACAAATCTCTATTTTCACCAGTTACTAAAATATTAGAAAATATACTTAAATCACGAATAAACTGCTACTAAAAAGCCACAATCCCCTGCACAACAAAGTCTGGTTTTCTTGAGGATTACTCAACCAACGAAACAATGATGGATGGTATGAAATGTTCTCTTCAGTAACCATAATGCGAGTTAACACAAAGTTATAGGGTTTGTGAATGATGAACGCTTACAAACAGCACGCTAAAAGTAAGAGTTTGTTTTTGCTAATTTACACGTGATGGAACAGATTGGTGCTTTTACCGATACAGGGATACTTCAGCAGCAGCGAATCATGAGTTCTATTCACAGCAAGTAGTGAGAGTTGATGTGTAGTGTTCTGTATCAAACCTTTGTATTGGGCTATAAAACATATCTCTTGTGTGTAGTACAGAGCTACTCATCACGGCCGAGTTACACATTTAACATGTAGTTTATGAAATATTACGTTTAACAGAGAGTTCGTTAAATATTAGATGTATTAAATGCATTACTCGGCTCATTAGTAGTGTTATACTGCACACAAGCGATGCACTTGACACTCCAAGTCAAAGAATAAAGTATCTACACATCACGTTTAAACACAGATTGCATTGACCTCTTCTACACCTTATATTATACGACGCACCTCCAAAACGTGTTACCAGTGTCGATAAAGTTGTACAACTCTGGTCACGCACACACATACATGACTTTTAAGACGCACCAACAACATTTTATTTAAACAACAAGGGACAAATAGGTGCGTCTTATAATCCGGTTTTTCATTGATACTGGCAAAAATGGTTCCAGAGATGTACAGCTTGTTACTTTGTTCATGGTTTTAAACAAAGAGGGGATCGGGGGAGAGATAAAGTAATTTATATTATTGGTTCTTTCGGTAAAGTCACGTAGAAGTGAAATAATAAAATAAAACATAATTCATATTGCGTGCGTCTTATGATCCGGTAGAAGACGGTTTCTCATTGATACTGGCATATTGTTAAAATGTGATTATTTTATTATTTCCCTTCTACGTTACTTTACCGAAAGAACCAAGAATATGAATCCCTGCAGGCACGAAAGCTTTAAATCAAAAGATAAATTACTAATTGTTTAGCTCGTGAAATGCACAAAGATCGACGACGACGCGCAGAATGTTGTGAAATTAAAGCGCGGAGCTTGCTGTCGTTTTATCTCGCACAATTCTGTACAAAAAAACTTGTTTTACAGTGTGCCGAGAATATGAAACAAACCCCAAAAAGGTGTGCATTTATTTACTTCGTACTGTACCGGTAATAAAAGTGATAATTTACAACGTTTTGTCAGATTATTCTGCAGGCCGCGATGGTTGTTGGGCCATACTTCACCACAAATCAAGATTCACCACACTGACTTATAGTTGATGAAGACATGGGGGGGTGTTCTGTTAACATTCGCCACTGATCATGAAAGCTTTGGGATCAAAACTGAGGTTGTCCGGGATTCATTGTTGCGCAGTGCGCTAACCACTGCCCCACCGCTCCCACCTCGTTTTTTGTATAAAACATTTTAAAATCTCAACCTTTCAAACACATCCCACTTTATAGCTTAGAGCTGTGTGCTATTTGTGTAGACATATGGAATTATGCAACATAAAACACCTCTATTGTCTCGTGTTATATAATCTACACACAAAAACAAACATAGGTATATCACTATAATGTGTTTATGTACACGTAACGCTTCATATTGTACTATTTATATACAAAAGTGGCACACTGAACCGTAACAAATCTATTAACAGTTGAATGTACGATTAGCTGCTGTTTGTGATGTTGCTTGGCAAAGTAAATAGTCCATCAAAAGACGAAATGTTAAAATATATACGTGGGTGCAATGCACGGTACTGAATTGTAACGTTGAGTTTAATAGATAACGTGGTCTTTATAACCTTTGTATGGGCTGTACATCGAATCTCTTGAAGTATAATGCTACTACTCATCAGAAAGTTATATATTTTTGAAATATCAAATTGTATATAGTTAATTTTATCTACGAATGTGTAACTCGGTTCATGAGTAGTAGTTTTGTACTACACACAAGAGCTCCACTTAAATTTTAATTTATATTTAACAAACGCATAGACACAGCACGCTTAAACATAGTACATGCACAATGCCTTTGGTACAATTTAAATTACTCTCTGGTTCTTTCGGTAAAGTCATGTAGATAGATAGAAAGAATAATAAAAGAGAACACGACGTTTCGGTCGCAACACAAGCGTCCGTCTTCAGGTGAGAACAATGATCTGCTGTTGTGGCTTTATATTACACGAAATGTGTTCTGTGTCAGTAAAGTTGTACAAAGCTGGCCACACACAATACGAGATTATAAGAGGCACCCTACTTTTATAATCCAGAGGAAACGACCCGACGTGGTTACTTTGTGTAAATACTGTACAGCAATGCAAATTGAAAATGGAAGTGGAACTATGTGTTTTTAATCACGAATGTGTTTGAGTATATTGTCGTGTTTATGATAATGTTTGTTTATCCCAGGGAAGCATCGAAGAGGATGATCTTCGCAGGAGACCGTATGTGAGAGTCATAACGCACCAAGTCGTTTGTTAGCAATGCGATGTTTGTGGGTCAATACCAGCTACGTTGTATTTAGTTCTGAGAAATCGCGGAACCCCAAGGACTTCAACAGGGGGAGAACATACAAGGGGCAAGTGCTGTTGGCGAGTGGCACATGTGAAGGCACCAGATATTCATTTGAGGCCAAGTCCACACAAACACTCTGCAGAAGACAAACTCCACACATAGAAAGACACCCGTGTCTGGAATGGAACCCAGCCTCTGCTTGCTGTGAGGCTCACGGTGTTACCACTGCGCCAATAAACTTCTGTAGTGACAGTGTCAGTAGTTGAATATGGAGAGGATGCATCGTGCCGTGGTTGTGTCTGTCTATAATAATCCATCGAATTACGTTCACACGAAGGCGTTCATCGTTAACTTGCTGACACAAAATAGTCTACGATGCGCGCAAAAATAGTCTTCTTTTTTATGTAACGCATACAAATTCTGGAAGTACACTCTGTGTACTGCTTTAAAAAATAAACATTTGTTCTGGATAATATTCATTATAATGTTATAACATTAACGACGACTCTCAATGGTATTTCACTCAATGTATGGCATGCCATAGACTTGTACTGCATTGTGTTAACAGGGAAGAGAGGAAGTTGTCCTCGTGTGTGTCTCTCTGCTTTCCCCCATGTGTGTCCTCATGTGTCTGTCTCTCTTCGTGTATTCTTGTGTCTCTCTATGTCTCTCCCCCAGCTCGGTCTGTCTCTCATGATTGTATCTGCCTTGCTGTGTACGTCTCTGCGTCTCTTTCCGTCTTTCTTTGTGTGTCTCAGAGTCTGTCTCGATATTTCTGTCTCTCTGTGGCTCTTATTCTGTGTCTCAGTGTATCTGTGGTATTGTCTCTGGGGCTGTCGCTCTATCAATGGATGTCTTCTCAGTGTTCCCGAGTGCCTTTTTTCCTTTCTGTCTCCGTGTTTGTCAACGGTGGGTTAAGTCGAACTTAGCAATGTGTGTGAGTAACGCACACAATTACAGGCGGGCACAATGACCCGGTTTGGTCATAGAGCTGCACAAATTTCCGACTTTTGGCGAATCAATAAGCGTCAAAACAAGAGTTGAAAATAACTAATTCCTAAGAGGAAACCAAATGTAACGAACGCTTTTCCACATTCACTGGCAATAATGATGATGTACGCATACAGCATAACACAGATACGGGTGTATTTAAACTACTGTATTAGTATACAGTCTATACATATATATGTATAAATATGAGAGGACAATTTCAGCCACTGATGAGACGGAGCGATGGAAGCACTTGGTGTGCTGGTGGATTTATATACATCGTGAGAGGTTTAGCACGTAGGCTTTCGGGAACAATTTGCATAGTACAGGTTTTTGGGTGATATCACGTAAATATCAACGTGAAGTATTGGAAAATGACGGCAGGAAACTCCTTGACGGGAACACACTTCTTTTATTAAATCTTGACTTGTAACAATACAACGCGTGGCCTCTCTTCTTCACAATGCGCTTCTCTTGACTCTGGATTCTGTGCTGCCGGCTCTCTGTGCCTCGTGTAGACTCCGCGCCTCGGCTACACTCCTCTCTCGCCTTGTGTAGACTCTGCGCCTCTGCTACACTCTCCACTCGCCTCGTGTAGACTTTGCATCTCTCTCTCTGGCTACACCGTATGCATACTCGGCTCGTGTAGACCGTTCTCTCTCGCTGGCTACACACTATACATTACTCAGCTCGTGTAGACCGTTTTCTCTCGCTGGCTACACACTATACATTACTCAGCTCGTGTAGACCGTTCTCTCTCGCTGGCTACACACTATACATTACTCAGCTCGTGTAGACCGTTCTCTCTCGCTGGCTACACACTATACATTACTCAGCTCGTGTAGACCGTTCTCTCTCGCTGGCTACACACTTATACCTTACTCTCCTCTACTCTCCATTACTCTCCATTACTCTCCTCTCCGGGCTCTATCTCTGCACCTTCGTCTTCATTCTTAGATGGTTCCACTTCTCCCCTGCTCCTCTGTGCATCACCTTATATACCCCTTCTTCCCGGGAGACGGAGCGGATGCGGACCTCAACGTCGGCACCGCTCCTCAGTTACCCAATCCCCACGCGCTATCCCTACGATCCGGTTCCGCTCAGCGCGTGTTTCCACTCCCCGACCAATCACACCGCGCTGCTACCCGATCACTCCCTCTGGGCGCGTCACCGGCACACAGCCAATCAGCAGCACTACCCCCACCCGCGCACTGACGCCTGCTCCTCCCCGTCAGCGCGCGTCACCACACACACACCCGTACATACGCGCTGGCACACGACATATACACCCAGCGCGTATCACCACTACATCACCCCCTCCCACATAGCTCGCAGCCGGCCCGGCTGCTAACAACAACCAACCGCGACGATAAAACGACAACCAACAAAAAAAAACCCCGTAACCCCCCGAGTGTGCCCCGTAACATAACACCACAACAACAACAACAAGAATAACTATGTACAGATTGACAATGAACCCGAAAAGTCAACAATAACACGATACGAGCAAATTCGAAACGAACGCGCCCCACGTCCCTGCGACTACACGCAGTGACGAGGCGCTCCAACTGCCCCGACTCCTCACGAGGCAGGTCATGCAAAGTAGCACGACCTGGCGCGAGTCCGTCTGGCTGGTCCATCGTATGGGGCGGGACACTGACGACCGTCCGGCGGTTCCGGCTGCTCCAGACGGCGCGGAACGGGCCTGAAAGGGCCGGCCCCGCCGCGGAGATCCGGCCGCCGGTGATCGGCAGCTGTCAGTTCCGAGACACCTGGGAGCAGATCAGGCGAAAATACGTGTGGATCAGGCAGAGACATTTCCCCCTCTGGGTCGCCGGTCACGTCACACGCCCGGCCATCACGACACAAGGGGAGGCCATATGGAGGCGAGAACGGTTTCAGTCGGGAGGGGTGAACGTACCACCGGCGCTTTCCCCACTTTATCTGAACGCACTGGGGCCGTGCAACGCGCACGACCTCCACGGGTCCCCTCCACGGTCTCAACAATTTAGGCGACGTAGCCAAGGGTGCCTGAGGGCAATGCAGCCAGGCCCTGTCACCTGGTTTCCATTCGTGCATGGACACCTTCCGTGCCCGCAACCGTTCATTAGCAATTTGGCGAGCCCGCGAATTAAGCCGCGCGGCCTCCCTCGCCTCTGTCAGCTTGTGAATATTAAACTTAATATGTTCTGCCAAATTAGAATTAGTTCGTGGAGCGGACAGGCCAAGTTGCGTTTCTATTGGCGGGTCAGCTTCCCGACCGTACATCAAATAGAATGGGGAAAACCCCGTAGCTGCATGGGGGGCCATTCTATACGCGGCAAGGACTCCCGGGACCTGCAGGTCCCAATCTACATGTGCCTCGCACACCTGCTGGCACAGCATGGAAGTCAAGGTTTTGTGGAGTCTCTCCACCATCCCGTCAGTCTGCGGGTGGTACGGGGAGGTACGCACCTTCTTGGTACCCAACAGATCGCACACCTCTTGCAACAATTTACTCGAAAAATTTTTACCTTGGTCGGTCAGCAGGCGTTCGGGAGCCCCCTTGTCCAGGACATAGCCCTGGACGAAGGCATCCGTCACAGCCGCTGCCGACTGGTTAGCGAGAGGCCACGCCATAGGCCATCGGGTAAAGTATTCGACCCCCACTAACAAATATTTATTCCCTCTCGGCGTGACTGGGAAGGGCCCCAAAATATCGAGTGCAACGAGCTCGTTGGTACGCGAGACCTGAATAGATTGCAGCGGTGGATTAGCTGCCACGGCCGGTGGTTTACGCCTGGCGCACTCAACGCACCCCTTCAGAATATGCACCACATCACTTCCCATTCCCGGCCAGTAATAGTCACGCTGAAGCAGGGCAAGCGTCTTGTTAACTCCCAAGTGCAAGAGGCGTTCGTGTGCCGCCAAGACAACCCTCCCCCTCACAGCGGAAGGCACCACGAGTGCGTTCCGCCGGGACAAACTGTCCCATTTCAATAACACGCCCCGCTCAAGTACATAGGAGCCGGTACGCTCCTGGTCCCCCTCGGGACCCCCAACCTTGCGGCGCAATGCTAGCAGCGAGCTGTCCGCCATCTGGAGGCGGCCCCATTCGCTGAGCGACAGCGAGAGCAGCGAGTCCCGACCCTGAGAGGCAGTGGAATCATCCCCGATCGGTGCGCCCGCTGTCGCAGCCAGTGCCCCCATCTCCCCCGCAAGCGTCGGTTTACAGCGCGCCGATCCCGACAAACATGCGCATTCATCACAAGGCAACAACCGCGACAAGCAATCGGCATTCGTGTGTCGCAACCCCTTACGGTACGTAGTCGTAAACTGATAATCCTGGAGGACTTCCAACCAACGCGACAACTGGCCCGAGGGCTGGGCGACCCTCAATGAATACTGTAGCGCCGCGTGGTCCGTTCTGACTGTAAAGTGACGACCATAAAGATATGGCCTAAACTGCTGCACAAAAAAAACAATGGCAAGCAGCTCGCGACGGGTGACACAGTAGCGCTGCTCCGCCGGAGACAACACCCTACTACCGTAGGCGACAACTCTTTCGACACCCCCAACGACTTGGGATAGCACCCCCCCAATGCCCGTGTTGCTAGCATCCGTGTCCAGCAAAAAGGGACTGGCAAAATCGGGATAACACAAGGGTGGGGCACCCACCAAGGCGTCCCGGAGGGAGCGAAACGCGGCCTCCTCCTCCGGTCCCCATTTGAACTTCACTCCCTTCGCCGTTAGAGCGTGCAAGGGTTTTGCAATAGTGGCGAAGTGCTCAACGAACCGCCGATAATAAGAAGCAAACCCGATGAAACTACGCACGTCGGAAACGGACGTAGGTGTCGGCCACGAACCGACACAATCCGTCTTCGCGGGATCGGTGGAGATCCCCGAAGAATCGACAATGTGACCCAAGTATCTAACGGACCTACGAAGGAGGTGACATTTGGCCGGTTTAAATTTCAACTTAGCCGATCGCATTCGCAAGAACACCCCTCTCAATCGCCGGAGGTGTTCCTCAAACGTTTTACTGAAAACAATGACATCGTCCATATAAATCAAGCATGTATCCCACTGCAAGCCCGACAAAACCAGCTCCATAAGTCGCTGAAACGTCGCTGGAGAGGAGTGAAGTCCCATGGGTAACCGGTTAAACTGGAACAGCCCCCCTGGAGTCCGAAATGCTGTCTTAGGTTTCGACTCTTCGTCGAGCGGCAACTGCCAAAACCCCGATAACAAATCAAGAGTCGAAAAATATCGCGCACCAGACAATGCATCGAGGGACTCATCCATCCTGGGGAGCGGATACGCGTCAGCCACAGAGATCTTATTCAGGCGACGGAAATCAACGCAGAATCGCAGGGACCCGTCCTGCTTCTTAACCAGCACAATAGGCGCTCCCCACGGGCTAGAGGAGGGCGAAATAATATCGGCTTCTAGCATATCGTTAACAGCCGACTGAACATATTCCTTCTCCACGGGACTCAGTCGGAAGGGATTTAGCCTGACCGGCGCCGCATCGCCCGTTTCAATGTGATGGTGCAACAAATCCGTGCACCCAATGTCATACTTATGTTTACTGAATACATCAGAGAATTCAATGAGCAACTCGCGCAGCGCACCCAACTGCGCCGCCGACAAATCGTCCGAGGCGGCACATAACGAATGGACCCACTCAAGGTCTTCCCTTGGCTCAACGTTCCGCGCGGGGCTCGAGCCCACCTGCGCAACCAACCCATCATCCCCAGGGACCTGCGCCGCGTGAGCCAGCACGGTGCCCTGCGGAATGACAGCTGGTCGCGACCCCGCGTTCAAAACCATCACAAACGGATCCCTGTCAGCCCGCACCAAAGTGTGAGCCACCGATAAATCAAGACCCCCGACAGCCTTGTTAGAAGGACCCAAAAGCATACTCTGTCCCGAAGCCTCCCTCACCCATGGTTTCCGCAACCGGAGGGGAATCAACATCTGTGAACCCGGGGGCACTTGCACTGTCTGCGTCGCCACCGCTTGTATCGTAGCGCACGCCGTCCGAATGTCAGTAGGGCCCGTCAAAAATGAAATCCGGCGACCCGATGGCAGTTCAATGCATCGTTGATCGATAAGAATTTTAATGGGCATTTTAGCCAAAAAGTCAGTGCCCAAAAGACACGGAACTGCCAAAGAAGACGAAACGAAAACGGGTCCCGACAATTTGATATCTCCAATGCAAATGGACGCCCTAACCTGACCGATAATGCCCAACGATCCCCCATTAGCGGCGTAAAATGGCACATCCACTGGAAGCAGCGGACGACATTGGACCGGAAGAATATTATAAATGAGGTCCGATATAATAGTTGCCGATGCCCCCGTGTCCACTAACACCCTAATCTCAACCCCATCAATAGATCCCGTAACAACGGACGAACCCGCCGAAGCAGCCACAATTCTATGCCCCAATTCCGCCCATTCAATGTCTCCCTGGTCCCGGCCGAACCCCCCTCGCCGAACCGAATCCCCGAACCTTAACCGGCCCTCCTCCGCCGCAACGCGGCGTCCCATGTGTGCCGAATAAACAGGCCGAGCGTGTGAGGTGCCGCGACTTGCCGGGGATTGTAGAGATGACTTGGGCTCTCGGTCGTCGTCCAGCCGAGCTCCCATGGCGCGCTGCCGCGGAGCGCGGCACCCGGACGCCACGTGGCCCCGGAGGCCGCAGTTATAGCACGTGACGAGGGTCGGAGTAGATCTTGGTTGCTCCGACTTTCGGCCCGATCGCAGAGGCGACCGGGCCCCCGGCCTCCAGTCCCCTGGTCGTCCCGTGGCGAACGCCTCCTCTCGTGGGCTGACGACTTGGGGTTCGGCGACCACCAAACCCGGGGCTGCGACGACAGCAGCGTTGCAACCAACGCCTTGCTTCCGTTGCAGGGCCTCGTGCGCTTGAATACTCGTGGCGACTCTCAAAGAAGAAATATCAATCTCGTCAGCTGTGTTGATAGGGACCCCCAGGTCCTGCGCCAACTTGAGCAGCTGCTCCAAAACCATCGCGTCTTGGCCCTCCTCGTCCATCCGAGGGAACGCAGCATCAGCAAGAGCCAGCAACGCCGTGCGATAGGCCAGCGCGGTCTCCGTGGCCGCTTTCCGTCTTGCGTAGAACTGATGGCGGCACGTAGAGGGAGGCCCGTAGACCCTGGCCAACAAACCCAGCGCATCCTTCAGCGTGGAGCGGTCCGACTTCCGTGCAGCCCTGAAGGCCGCGAGCGCATCGTCGTCCAGCATGGCGGGCAATGCCCGCAGCGCCGTAGCATCGGACCACGCTGACATCTCTTGATGCGCCAAAAACCTTCGCTGAAATTGGCCCCAGTCTCCGCCTTCCGCCTTGAAGGCTGACAACGTGGGCAGGCGCTGCTGAAAAATGAAGTCATCCGCCTCGTGGTTCCTCTCCGCCTGTCCGTCGGTGTCTAAGATGGCGGCTCCAGCAGCAGACGTAAGATGGCGGACCCCCTCGCGCGCTGATGACGTCGATGCGCGCGCTTGGGAACCCACCACCACGTGGCGCTCGCCGTTCCCGCCAAAAGTAGGCCCAGGCGCAATGGCGGGAATCCCCCATTCGTTTTGGCGGGAATCTGCGGGGCGACCTTGTAAAATGTCCCCCACCGTCCCCGCTCCTCCCGACGAGCTGATCTCCGCCAAGATGGACGCGGCGGCGAGCAGCAGCTCCGCCAGTCGGGAGTGCGCCTCACGAAGCCCGGCGTCTGTCCCCGGTCGCTCGGCCGGCGCCGTCGACGGACCCTGCAGCGTGGGCAAGTCCTCTTCCTCACCCCCCGCCACCAGCGGCCCCGAGTCGTCCAGGTCTTCCTCGCGGTCAATCCCGTGGGTCCTACGGGTCTTCCTCGTCTCCATACTTGGAAGCCCGTTTCACTTCTGACGCCAGATGAAGTATTGGAAAATGACGGCAGGAAACTCCTTGACGGGAACACACTTCTTTTATTAAATCTTGACTTGTAACAATACAACGCGTGGCCTCTCTTCTTCACAATGCGCTTCTCTTGACTCTGGATTCTGTGCTGCCGGCTCTCTGTGCCTCGTGTAGACTCCGCGCCTCGGCTACACTCCTCTCTCGCCTCGTGTAGACTCTGCGCCTCTGCTACACTCTCCACTCGCCTCGTGTAGACTTTGCATCTCTCTCTCTGGCTACACCGTATGCATACTCGGCTCGTGTAGACCGTTCTCTCTCGCTGGCTACACACTATACATTACTCAGCTCGTGTAGACCGTTCTCTCTCGCTGGCTACACACTATACATTACTCAGCTCGTGTAGACCGTTCTCTCTCGCTGGCTACACACTATACATTACTCAGCTCGTGTAGACCGTTCTCTCTCGCTGGCTACACACTATACATTACTCAGCTCGTGTAGACCGTTCTCTCTCGCTGGCTACACACTTATACCTTACTCTCCTCTACTCTCCATTACTCTCCATTACTCTCCTCTCCGGGCTCTATCTCTGCACCTTCGTCTTCATTCTTAGATGGTTCCACTTCTCCCCTGCTCCTCTGTGCATCACCTTATATACCCCTTCTTCCCGGGAGACGGAGCGGATGCGGACCTCAACGTCGGCACCGCTCCTCAGTTACCCAATCCCCACGCGCTATCCCTACGATCCGGTTCCGCTCAGCGCGTGTTTCCACTCCCCGACCAATCACACCGCGCTGCTACCCGATCACTCCCTCTGGGCGCGTCACCGGCACACAGCCAATCAGCAGCACTACCCCCACCCGCGCACTGACGCCTGCTCCTCCCCGTCAGCGCGCGTCACCACACACACACCCGTACATACGCGCTGGCACACGACATATACACCCAGCGCGTATCACCACTACAAACGTGTCGTTAAACCGACTTGGACTCGAATTATACATTTCGTGAGGTTACTCTCCAACACACCGGTGTGTTGTACAAGTAGCGAATTGGTATGTTCTGTTTACGTGACAAACCTTACTAATTGGTGGTGGCGGGTTTAACGACACATTTACGCGATCTAACCCAAAAAACCTCTTCTACGGCAGTGGATTTACCATAGCCAGAGCCGTCCCTATAGGGCACGACGAAGTGGGGCAACCGCCCCGGGCCCCACGCTTGGGGGGGGGGGGCGCTTCGACGTCACGGTGTCATATGTAATACTTTCGGTTCAGTTTGAAAGCGTCGGGGTGGCCCATACCGCCCTATGGACGGCCCTGGCCATGGTTGATGATGATGTAAAAATATGGTCCAAATTTGACAAATGAGATTACCTGCAAATTACACCATTTGAATGTATATACTTTAAATGCTTGGCAGGGCCCTCCTTTAAAAAATAAGTCATGATGCTCAGTGAGGCTTCCCTGAGTAAACTAGAGTAATACTAAATTATAATTCACAATCCTTGTGTCAATCCACCGCTGAATGAGGGCCCACCCACACCGTGTCAATTATGGAGATGTTTTTACTATACTTCCCCGCGCTGGTCAATGCAAGGAGGGGGGTGGAGGGGGATGACCGGTTCAGGTATCACTCGCCACTGCACTGTGGGATCTCTGTCTCTGAATCATCATGTTATACTCTACAAAGTTCTTCAAGTGTACTGTATAAACAAATTGGCATTGGTGTGCAGTGTATACATTTCGTTGGAGCGGTTAAACAGGGGTTAGCTTACTGCGCTGTGAATGCGACGTTCTTCAATTAAATTAAAGTTTACGGCTACTAATTAGTGGCGATCGGCAAAACCCCCTTTGCCAACACAGTGACCAACGTGGTGAAGTATGGTCAAACAACCACCACCAAAACTGCGTGCAGAGGCCTTCATACAGCAGTGGATTCACACAGGGTTGTAAATTTTTTTCCCATGCGTATGACATTTTTGTTTGCTTTACTGATGCACAATATATAGTTAAAGTATACAGTATATACTATAACACAAACATACACAAGTATGTATTAACGCGACATGCCGTGCAATATATTCGATTGCCTGATCAAGGAAGAGTGACGGCTTACACGAAACCTCTTTGGTTTGGTTTCATTAGCACGGGTAAAACCAATTTGGGCAGTGACCATTTTCGATGGGGACGAGGTTAGACCATAGAAACCTGGTTTTAGAATCAACAAACATCTCAACAAACAAAAACAACCCATAAAAAACTGTGACGCGGTATTGGCAAGGTGGTGCATGAACATGGCACAACCAGTAAGAAAGAATACAAGGCTAAGAGAACGCATCACGTACTCAAATTTTTTTGGATTAAATACTATAAAATATTTCGATTTAAAGCTTTCGTGACTGCAGGGATTCATCTTCTTGGTTCTTTCGGTAAAGTCACGTAGAAGGGAAGTAATAAAATAATAAAAATAAAACATAATAAAACAATTCTCACGACGTTTCGGCCACAACGCAAGCAGCCGTCCTCAGGCGAAGAATGAGACATTATCAAGCTAGGAGCTTATATAGGTGTAGCGAGGAGGAGCGCCTTAACAAAACAATGTGCATATGAAGAGGAATTTAGCATACCAATGGGCAATGCGTAGGAGGTGTGCATGGGCATAATGGGACTTTGAAACCCCTCCGCCCACCTCCTACGCATTGCCCATTGGTATGCTAAATTCCTCTTCATATGCACATTCTTTTGTTAAGGCGCTCCTCCTCGCTACACCTATATAAGCTCCTAGCTTGATAATGTATCATTCTTCGCCTGAGGACGGCTGCTTGCGTTGTGGCCGAAACGTCGTGAGAATTGTTTTATTATGTTTTATTTTTATTATTTTATTACTTCCCTTCTACGTGACTTTACCAAAAGAACCAAGAAGACTATAAAATATTGTTTTTAATACACGTAACTTAAAGTCTGCAAAGCCGAGCAGTTAATTAATGGATATGACTATACTAATGACTGCATGCACACAATCTATACAGTACACAGATACAGCGACCTATAAAAAAAATACATACACAAAGTCAAAACCCCGTGTATAAACACACGAACGAGTGCTGTCAGCAGATATGGGGGGGGCATGGTTTTGACCAGCCGTCTTTGTCTCCCCAGCGACAATTTGTTGACGCACCGCACCAGGATAACCAATGGTAAGGCCGAGGCCGCCCTCGGGGAAGTTATCAGGATCGGTTCAAATATTTCTTTATTTCGGTCATTGACGTTTGGTCGTAAGTGGGAATGGAAATCAGGTCGCTACCCCCCCATTCAATGTCAGGCGCACACCACACACGCACATCACACACACACACACCACACCACATACACCACACACGCACACACCACACACGCACACACCACACACGCACCCCACACACACACCCCACACACACACCCCACACACACACCCCACACACACACCCCACACACACACCCCACACACACACCCCACACACACAAACACCACACACACACCACACTCGCACACACCACACTCGCACACCACACACACCACACCACACACACCCCACACACACCCCACACACACAAACACCACACACACACCACACGCACACCACACGCACACACCACACACACACAAACACCACACACCACACGCACACCACACGCACACACCACACCCCCCCCCCACACAAACACCACACACACCACACGCACACCACACGCACACACCACACACACACTACACACACCACACACACACCACACACGCACACACCACATATACCACACACCCCACACGCACACACCACACACACACCACACACACACCACACACACCACACGCACACACTACACACACACCACACAACACACACACCACACACACACCACACACACAAACTACACACACACTACACACCACAAACTCACCACACATGCACGCCACATCACACGCACACCACAAACACCACACGCAAACCACACGCGCACCACACGAACACACTACACACACACACCACACGCACACACACACCACATACACACCACACATACCACATACACACCACACACAACCCACACACACCACACACACACCACACCACATACACACACCACACACACCACACGCACACACCACACACACACACCACACGCACACACACCCCACACACACCACACACGCACAAACCACACACACCACACACTACATACCACGCACACACCACACGCACATATCCCACACACACACCGCACACCACACCACACACACCACACACACACACCACACGCACACACCACACGCACCAGACACACACCACACACAAACCACACACCACACGCACAAACCACACGCACCACATACACACCTCACACCACACACACACCACACACACACACCACACGCACACACCACACACACCACACACACGCACCACACACGCACACACCACACACGCACAAACCACACACGCACACACCACAAACCACACACACACGCCACACACACACACCACACACACGCCACACACACCCCATGCACACCACACGCACACACCACATACATCATACACACCACACACACACGCACACACACCACACACACACCCCTCACACACACCACACACACCCCACACACACAAACACCACACACACACCACACGCACACACCACACACCACTCACCCCCCCCCCATACACAAACACCACACACACCACACGCACACCACACGCACACACCACACACGCACACACCACACACACTACACACACCACACACCACACACACACACCACACACGCACACACCACACATACCACACACACCACACGCACACACCACACATACCACACGCACACACCACACACACACACCACACACACATCCCACATCACACGCACACCACACACACCACACGCACACACTACACACACACCACACGCACACACGACACACACACACCACACACACACCACACACTCACACTACACACACACTTCACACCACACACACGCACGCCACATCACACGCACACCACAAACACCACACGCACACCACACGCGAATCACAGGAACACACTACACACGCACCACACGCACACACCACACACACACCACACACACACGCATACACACCACACACACCACATACACACCACACACCCCACACACACACACCACGCACACACACACACCACACACACACCACACGCACACACCACACACACACACCACACACACACCCCACACACACCACACACGCACAAACCACACACACCACACACACCACACACACACAGTACATACCACACACACCACACGCACACACCTCACACGCACACACCACACACACACCACAGGCACACACCACACACACGCACCACACCACACACGCACACACACCACGCACGCACACACCACACACACACTCCACACACACACCACACACACACGCCACACACACACACCACACACACCACACGCACACACCACATACACCACACACACATCACACACACCACACACACACACGCACCACACACACACCCCCCACACACACCACAGACACACCACACGCACACACGCACACACCACACGCACACACGCACACACGCACACACACCACACACACCCATCACACACCTCACACACCTTACACACACCACACACACACACCACACACGCTACACACACACACACCACACGCACACACCACACGCACACACCACACACAGACACACATCACACACACCACACACACACGCACACACACACCACACGCACCACACACGCACACACCACACACACACACACCACACATCACACACCACACACACCCCACACACACACATCTGGGTCGGGTGACTCACAACAGTACTGTACGGAAATAGCGGTTACACAATTTAACACACTCGTGACACATTCACAAATATAACGTGACCCGATTTAAACGCCGAGGACTTACGGATTTTGAATAGGGGTCGATCCATCGACGGATGCTTTGAATGAAGACGCAGTGTTAACCGTCAGCATCGTCAGCCACGACCTATCCACTGCTGGATGACGACCTCCCCAAGCCGTGACCATCTCTCACGGTGCTAAGATTCACAAGCCCTAAGGCATCTCCAGCGCCCACGAGCCGCCGACGTCTTCGCTCCATCTCCGCCGTGGACGGAGCCCTGTTTATTTAAGGCGCGTTCCGTCCTTGAACCCCTTTCATCGCCACTCCGTCGTGGGTTTCCCATGAGCGACCGCGTTCATTATGCCATCCCAAGGCAAGCGCATCATCCTGACAGTCACCAGAGATCATACGACACGGAATATATTTTACTGGGTTTATGATTGGTAGTAATGTGTCCTGTTTTACTATGTTAGCAGTGCCTGCGCACTGCAGAAATGTGGTGAGAAGCGTAGGTCGGAGTTTTCCGCTCAGAGCAAAATGGGAAATCGCTGAGTAGTGTGAGTTTGCGGTTGTTTAAAGAAGTTCCGCCCCACCGAAATGCATAGTGAGTATCTCGAACAAGGATATATCCAGGGCTATGCTCCAGAAAATATTTCGGTGGTCAGAGTATCAGAATCTTTATTCAGACTGCAGAAGTCCCATGAGCTATAAAACTAGTTTTTTTTTAACAGATATCCAGAAGGGGTGGGTCAGCAAGTTGCAATAAAAAAACGTCGATAGGAGTGCAAAATAGATAAAAGTAAGCAAGTCACGAAAATACATAAATACAAATAAACAAAGTACACTATGTAAGTAAATAAAGAAGGGGCAGGCGGTGGAGTTTGGGACCTCAGAAAATGCGGTACTTCATGAAAAAGTTATGACACTAGGTTATTGCTTGCGGCATATACACATGTGGAAATGAAGTGCAGTGTCAAAAGGATATGGTGATGTGATGACAGTACATCTTATGCATACATTGCAGATGTCAGGTGTTTTTTTGTGATTGGTCCATCTTGAACCTAAAATAATTCCGTCTTGTCCACACACCAGCTCTCACAAGCAACAGCCACCTCCGACACAACCTCACGAGCTCAAGTCAGGTAGAGATGACATTTTGTATCAACATGTAATTAACCACCCAAGCATAAAATCACCGAAACTCGAAATGCACTAACAATATTACAGTTAAGCGTAAACAAAACCTGGCGTGTCACGTTCGAATAGTTCAGAAAAGACGTCGAGTGTTTCAGTTTAGAAGTCCCTCCAACCTCAATTCCACTGTTCAGTCTGGTCCCAAAGAGTATATAGTGTTCACGTAGTTTGTAAAAAAAAATCCTGGCCACTAATAACGCTGGTCTACAATTTTTTAGATGTCGTCTGCTTCAGAGATGAAATGTGCTGTTTATTATGGATATTGATGTGCTGAATTCAAATATGACAAAACAACTGATTGGCTACGGTTCCCAAGATATTTAAGTTTTAACATTTTACGTCTATGTATATTGTGTAGATAGAGTTTTAAGCATACATTGTTAACCTAGGTCTTTTCATGTGTTATAGTTGCATTACATGATAACATGTCACTTGTCCTGTTCATGTAACACTTTGAAAATCAGAAAAATGGTTATATCAAAATGTATTATGAAACATAAGGCAAAAAACTATTATGGATATATAAGTACAAAGTTTAGTCCTTATTCAGTGTCTACTCGGCGTTTCTTGGCATGTCTCTTGTATTCATTAAATGGAGCATCTCTTGTCACTGTTCAGCAATAGTCTGCAAGCATTGTTGAGCTCCATCTGCCTTGATAGCGTTTCTCCATTGCTGCAATGTCCTGGTAAAATCGCTCGCCATGCTCGTCGCTCACTGCCCCGCAGTTCGGTGGGAAAAAATCTAGATGAGAGTGCAAAAATGTATCTTTCGTGACATGTTGCAACCAAGGCTTTTGTATGCCTTGAGGTTTTCCACCAACTCCCTGTAGTTGTCTGCCCTGTTGTTTCCGAGAAAATGTGTTGCTACTAACTGGAAGGCTTTCCATGCCGTCTTTTCCTTGCCATGCAGTGCACTGTCAAATGCATCATCTCGAAGAAGTTCACGAATCTGAAGACCAACACAGACACCTTCCTTTATCTTAGCTTCACTTAACCTTGGAAATTGTCCACGGAGGTACCTGAAAGCTGCTTGTGTTTTGTCCATGTCTTTGACAAAGTTCTTCATCAGACGCAGCTTGATGTGTAAGGGTAGTAGCAAAATCTTCCTTTATTCAACAAGTGGTGGATGCTGAACACCTTTCCTCCCAGGTTGAAATGACTGTCGGAGTGGCCAATCTATCTTGATGTAGTGGGAATCTCTCGCATAACTGTCCCATTCGCAGAGAAAACAGCAGTACTTTGTGTACTCAGTCTGCAGACCAAGCAAGAGAGCAACAACCTTGAAATCGCCACAAAGCTGCCACTGATGTTGGTCATAGTTTATGCACCTCTAAATATTTTCAAGTCATAGGTTTCCTTCATATGGACTGCATGACCAACTGGAATTGATGGCAAACATTGACATTATGCAGCAAAACAGCTTTAAGACTCATTTTCGATAAAATAATGTACAGTCTCCACTCATCTGGATCATAAACAATGTTGAGGGCTGCCATCACACCATCGATGTTGCAAGCTACAAGATCACCTGCCATGAAGAAGAATGGGACAGATCTTTTTGACGGTCACAGAACATGGAAACCCTAACATCACCTGCCAGGAGATTCAATTGCTGCAGTCTGGAGCCCAACAGCTCTGCCTTACTCTTGGGTAGTTCCAAATCGCTGACAAGATCTTTCAGTTCACCTGGTGTTATGAGGTGTGGTTCAGAGGAGGATGGGAGAAAGTCTGGGTCATGTGACCTTGATGATTCAGGACTAGCAGTTTCATCCTCGTCTGACTCAATTGAGAATGATTCTGGTGCATCAGGAGCTGGCAGTCCTTTTCCGTCGGGTACTGGGAGTATAGCTGATGGAATGTTTGGATAATGCACAGTCCACTTTTTCTTCTTTGACACACCTTTCCCAACTGGAGGTGCCATGCAATTGCTGATATCTGGTGGCTCTCTCCAAATCATTGGCACTGCAACACCACTGGTGAATATTTGTTGCACAAGTGTTGCAGCATATGTGTGGGGCCCACATCTTCTCCTGATCTCCAACTTTGCAGCCAAAATAAAGGCTTTCTTAACCATAGTGGTTATACTGTGCTTTTGTTATGCAAAAGTCACTTCACCACAAGCATAGCAGAAGTTATCTGCTTTGTACACACAAGTATGAAGCATCTCTGCTCACTTTGGCTAAACAGAAATGTGTCCCTTTACAAAATCAAACACTAACAAATAAGAGTGCACGACACTGATTTTTAGAGCTGATATAGGGCAATTTGTTCAGAGGGATATAAGCCTATTATGATTGCATCATCCATGACTGTTAGGAATAACATGATGCAATTCATATAATGTATGATTGCTAAAAAAGCAAGTACTGTCCAAACCTAGGCATAGATGTATTCAAAGATCCAGTCAGATATGTATTTTAGTCATTTCTGGTTTAAATTAAGATCCCTTCCCTTTATAACTCACTTATCCTCCACCATTCCCAAGTCAAGGGTAGTATATACTGACACAGTAGCATATCTTGAAAACTGGAGCCAATCAACAACTTTAAGCATCATTTTCATTCTCAGTAACCCAGAATTAGTAAAGTTGGACTACATTTATTTCGGAAGCATTTTGGCTGGAGACCAGTGTTATCTAAACGTAGAAGCGGCGGAGGCTCACAATTTAAAGGAAGGTTGTGGCTCGAGAACCCCAGAATTAATTACATAAAATGTCACGTAAAATGTAATTCATTCTTGGTTCAAAATAATAGATTTTGTACTTTAGAGTGCAAATAAAAGTGTGTGCATTTAAAACCTTGCTTTTTACCAAATGTGTTTTTTCAAAATGATGTTTCAAAAGTGACTGCTTGCACTTCCAGCAGTCTCCACAAGATGGTGCGATAAACTACCCTTTGCCATTTTTGGTTCCAGATTAATTTCTAAGGTAGCTTTATGCTACTTCGCAATTAAGCACTGTGTGGCCTCTCAGGCAATCTTAAGCAACCTAACCACAGCAATTACAGCCCACCACTTCTCAGCCACAGTTACTACAATTATCACGCGGAGTAGTACAACATCAGACTGTTAAAGACACGCGTCGGCAAGCAATAACAGATTCTTGGTTTGTGTGTGCTCTGCTACAACATTTGCACCGGCTCCATGTCACCCCAGGATGGCGCTAGAGGCAGCTTTCTTGCTCTTTGTGCTTGCCTCACTGCTGAAATGCCCTTGCTTGACCTTGCTTGTCTATACTACACGACCAAACGACCACTTAAAACCACACAGGGGCCTATTAATTTAAGGCTGGTGTGCTGAATAAATATACTTTTACATTTGTATGACCACATGGCCAAGTATACACTGCTGTTACTTATAGCATGAAGCTTGTTTGTTCCCCATGGTCATTGTCTCTTTTTATTACAATTGGAATCTGTGAATCTGTCAATTATATTAGAAGGAAACCAATATTTAGGAATATTTATTTTTATTTTGGAAATGCTTTTACACTCTGAAAAGAGAAATCAGACTTGGGTCACATGGTTCATAGTGCATTGTGCTTATGGCTGCAATACCCGAACACTCAAAAGGGAACATTATGGCTCATGTGGGATTTGAACCTGGGACGTCTCTCGCACCCAAAGCAAATTTCATACCCGAGATCAACGAGTTATTTAAACTCTGTCAGTGAACTTGACTAGAAATTAGGTTAAATCAACATTCGATTATCAAAGAAAGTGTCACTTTTACTTAGATAAAACTGAGCATATAGTTCACAATTAAGTTTGGAAAATGGAACACCCTGGCACATCCAGGATTTAGAACCCGGGACCACTTGCACTGGAAGCAAGAATCATACCTCTAGACCAGTGATTCTTACCCTGGACTGCAGTCTTGCACTCCTTTGGTTCTCAATAATGTTTTTTAAAAATCATGTTAATAAATACATATGTTTGATGAAACAAAGTAGTTGTACGTATGTGCCCGTGCTTAATTTGTATTGCGATTATTTACCTTAAATAATTTGCCATGTTTTGCACCCCCAGAAAGGGCATCTAGGACCGCCAGGGGGTGCGTGCACCTCAGGTTAAGAACCACAGGTCGCAGGAGTCTTCGTGTATTGTGCTAAAGACTTCTCTACTCATGCAAGCAAAATAAAACTACCGGGTTCATCCGGGATTTGATCCTGGGGCGTCTCGCGAGAATCATACCCCGAGACCAACAAGCCACTGATTCTCAAAACGTCAACTATATATGAAAATGGGGTTTAATCTACACTTCGATTATATCAGAAAGTTTAACTTTACTCAGAGGTAATGAGCATTTTGTCATGAAAGTTTGGAAAGTGTTCTTAATATGATTTTGGTTGAAAGTGCATAGTTATAGACTTGTCTGAGACGCAATATCACGTTGCTTTAACAAAAACAATCAAATGGGAACCAATATTTAAGGACATTTCTTTACAAATCACACACTCAAAACTCTGTCATGATGAATTAAAGTTAGGTCACAGGAATCTTCGTGTATTATGCTTATGACTTCTCAACTCATCCAAGCAAAATAGAACTACCGGGCTTGGAAACTGGGACCTCTCGCACCCAAGGCAAGACTCATACCCCTAGACCAGGGGTCGGCAACCTACGGCTCCGGAGCCGCATGCGGCTCTTTACGGGCTGCTTCTTGACAATATGTACGTATGTACTCAGATGCATTGCGGCTCTTGAAATACTGAATTTTGTACCGAATTGGAAAGAAATGGCTCTTCTTGTTATTTTGGTTGCCGACCCCTGCCCTAGACCAACGAGCCATCTATGTGTACACAGGACCAGGGGCGGTTTCTTCATTAGGGCGATTGGGCGACGCACCACCAATCTCAGACGTTACTGTGCCTCTGGATATAGTCCAATCAGCGTCATGCTACGTTCTGTGGAGTACCGCCTCTTTTTGGGCGATTTCCCTCCGGCTGAGAATCGCCCCGAGTGTTCCCATAGAATTACATTCAAAGATGTTTTTTTTCGAACGGCGGGCGCTGCAATGCATTCTCTATGGCTTCCGGGAGGGCTCGCACTAACGTGCTTACGTCATCATACGTAAGCACGTTTCAGTCAACAATATTATTTGTCGCCACCTAGTGGAATCTTTAATAAAAGAAACTGAGTGGATTGTAATAATAGTGAGATAGAAACAAAAAAGATGTATTGTAAGAGTCACTTTATTTTTCATTAATATTAAAGAAGTGAAGTTGCCTTTACATGCTTAAGCTGTTAATTTATCCATTGCATGTGTGGACCTTATCCTTATCAATCATCCAGACATTTGCCCCCCCTGAGAGATTTTGCAGGAGCCGCCACTGCACAGGACACATACACGTACATGTGTAATGACAGTGCGGAGCAATAGCGGGACAGTGTGGCTCCACGGGACCATGGTTACTAATGGACGAGCTAATGAGGATTCATGAGACGGGATCCAATGGCGGGGAAGTGTGAGGAGGGTGGTGAGCGGCAGGGCCAGGTCTGGTGAGGAGGATTGAGGAATAGGGCGTGGCCGGACAGGGCGAGGATACATTGCAGCGTGAGCGGAGGCTTGAGGCTGCTTGGTGTGGGGAACTGCCGTCGTCATCGCCTGGGATCGAGTCGTCTCTCCATCATCTGCAAGTTGTCTTGAGACTGAAAGCTGTGCTGTCTCAGAATAGAGTGGTGTCAATACCCATGTGTACGGAGTCACTCGCGGCTATGTGTTGAGTTGTCATTGAACTTTATTCTTAATAAATATACAGAAGACAAGACGGCGTCTCTGAGAGCTACATTACACGTGTATATTAGGCTTAATGTAAAAAAGCGAGACTTTTGAATATTATATTGAAAGAGAATATGACGGATGGGGTGATAGCTTTACAGATTGTGTTGTCTGAATATCCATCTTGAGAGCTTGGTGTACATGTTTCAGTTCACTGGATAGGTGATGATGGTCGGAAATACATCGAACTCGATGGTGCAGAGTTTTGATGAGGGACTTCTTCTGGGATGGATGGTGGTGGGAGTCAGGTTTTAGGTAGGCATCCGTATGGGTGGCTTTCCTGTAGACAGAGTACATAAAATTCGTGATCTGATCCCATCTGTGAAGGATGTGATCCCTGACATAAAATTCCATGGTGTCTACAAATTTAGCGGTGTTTGTGGCAGTAGTTACATTGGGGAAACGAAGCGATATGTCTCGGACCGTGTTCATGAACATAAGGCAGATCATAAACACTGTAGGACCAATGCCTCGGCTGTGGCTGATCATTGTTTTAATGTGGTGGGCTCACACGAAATTGATTTCTCTAAGACGAAGGTACTTTGCAAACCCACTGGCAATCAACAAAGATTCGTTCATGAAGCCATCCTACCAACCTTCCTATGTTAGTTGTTATTTTCGGCTCTCTGATTTTTTGCATTAACAGATTAAATTTATCATACTAGCAGCTACCTCGCACACAATGCTCGAGGTTGCTGCTCAGCAATCTTTTATTAACATGCTAATCTCTCACATTAACATAGCCACCTTGGCGTTCTTGCCGTGGAGGATGCTCGGCTTTCTTACATTAGCATGCTAATTTTTACCTGGCAGCCCTTTGATTGGTGGAAAACCCACCACCGCCGGAGTCGCTGCCCACCACTTACATTAACATTGGTTGCTGACATTTGGGCTACGCCCATTTCAAACCTTTATAAACAGTTGTCTTTAGAAGCTAACCCCCATTTTCCTGGTGACGACTGCTTGTGTTGCAATCGAAACGTCGTAGTTTTTTGTTATTTTTGTTAAACCTATCTACCTGACTTTACCGAAAGACCCAAACAATATGAATTCGTGCAGTCATGAGAGCTTTAAGTCAAGGTACAAAGCATTTTAATGATGCGATTTCTGAAACTGCTTATTTTATTACAATTGTGATTTTAATGATGACCTCGTAATTGGCGTCAAGATATAATTATGATTGGTAGGCTATTGCTAATTTATGGATGAATGTAGGCATCCCTACTCTATATGATTGATTGTTTTGACCACATTTCAGCATGTGAAGATTACAGCCAGGGCCAGTCCAAATTTGACTTGGTCCTTGTCGTTTTCTCCCAAGAAAATTATGTTTGGCCTCGTACAGAATTTGAACCTGGGACCTCGTGCAACCCTAGGTGAGAATCATACCCCTAGACCAGGGGTCGGCAACCTACGGCTCCGGAGCCGCATGCGGCTCTTTACGGGCTGCTTCTTGACGATATGTACGTATGTACAGTATGTACTCAGATGCATTGCGGCTCTTGAAATACTGAATTTTGTACCGTATTGGAAAGAAATGGCTCTTCTTGTTATTTTGGTTGCCGACCCCTGCCCTAGACCAACGAGCCACTCATTCTCAAAAAGTGAACTCCCTATGAAAATCATATTTAATCTACACTTCGGTTATCTCAGAAAGTTTAACTTTGCTCAGAGATAACTGAGCATTTGTGTCAAATTAGTTTTGAAAGTGTGCTTAACATTAAGATTGTGATTGAAAATGCATCGTTATTGATTTGTACGAGAAGCAATATCACTTTACTTTAACAAAAATAATCAAATAGGAACCAATGTTTAAGGACATTTCTAACTTACACACCACGCAATCTAACACTCCGTCGAGATGAATTAAACTTAGGTCTCGGGAGTCTTTGTATATTGTGCTCATGACTTCTCAACTCATCCAAGCAAAATAGAACTACCGAGCTCAGAATCCAGGACCTCTCATACCAAAAGCGAGAATCATACCACTAGACCAATGAGCCACCTATGTGTACACAATACGTATAAATACAAGTACTTGTATACGAGGCTTCATGTAAAAAGCATACATTTTGAATAGTAAACTGACAGAGAAGAGAATAATGAGTCAAGAATTTGCCCAGATTGAGTCAGGCACAACCCCTTTCAATGATGCGATTTCTTGAATTGCTTATTTTACACCAATTTTGATTTTAATCATGATTACCTCATTGGTGTCAAGTTATTATCATGATATAAAGGCAATTGCTAATACAGGTAGGAACAACAGTTCCACACTTCCCAACAAGGGATTATTTGTCTGTCTGTCGTGCATAGCCACGCCCTCGATTTGTATTTCATCGAGCGCTTCGGGCGGGCTCAGCACCACGTGACGCACCGCCCCACGCAGCTTGCGCCGCGTGACACGGATCGCACGAATGTGCTGTCCAACCAAGTTCCTGGATGCCCAATCCGAAGGAACGTGTTTTATGAATGAACGGAGGAGTCCCTACGCGATGTCATTGATAGCATTCATTGACCATACCTCAGCATGCTGTGCAGCAAAAGTTGTGAAGATAAAAGCCAGGGCCAGTTCAAAATTGATTTGGTCTTTGTCGACCATCGACCAATCCTCAACAAAATGGTGCTTGGGCTCGTCCAGGATTTGAACCCGGGACCTCTCGCACCCGAAGCGAAAATCATACCCCTAGACCAGGGGTCGGCAACCTACGGCTCCGGAGCCGCATGCGGCTCTTTACGGGCTTGCTTCTTGACGATATGTACGTGAGTACAGTATGTACTCAGATGCATTGCGGCTCTTGAAATACTGAATTTTGTACCGAATTGGAAAGAAATGGCTCTTCTTGTTATTTTGGTTGCCGACCCCTGGCCTAGACCAACGAGCCACACGTTTTCAACCAGTGAATAATGTATGAAAATGAGGTTAAATCAACACTTCGATTATCTCATGAGAAGTAATTTTGCTGAGAGATAATGAACATTTTTGTCACAGGTAAGTTTTGAAAGTGTTCTTAATACAAAGATGTTGGTTGAAAATGCATTTTTATAGACTTGTACGAAAAGCAATATCACTTTGCTGTAACAAAAACAATGAAATGGGAACCAATATTTAATGGCATTTCAAAATTTACTCACCACACACTCTAACACTCTATTGAGATAAATAAAACTCAGGTCGCCGGAATCTTCGTGTATTGTCCTTATGATTGTCTACTCATACCAGAAAAATAAAACTACCGGGCTTGGAATCGGGAACTTCTTGCATCTGTAATAAATGTCGTGGAAGCGACTTCTGGAATCAGGGTCTTTATTTGTCTTTCGTTCACAGCACTCCTTCATATAAATTCCACTCCTGTCTCACTCCTTCATGCTGCTAACAGACAGCGTGAGAGGGAGAGAGAGACTCGTGCTGCCACGTGGCAGGCCTGGACCCCCGCTCCAGTGTGGCCTCACCCTCCGTTCGTTCCAGATCTGACCACGTGTTGTCGCTCTCTACCCCTTTTAATACTCGGGTCACGTGGTACCTTTCCACCAGTCCTGGTTAACCTCCATGGAATCTTCCAGACTCCATCATACGATCCCAGGACCACGCCCCTGACTCGTCCCCCCATTGGCTGTGGCTAAAGCCAGCAGATCCAATCCTCTACTTGCAGATATCACCTTCCCATTACGTCAGGGCCACGCCCCTAGACTTCTTCCCATTGGCTATGGGCCAGGACCGGTAGAGCCATTCATCGTAACGAGGTGTGATCATTCAACCCCCCGGCTATACCCTCACATTACATAACCCCCCCCCCCCCCCCCCCGTGTAAAAAATCAGCCGTCTCGGCTGGGAAAAGAGTGACGGCCCGAATCCTTTGAATAACATTTTAGGGCGTCCATTATGCGTAACAAGGTAAGGGGAGTAGGGCGCCAACGCGCAGATGAATTAAAACATTACAGACATAAAAACAACCGACACACATTAGGGCGCCCCTGTAGCGCAGTAACACCAGGGCGACAGACAGCAATGACAACAGTATTAGCGAAATGGGAGAGACTTCGTCCGCGTATGCGACGCCGGACCCTCTCCTCCTCTTGCGCGTGGTTGCCTCGCCGACTGTTCAGCAGGAGGTGGGAGCAGTGGAGAAGAATAATTTTCGGTGTCCCCTGTGGCTGTGACAGGCCCCGCTGGAGGTGGAACGTCCGGGGTATCGTCGTTCTTCAAAACCTGTGCGTCTGCGGGGGGTAGAACACGGCCCCGCTGGGGATCAATCGGCGAGGCAAGTGGCACATTCGGCACGCCAGACCCCGGCAGGTCAACAAGTGGGGATGAAGGACCAGCGCGCGGGTCAACATAGGGTTTGAGCCGCGACGAGTGAACATACCAACGACGTTGGCCGTACTGGATGCGAACACTCTGGGGGTTCCGAATGTCCACCAACCTCACAGGCCCACGCCAAGGCCTGTGCAGTTTAGGGGACGTACCCACCAGCACCTGAGGGCAATGGAGCCATGCCATATCGCCCACCGACCAAGGCATGTCAGCTCACAATCGACGCGCACACCTCTCGTTCCATGCCTGCGTACGGGCCGTCACATATCTGGCGGCCTCTCGCGCCTCCGTTACCCATTTAAGCGAGTCCCGTACGTGGTCAGGCAAGGAAGGGGACGGTTGTTTCCCCGCTGCACCAAGTTGCACATCAATCGGGGGTACATTCTCACGGCCATACATAAGGAAAAATGGTGAATATCCTGTGGACGCGTGCGGGACCATGCGGTATGCCGCCAGGACGCCCGGTATGTGTAAGTCCCAATCGGTTTGTTTTCACTCACCGTGTGACAGAGCATGGCCGAAAGGGTGTGGTTAAATCGTTCCACCATACCATCCGTTTGCGGATGGTAAGGGGAAGTGCGGCTTTTCTTTGTACCCAAGGCGGAACACACGACTTTCAGAAATTTAGAGAAGTTACGTCCTTGATCCGTGAGCAACCCTTCAGGCGCTCCCTTATCCATGACGTACCCATTCAAGAAAACCTCGGTGATGGATGAGGCCGTTTGGTCAGGTAGAGGCCAGGCCATAGGCCAGGGAGAAAAGTATTCGACCCCGACCAAAAGGTATTTATTGCCCCTAGCCGATGGAGGGAACGGGCCCAGGATATCCAGAGCAACCAGCTCATTAATACGGGATACCTCGATCGATCGTTGGGCAGTGTGGAACTGTTGTTCCTACCTGTATTAGCAATTGCCTTTATATCATAATAATAACTTGACACTAATGAGGAAATCATGATTAAAATCTAAATTGGTGTAAAATAAGCAATTCACGAAAATGCATAATTGAAAGGGTTTTTTTAGCCTGACTCAATCTGGGCTAATTCCTGACTCATTGTCCTATTCTCTGTCAGTTTACTATGCAAAAATAATGCTTGATACATGAAGCCTCATATACAAATATTCGTATTTATGCGTTATGTGGACACAAAGGTTGCTTGTTGGTCTCGGGGTATGGTTCTCGCTTTGGATGCAATTATAAGGACAATACACGAGGACTCCTGCGACCTGAGTTGTATTCATCTCAACAGAGTGTTAGAGTGTGTGGTGAGTAAAGTTAGAAATGTCCTTAAAAATTGAGTTCCCAAATCATTGTTTTTGTTATAGCAAAGTCATATTGCTTTTCGTACAAGTCTATAACTATGCATTTTCAAACCAACATCTTGGATTAAGAACAATTTCAAAACTTATTTGTGCCAAAAATGCTCATTATCTCTCAGCAAAGTTTCATCTCATGAGATAATCGAAGTGTTGATTGAACCTAATTTTCATACATTATTCACTGTTTGAAGATGAGTGGCTCGTTGGTCTAGGGGTATGATTCTCGCTTAGGGTGTGAGAGGTCTCGGGTTCAAATCCCGGACGAGCCCAAGCACCATTTTCTTGGTGATTGGTCATTTTTGAACTGGCCCTGGCTTTTATCTTCACAACTTTTTCTGCACAGCATGCTGAGGTATGGTCAATCAATGCCATAAATGACATAGCAAAGGGACTCCTTCGTTCATCCATGATTTAGCAATTGCCTTTTTATCATGATAATAACTTGACACCAATGAGGAAATCATGATTAAAATGAAAATTGGTGTAAAATAAGCCATTCACGAAATCTCATCATTGAAATGGTTTATAGCCTGACTAAATCTGGGCAAATTCTTGACTCATTGTCCTATTCTTCGTCAGTTTAATATGCAAAAGTCATGTTATTTACATGAATCCTCGTATACAAGTGTAGTGGTGATACGCGCTGGGTGTATATGTCGTGTGCCAGCGCGTATGTACGGGTGTGTGTGTGGTGACGCGCGCTGACGGGGAGGAGCAGGCGTCAGTGCGCGGGTGGGGGTAGTGCTGCTGATTGGCTGTGTGCCGGTGACGCGCCCAGAGGGAGTGATCGGGTAGCAGCGCGGTGTGATTGGTCGGAGAGTGGAAACACGCGCTGAGCGGAACCGGATCGTGGGGATAGCGCGTGGGGATTGGGTAACGGAGGAGCGGTGCCGACGTTGAGGTCCGCATCCGCTCCGTCTCCCGGGAAGAAGGGGTATATAAGGTGATGCACAGAGGAGCAAGGGGCAGAAGTGGAACCATCTAAGAATGAAGACGAAGGTGTAGAGATAGAGCCCGGAGAGGAGAGAAATGGAGAGTAGAAGAGAGTAAGGTATAGTGTGTAGCCAGCGAGATAGAAAGGTCTACACGAGCTGAGTAATGTATAGTGTGTAGCCAGCGAGATAGAAAGGTCTACACGAGCTGAGTAATGTATAGTGTGTAGCCAGCGAGATAGAACGGTCTACACGAGCTGAGTAATGTATAGTGTGTAGCCAGCGAGATAGAACGGTCTACACGAGCTGAGTAATGTATAGTGTGTAGCCAGCGAGATAGAACGGTCTGCACGAGCCGAGTATGCATACGGTGTAGCCAGCGAGAGAGAACGGTCTGCACGAGCCGAGTATGCATACGGTGTAGCCAGCGAGAGAGAACGGTCTGCACGAGCCGAGTATGCATACGGTGTAGCCAGCGAGAGAGAACGGTCTGCACGAGCCGAGTATGCATACGGTGTAGCCAGCGAGAGAGAGGCAAAGTCTACACGAGGCGAGAGAGGAGAGTGTAGCAGAGGCGCAGAGTCTACACGAGGCGAGAGAGGAGTGTAGCCGAGGCGCGGAGTCTACACGAGGCACAGAGAGCCGGCAGCACAGAATCCTGAGTCAAGAGAAGTGCGGTGTGAAGAAGAGAGGCCACGCGTTGTATTGTTACAAGTCAAGATTTAATAAAAGAAGTGTGTTCCCGTCAAGGAGTTTCCTGCCGTCATTTTCCAATACTTCATCTGGCGTCAGAAGTGAAACGGGCTTCCAAGTATGGAGACGAGGAAGACCCGTAGGACCCACGGGATTGACCGCGAGGAAGACCTGGACGACTCGGAGCCGCTGGTGGCGGGGGGTGAGGAAGAGGACTTGCCCACGCTGCAGGGTCCGTCGACGGCGCCGGCCGAGCGACCGGGGACAGACGCCGGGCTTCGTGAGGCGCACTCCCGACTGGCGGAGCTGCTGCTCGCCGCCGCGTCCATCTTGGCGGAGATCAGCTCGTCGGGAGGAGCGGGGACGGTGGGGGACATTTTACAAGGTCGCCCCGCAGATTCCCGCCAAAACGAATGGGGGATTCCCGCCATTGCGCCTGGGCCTGCTTTTGGCGGGAACGGCGAGCGCCACGTGGTGGTGGGTTCCCAAGCGCGCGCATCGACTTCATCAGCGCGCGAGGGGGTCCGCCATCTTACGTCTGCTGCTGGAGCCGCCATCTTAGACACCGACGGACAGGCGGAGAGGAACCACGAGGCGGATGACTTCATTTTTCAGCAGCGCCTGCCCACGTTGTCAGCCTTCAAGGCGGAAGGCGGAGACTGGGGCCAATTTCAGCGAAGGTTTTTGGCGCATCAAGAGATGTCAGCGTGGTCCGATGCTACGGCGCTGCGGGCATTGCCCGCCATGCTGGACGACGATGCGCTCGCGGCCTTCAGGGCTGCACGGAAGTCGGACCGCTCCACGCTGAAGGATGCGCTGGGTTTGTTGGCCAGGGTCTACGGGCCTCCCTCTACATGCCGCCATCAGTTCTACGCAAGACGGAAAGCGGCCACGGAGACCGCGCTGGCCTATCGCACGGCGTTGCTGGCTCTTGCTGATGCTGCGTTCCCTCGGATGGACGAGGAGGGCCAAGACGCGATGGTTTTGGAGCAGCTGCTCAAGTTGGCGCAGGACCTGGGGGTCCCTATCAACACAGCTGACGACATTGATATTTCTTCTTTGAGAGTCGCCACGAGTATTCAAGCGCACGAGGCCCTACAACGGAAGCAAGGCGTTGGTTGCAACGCTGCTGTCGTCGCAGCCCCGGGGTTGGTGGTCGCCGAACCCCAAGTCGTCAGCCCACGAGAGGAGGCGTTCGCCACGGGACGACCAGGGGACTGGAGGCCGGGGGCCCGGTCGCCTCTGCGATCGGGCCGAAAGTCGGAGCAACCAAGATCTACTCCGACCCCCGTCACGTGCTATAACTGCGGCCTCCGGGGCCACGTGGCGTCCGGGTGCCGCGCTCCGCGGCAGCGCGCCATGGGAGCTCGGCTGGACGACGACCGAGAGCCCAAGTCATCTCTACAATCCCCGGCAAGTCGCGGCACCTCACACGCTCGGCCTGTTTATTCGGCACACATGGGACGCCGCGTTGCGGCGGAGGAGGGCCGGTTAAGGTTCGGGGATTCGGTTCGGCGAGGGGGGTTCGGCCGGGACCAGGGAGACATTGAATGGGCGGAATTGGGGCATAGAATTGTGGCTGCTTCAGCGGGTTCGTCCGTTGTTACGGGATCTATTGATGGGGTTGAGATTAGGGTGTTAGTGGACACGGGGGCATCGGCAACTATTATATCGGACCTCATTTATAATATTCTTTCAGTCCAATGTCGTCCGCTGCTTCCAGTGGATGTGCCATTTTACGCCGCTAATGGGGGATCGTTGGGCATTATCGGTCAGGTTAGGGCGTCCATTTGCATTGGAGATATCAAATTATCGGGACCCGTTTTCGTTTCGTCTTCCTTGGCAGTTCCGTGTCTTTTGGGCACTGACTTTTTGGCTAAAATGCCCATTAAAATTCTTATCGATCAACGATGCATTGAACTGCCATCGGGTCGCCGGATTTCATTTTTGACGGGCCCTACTGACATTCGGACGGCGTGCGCTACGATACAAGCGGTGGCGACGCAGACAGTGCAAGTGCCCCCGGGTTCACAGATGTTGATTCCCCTCCGGTTGCGAAAACCATGGGTGAGGGAGGCTTCGGGACAGAGTATGCTTTTGGGTCCTTCTAACAAGGCTGTCGGGGGTCTTGATTTATCGGTGGCTCACACTTTGGTGCGGGCTGACAGGGATCCGTTTGTGATGGTTTTGAACGCGGGGTCGCGACCAGCTGTCATCCCGCAGGGCACCGTGCTGGCTCACGCGGCGCAGGTTCCTGGGGATGATGGGTTGGTTGCGCAGGTGGGCTCGAGCCCCGCGCGGAACGTTGAGCCAAGGGAAGACCTTGAGTGGGTCCATTCGTTATGTGCCGCCTCGGACGATTTGTCGGCGGCGCAGTTGGGTGCGCTGCGCGAGTTGCTCATTGAATTCTCTGATGTATTCAGTAAACATAAGTATGACATTGGGTGCACGGATTTGTTGCACCATCACATTGAAACGGGCGATGCGGCGCCGGTCAGGCTAAATCCCTTCCGACTGAGTCCCGTGGAGAAGGAACATGTTCAGTCGGCTGTTAACGATATGCTAGAAGCCGATATTATTTCACCCTCCTCTAGCCCGTGGGGAGCGCCTATTGTGCTGGTTAAGAAGCAGGACGGGTCCCTGCGATTCTGCGTTGATTTCCGTCGCCTGAATAAGATCTCTGTGGCTGACGCGTATCCGCTCCCCAGGATGGATGAGTCCCTCGATGCATTGTCTGGTGCGCGATATTTTTCGACTCTTGATTTGTTATCGGGGTTTTGGCAGTTGCCGCTCGACGAAGAGTCGAAACCTAAGACAGCATTTCGGACTCCAGGGGGGCTGTTCCAGTTTAACCGGTTACCCATGGGACTTCACTCCTCTCCAGCGACGTTTCAGCGACTTATGGAGCTGGTTTTGTCGGGCTTGCAGTGGGATACATGCTTGATTTATATGGACGATGTCATTGTTTTCAGTAAAACGTTTGAGGAACACCTCCGGCGATTGAGAGGGGTGTTCTTGCGAATGCGATCGGCTAAGTTGAAATTTAAACCGGCCAAATGTCACCTCCTTCGTAGGTCCGTTAGATACTTGGGTCACATTGTCGATTCTTCGGGGATCTCCACCGATCCCGCGAAGACGGATTGTGTCGGTTCATGGCCGACACCTACGTCCGTTTCCGACGTGCGTAGTTTCATCGGGTTTGCTTCTTATTATCGGCGGTTCGTTGAGCACTTCGCCACTATTGCAAAACCCTTGCACGCTCTAACGGCGAAAGGAGTGAAGTTCAAATGGGGACCGGAGGAGGAGGCCGCGTTTCGCTCCCTCCGGGACGCCTTGGTGGGTGCCCCACCCTTGTGTTATCCCGATTTTGCCAGTCCCTTTTTGCTGGACACGGATGCTAGCAACACGGGCATTGGGGGGGTGCTATCCCAAGTCGTTGGGGGTGTCGAAAGAGTTGTCGCCTACGGTAGTAGGGTGTTGTCTCCGGCGGAGCAGCGCTACTGTGTCACCCGTCGCGAGCTGCTTGCCATTGTTTTTTTTGTGCAGCAGTTTAGGCCATATCTGTATGGTCGTCACTTTACAGTCCGAACGGACCACGCGGCGCTACAGTATTCATTGAGGGTCGCCCAGCCCTCGGGCCAGTTGTCGCGTTGGTTGGAAGTCCTCCAGGACTATCAGTTTACGACTACGTACCGTAAGGGGTTGCGACACACGAATGCCGATTGCTTGTCGCGGTTGTTGCCTTGTGATGAATGCGCGTGTTTGTCGGGATCGGCGCGCTGTAAACCGACGCTTGCGGGGGAGATAGGGGCACTGGCTGCGACAGCGGGCGCACCGAGTGGGGATGATTCCACTGCCTCTCAGGGTCGGGACTCGCTGCTCTCGCTGTCGCTCAGCGAATGGGGCCGCCTCCAGATGGCGGACAGCTCGCTGCTAGCATTGCGCCGCAAGGTTGGGGGTCCCGAGGGGGACCAGGAGCGTACCGGCTCCTATGTACTTGAGCGGGGCGTGTTATTGAAATGGGACAGTTTGTCCCGGCGGAACGCACTCGTGGTGCCTTCCGCTGTGAGGGGGAGGGTTGTCTTGGCGGCACACGAACGCCTCTTGCACTTGGGAGTTAACAAGACGCTTGCCCTGCTTCAGCGTGACTATTACTGGCCGGGAATGGGAAGTGATGTGGTGCATATTCTGAAGGGGTGCGTTGAGTGCGCCAGGCGTAAACCACCGGCCGTGGCAGCTAATCCACCGCTGCAATCTATTCAGGTCTCGCGTACCAACGAGCTCGTGGCACTCGATATTTTGGGGCCCTTCCCAGTCACGCCGAGAGGGAATAAATATTTGTTAGTGGGGGTCGAATACTTTACCCGATGGCCTATGGCGTGGCCTCTCGCTAACCAGTCGGCAGCGGCTGTGACGGATGCCTTCGTCCAGGGCTATGTCCTGGACAAGGGGGCTCCCGAACGCCTGCTGACCGACCAAGGTAAAAATTTTTCGAGTAAATTGTTGCAAGAGGTGTGCGATCTGTTGGGTACCAAGAAGGTGCGTACCTCCCCGTACCACCCGCAGACTGACGGGATGGTGGAGAGACTCCACAAAACCTTGACTTCCATGCTGTGCCAGCAGGTGTGCGAGGCACATGTAGATTGGGACCTGCAGGTCCCGGGAGTCCTTGCCGCGTATAGAATGGCCCCCCATGCAGCTACGGGGTTTTCCCCATTCTATTTGATGTACGGTCGGGAAGCTGACCCGCCAATAGAAACGCAACTTGGCCTGTCCGCTCCACGAACTAATTCTAATTTGGCAGAACATATTAAGTTTAATATTCATAAGCTGACAGAGGCGAGGGAGGCCGCACGGCTTAATTCGCGGGCTCGCCAAATTGCTAATGAACGGTTGCGGGCACGGAAGGTGTCCATGCACGAATGGAAACCAGGTGACAGGGCCTGGCTGCATTGCCCTCAGGCACCCTTGGCTACGTCGCCTAAATTGTTGAGACCGTGGAGGGGACCCGTGGAGGTCGTGCGCGTTGCACGGCCCCAGTGCGTTCAGATAAAGTGGGGAAAGCGCCGGTGGTACGTTCACCCCTCCCGACTGAAACCGTTCTCGCCTCCATATGGCCTCCCCTTGTGTCGTGATGGCCGGGCGTGTGACGTGACCGGCGACCCAGAGGGGGAAATGTCTCTGCCTGATCCACACGTATTGTCGCCTGATCTGCTCCCAGGTGTCTCGGAACTGACAGCTGCCGATCACCGGCGGCCGGATCTCCGCGGCGGGGCCGGCCCTTTCAGGCCCGTTCCGCGCCGTCTGGAGCGGCCGGAACCGCCGGACGGTCGTCAGTGTCCCGCCCCATACGATGGACCAGCCAGACGGACTCGCGCCAGGTCGTGCTACTTTGCATGACCTGCCTCGTGAGGAGTCGGGGCAGCTGGAGCGCCTCGTCACTGCGTGTAGTCGCAGGGACGTGGGGCGCGTTCGTTTCGTATTTGCTCGTATCGTGTTATTGTTGACTTTTCGCGTTCATTGTCAATCTGTACATAGTTATTCTTGTTGTTGTTGTTGTTGTGTTATGTTACGGGGCACACTCGGGGGGTTATGGGGTTTTTTTTTTATTGGTTGTCGTTTTATCGTCGTGGTTGGTTGTTGTTAGCAGCCGGGCCGGCTGCGAGCTATGTGGGAGGGGGTGATGTAGTGGTGATACGCGCTGGGTGTATATGTCGTGTGCCAGCGCGTATGTACGGGTGTGTGTGTGGTGACGCGCGCTGACGGGGAGGAGCAGGCGTCAGTGCGCGGGTGGGGGTAGTGCTGCTGATTGGCTGTGTGCCGGTGACGCGCCTAGAGGGAGTGATCGGGTAGCAGCGCGGTGTGATTGGTCGGAGAGTGGAAACACGCGCTGAGCGGAACCGGATCGTGGGGATAGCGCGTGGGGATTGGGTAACGGAGGAGCGGTGCCGACGTTGAGGTCCGCATCCGCTCCGTCTCCCGGGAAGAAGGGGTATATAAGGTGATGCACAGAGGAGCAAGGGGCAGAAGTGGAACCATCTAAGAATGAAGACGAAGGTGTAGAGATAGAGCCCGGAGAGGAGAGAAATGGAGAGTAGAAGAGAGTAAGGTATAGTGTGTAGCCAGCGAGATAGAAAGGTCTACACGAGCTGAGTAATGTATAGTGTGTAGCCAGCGAGATAGAAAGGTCTACACGAGCTGAGTAATGTATAGTGTGTAGCCAGCGAGATAGAACGGTCTACACGAGCTGAGTAATGTATAGTGTGTAGCCAGCGAGATAGAACGGTCTACACGAGCTGAGTAATGTATAGTGTGTAGCCAGCGAGATAGAACGGTCTGCACGAGCCGAGTATGCATACGGTGTAGCCAGCGAGAGAGAACGGTCTGCACGAGCCGAGTATGCATACGGTGTAGCCAGCGAGAGAGAACGGTCTGCACGAGCCGAGTATGCATACGGTGTAGCCAGCGAGAGAGAACGGTCTGCACGAGCCGAGTATGCATACGGTGTAGCCAGCGAGAGAGAGGCAAAGTCTACACGAGGCGAGAGAGGAGAGTGTAGCAGAGGCGCAGAGTCTACACGAGGCGAGAGAGGAGTGTAGCCGAGGCGCGGAGTCTACACGAGGCACAGAGAGCCGGCAGCACAGAATCCTGAGTCAAGAGAAGTGCGGTGTGAAGAAGAGAGGCCACGCGTTGTATTGTTACAAGTCAAGATTTAATAAAAGAAGTGTGTTCCCGTCAAGGAGTTTCCTGCCGTCATTTTCCAATACTTCACAAGTATTCGTATTTATGCGCTATGTCGACAGAAAGGTCGCTTGTTGGTCTAGGGGTATGGTTCTCACTTTGGATGCAAGAAGTTCCCGATTCCAAGCCTGGTAGGTTTATTTTTCTGGGATGAGTAGAAAATCATAATGTCAATACTCGAGGACTCCTCCGACCTGAATTTTATTCATCTCAACAGAGTATTAGAGTGTGTGGTGAGTAAAGTTAGAAATGTCCTTAAATATTGGTTCCCATATCATTGTTTTTGTTATAGAAAAGTCATATTGCTGTTCGTACAAGTCAATAGCCATGCATTTTTAACCAACATCTTGTATTAAGAACATTGTCAAAACTTATTTGTGCCAAAAATGCTCATTATCTCTCAGCAAAGTTACATCTCATGAGATAATCGAAGTGTTGATTGAACCTCATTTTCAAACATTATTCACTGTTTGAAGATGAGTAGCTCGTTGGTCTAGGGGTATGATTCTCGCTTCGGGTGCGACAGGTCCCGGGTTCAAATCCCGGACGAGCCCAAGCACCATTTTCTTGGGGATTCGTCGACAAAGACCAAGTCAATTTTGAACTGGCCCTGGCTTTTAACTTCACAACTTTTGGTGTACAGCATGCTGAGGTATGGCCAATCAATGCTATCAATGACATAGCGTCGGGACTCCTTCGTTCATCAATAAATTAGCAATTTCCTTTATATCATGATAATAACTTGACACCAATGATGATATCATGATTAAAATCAAAATTGGTGTAAAATAAGCAATTCAAGAAATCTCGTCATTGAAAGGGTTTGTGCCTGACTCAATCTGGGCAAATTCTTGACTCATAGTCCTATTCTCTGTCAGTTTACTATTCAAAAGTAATGCTTTTTAATGAAGCCTCGTATACAAGTATTCGTATTTATGCGCTATGTGGACACAAAGGTTGCTTGTTGGTCTCGGGGTATGGTTTTCGCTTCGGATGCAAGAAGTTCAGAATTCCCAGCCCGGTAGTTTTACTTTTCTGGGATGAGTAGACAATTATAAGGACCATACACGAGGACTCCTGCGAACTGAGTTGTATTAATCTCAACAGAGTATTAGAGTGTGGTGAGTAAAGTTAGAAATGTCCTTAAATATTGGTTCCCATATCATTGTTTTTGTTATAGCAAAGTCATATTGCTTTTCGTACAAGTCTATAACCATGCATTTTCAAACCAACATCTTGGATTAAGAACAATTTCAAAACTTATTTGTGCCAAAAATGCTCATTATCTCTCAGCAAAGTTACATCTCATGAGATAATCGAAATGTTGATTGAACCTCATTTTCATACATTATTCACTGCTTGAGGATGAGTGGCTCGTTGGTCTAGGGGTATGATTCTCGCTTTGGGTGCGAGAGGTCCCGGGTTCAAATCCCGGACGAGCCCAAGCACCGTTTTCTTGGGGATTGGTAAATTTTGAACTGGCCTTAGCTTTTATCTTCACAACTTTTGCTGCACAGCATGCTGAGGTATGGTCAATCAATGCCATAAATGACATAGCAAAGGGACTCCTTTGTTCATCCATGAATTAGCAATTGCCTTTATATCATGATAATAACTTGATACCAATGAGGAAATCATGATTAAAATAAAAATTGGTGTAAAATAAGCAATTCACGAAATAGCATCATTGAAATGGTTTTTAGCCTGACTAAATCTGGGCAAATTCTTGACTCATTGTCCTATTCTTCGTCAGTTTAACATGCAAAAGTCATGCTATTTACATGAATCCTCGTATACAAGTACTCGTATTTATGCGCTATGTCGACAGAAAGGTCGCTTGTTGGTCTAGGGGTATGGTTCTCACTTTGGATGCAAGAAGTTCCCGATTCCAAGCCCGGTAGGTTTATTTTTCTGGGATGAGTAGACAATCATAATGAGAATACACGAGGACTCCTCCGACCGGAGTTTTATTCATCTCAACAGAGTATTAGAGTGTGTGGTGAGTAAAGTTAGAAATGTCCTTAAATATTGGTTCCCATATCATTGTTTTTGTTATAGAAAAGTTATATTGCTGTTCGTACAAATCAATAGCCATGCATTTTTAACCAACATCTTGTTTTAAGAAGATTGTCAAAACTTATTTGTGCCAAAAATGCTCATTATCTCTCAGCAAAGTTACATCTCATGAGATAATCGAAGTGTTGATTGAACCTCATTTTCAAACATTATTCACTGTTTGAAGATGAGTGGCTCGTTGGTCTAGGGGTATGATTCTCGCTTAGGGTGCGAGAGGTCCCGGGTTCAAATCCCGGACGAGCCCAAGCACCATTTTCTTGGGGATTCGTCGACAAAGACCAAGTCAATTTTGAACTGGCCCTGGCTTTTAACTTCATAACTTTTGGTGTACAGCATGCTGAGGTATGGCCAAACAATGCTATCAATGACATAGCGTCGGGACTCCTTCGTTCATCAATAAATTAGCAATTTCCTTTATATCATGATAATAACTTGACACCAATGATGATATCATGATTAAAATCAAAATTGGTGTAAAATAAGCAATTCAAGAAATCTCGTCATTGAAAGGGTTTGTGCCTGACTCAATCTGGGCAAATTCTTGACTCATTGTCCGATTCTCTGTCAGTTTACTATTCAAAAGTAATGCTTTTTAATGAAGCCTCGTATACAAGTGAAGTATTGGAAAATGACGGCAGGAAACTCCTTGACGGGAACACACTTCTTTTATTAAATCTTGACTTGTAACAATACAACGCGTGGCCTCTCTTCTTCACAATGCGCTTCTCTTGACTCTGGATTCTGTGCTGCCGGCTCTCTGTGCCTCGTGTAGACTCCGCGCCTCGGCTACACTCCTCTCTCGCCTCGTGTAGACTCTGCGCCTCTGCTACACTCTCCACTCGCCTCGTGTAGACTTTGCATCTCTCTCTCTGGCTACACCGTATGCATACTCGGCTCGTGTAGACCTTCCTCTCTCGCTGGCTACACCGTATGCATACTCGGCTCGTGTAGACCGTTCTCTCTCGCTGGCTACACACTATACATTACTCAGCTCGTGTAGACCGTTCTCTCTCGCTGGCTACACACTATACATTACTCAGCTCGTGTAGACCGTTCTCTCTCGCTGGCTACACACTATACATTACTCAGCTCGTGTAGACCGTTCTCTCTCGCTGGCTACACACTATACATTACTCAGCTCGTGTAGACCGTTCTCTCTCGCTGGCTACACACTATACATTACTCAGCTCGTGTAGACCGTTCTCTCTCTCTATTACTCTCCATTACTCTCCATTACTCTCCTCTCCGGGCTCTATCTCTGCACCTTCGTCTTCATTCTTAGATGGTTCCACTTCTGCCCCTGCTCCTCTGTGCATCACCTTATATACCCCTTCTTCCCGGGAGACGGAGCGGATGCGGACCTCAACGTCGGCACCGCTCCTCAGTTACCCAATCCCCACGCGCTATCCCTACGATCCGGTTCCGCTCAGCGCGTGTTTCCACTCCCCGACCAATCACACCGCGCTGCTACCCGATCACTCCCTCTGGGCGCGTCACCGGCACACAGCCAATCAGCAGCACTACCCCCACCCGCGCACTGACGCCTGCTCCTCCCCGTCAGCGCGCGTCACCACACACACACCCGTACATACGCGCTGGCACACGACATATACACCCAGCGCGTATCACCACTACATCACCCCCTCCCACATAGCTCGCAGCCGGCCCGGCTGCTAACAACAACCAACCGCGACGATAAAACGACAACCAACAAAAAAAAACCCCGTAACCCCCCGAGTGTGCCCCGTAACATAACACAACAACAACAACAACAAGAATAACTATGTACAGATTGACAATGAACCCGAAAAGTCAACAATAACACGATACGAGCAAATTCGAACCGAACGCGCCCCACGTCCCTGCGACTACACGCAGTGACGAGGCGCTCCAACTGCCCCGACTCCTCACGAGGCAGGTCATGCAAAGTAGCACGACCTGGCGCGAGTCCGTCTGGCTGGTCCATCGTATGGGGCGGGACACTGACGACCGTCCGGCGGTTCCGGCTGCTCCAGACGGCGCGGAACGGGCCTGAAAGGGCCGGCCCCGCCGCGGAGATCCGGCCGCCGGTGATCGGCAGCTGTCAGTTCCGAGACACCTGGGAGCAGATCAGGCGAAAATACGTGTGGATCAGGCAGAGACATTTCCCCCTCTGGGTCGCCGGTCACGTCACACGCCCGGCCATCACGACACAAGGGGAGGCCATATGGAGGCGAGAACGGTTTCAGTCGGGAGGGGTGAACGTACCACCGGCGCTTTCCCCACTTTATCTGAACGCACTGGGGCCGTGCAACGCGCACGACCTCCACGGGTCCCCTCCACGGTCTCAACAATTTAGGCGACGTAGCCAAGGGTGCCTGAGGGCAATGCAGCCAGGCCCTGTCACCTGGTTTCCATTCGTGTATGGACACCTTCCGTGCCCGCAACCGTTCATTAGCAATTTGGCGAGCCCGCGAATTAAGCCGCGCGGCCTCCCTCGCCTCTGTCAGCTTGTGAATATTAAACTTAATATGTTCTGCCAAATTAGAATTAGTTCGTGGAGCGGACAGGCCAAGTTGCGTTTCCATTGGCGGGTCAGCTTCCCGACCGTACATCAAATAGAATGGGGAAAACCCCGTAGCTGCATGGGGGGCCATTCTATACGCGGCAAGGACTCCCGGGACCTGCAGGTCCCAATCTACATGTGCCTCGCACACCTGCTGGCACAGCATGGAAGTCAAGGTTTTGTGGAGTCTCTCCACCATCCCGTCAGTCTGCGGGTGGTACGGGGAGGTACGCACCTTCTTGGTACCCAACAGATCGCACACCTCTTGCAACAATTTACTCGAAAATTTTTTACCTTGGTCGGTCAGCAGGCGTTCGGGAGCCCCCTTGTCCAGGACATAGCCCTGGACGAAGGCATCCGTCACAGCCGCTGCCGACTGGTTAGCGAGAGGCCACGCCATAGGCCATCGGGTAAAGTATTCGACCCCCACTAACAAATATTTATTCCCTCTCGGCGTGACTGGGAAGGGCCCCAAAATATCGAGTGCAACGAGCTCGTTGGTACGCGAGACCTGAATAGATTGCAGCGGTGGATTAGCTGCCACGGCCGGTGGTTTACGCCTGGCGCACTCAACGCACCCCTTCAGAATATGCACCACATCACTTCCCATTCCCGGCCAGTAATAGTCACGCTGAAGCAGGGCAAGCGTCTTGTTAACTCCCAAGTGCAAGAGGCGTTCGTGTGCCGCCAAGACAACCCTCCCCCTCACAGCGGAAGGCACCACGAGTGCGTTCCGCCGGGACAAACTGTCCCATTTCAATAACACGCCCCGCTCAAGTACATAGGAGCCGGTACGCTCCTGGTCCCCCTCGGGACCCCCAACCTTGCGGCACAATGCTAGCAGCGAGCTGTCCGCCATCTGGAGGCGGCCCCATTCGCTGAGCGACAGCGAGAGCAGCGAGTCCCGACCCTGAGAGGCAGTGGAATCATCCCCGATCGGTGCGCCCGCTGTCGCAGCCAGTGCCCCCATCTCCCCCGCAAGCGTCGGTTTACAGCGCGCCGATCCCGATAAACACGCGCATTCATCACAAGGCAACAACCGCGACAAGCAATCGGCATTCGTGTGTCGCAACCCCTTACGGTACGTAGTCGTAAACTGATAGTCCTGGAGGACTTCCAACCAACGCGACAACTGGCCCGAGGGCTGGGCGACCCTCAATGAATACTGTAGCGCCGCGTGGTCCGTTCGGACTGTAAAGTGACGACCATAAAGATATGGCCTAAACTGCTGCACAAAAAAAACAATGGCAAGCAGCTCGCGACGGGTGACACAGTAGCGTTGCTCCGCCGGAGACAACACCCTACTACCGTAGGCGACAACTCTTTCGACACCCCCAACGACTTGGGATAGCACCCCCCCAATGCCCGTGTTGCTAGCATCCGTGTCCAGCAAAAAGGGACTGGCAAAATCGGGATAACACAAGGGTGGGGCACCCACCAAGGCGTCCCGGAGGGAGCGAAACGCGGCCTCCTCCTCCGGTCCCCATTTGAACTTCACTCCCTTCGCCGTTAGAGCGTGCAAGGGTTTTGCAATAGTGGCGAAGTGCTCAACGAACCGCCGATAATAAGAAGCAAACCCGATGAAACTACGCACGTCGGAAACGGACGTAGGTGTCGGCCACGAACCGACACAATCCGTCTTCGCGGGATCGGTGGAGATCCCCGAAGAATCGACAATGTGACCCAAGTATCTAACGGACCTACGAAGGAGGTGACATTTGGCCGGTTTAAATTTCAACTTAGCCGATCGCATTCGCAAGAACACCCCTCTCAATCGCCGGAGGTGTTCCTCAAACGTTTTACTGAAAACAATGACATCGTCCATATAAATCAAGCATGTATCCCACTGCAAGCCCGACAAAACCAACTCCATAAGTCGCTGAAACGTCGCTGGAGAGGAGTGAAGTCCCATGGGTAACCGGTTAAACTGGAACAGCCCCCCTGGAGTCCGAAATGCTGTCTTAGGTTTCGACTCTTCGTCGAGCGGCAACTGCCAAAACCCCGATAACAAATCAAGAGTCGAAAAATATCGCGCACCAGACAATGCATCGAGGGACTCATCCATCCTGGGGAGCGGATACGCGTCAGCCACAGAGATCTTATTCAGGCGACGGAAATCAACGCAGAATCGCAGGGACCCGTCCTGCTTCTTAACCAGCACAATAGGCGCTCCCCACGGGCTAGAGGAGGGCGAAATAATATCGGCTTCTAGCATATCGTTAACAGCCGACTGAACATGTTCCTTCTCCACGGGACTCAGTCGGAAGGGATTTAGCCTGACCGGCGCCGCATCGCCCGTTTCAATGTGATGGTGCAACAAATCCGTGCACCCAATGTCATACTAATGTTTACTGAATACATCAGAGAATTCAATGAGCAACTCGCGCAGCGCACCCAACTGCGCCGCCGACAAATCGTCCGAGGCGGCACATAACGAATGGACCCACTCAAGGTCTTCCCTTGGCTCAACGTTCCGCGCGGGGCTCGAGCCCACCTGCGCAACCAACCCATCATCCCCAGGGACCTGCGCCGCGTGAGCCAGCACGGTGCCCTGCGGAATGACAGCTGGTCGCGACCCCGCGTTCAAAACCATCACAAACGGATCCCTGTCAGCCCGCACCAAAGTGTGAGCCACCGATAAATCAAGACCCCCGACAGCCTTGTTAGAAGGACCCAAAAGCATACTCTGTCCCGAAGCCTCCCTCACCCATGGTTTCCGCAACCGGAGGGGAATCAACATCTGTGAACCCGGGGGCACTTGCACTGTCTGCGTCGCCACCGCTTGTATCGTAGCGCACGCCGTCCGAATGTCAGTAGGGCCCGTCAAAAATGAAATCCGGCGACCCGATGGCAGTTCAATGCATCGTTGATCGATAAGAATTTTAATGGGCATTTTAGCCAAAAAGTCAGTGCCCAAAAGACACGGAACTGCCAAAGAAGACGAAACGAAAACGGGTCCCGACAATTTGATATCTCCAATGCAAATGGACGCCCTAACCTGACCGATAATGCCCAACGATCCCCCATTAGCGGCGTAAAATGGCACATCCACTGGAAGCAGCGGACGACATTGGACCGGAAGAATATTATAAATGAGGTCCGATATAATAGTTGCCGATGCCCCCGTGTCCACTAACACCCTAATCTCAACCCCATCAATAGATCCCGTAACAACGGACGAACCCGCCGAAGCAGCCACAATTCTATGCCCCAATTCCGCCCATTCAATGTCTCCCTGGTCCCGGCCGAACCCCCCTCGCCGAACCGAATCCCCGAACCTTAACCGGCCCTCCTCCGCCGCAACGCGGCGTCCCATGTGTGCCGAATAAACAGGCCGAGCGTGTGAGGTGCCGCGACTTGCCGGGGATTGTAGAGATGACTTGGGCTCTCGGTCGTCGTCCAGCCGAGCTCCCATGGCGCGCTGCCGCGGAGCGCGGCACCCGGACGCCACGTGGCCCCGGAGGCCGCAGTTATAGCACGTGACGAGGGTCGGAGTAGATCTTGGTTGCTCCGACTTTCGGCCCGATCGCAGAGGCGACCGGGCCCCCGGCCTCCAGTCCCCTGGTCGTCCCGTGGCGAACGCCTCCTCTCGTGGGCTGACGACTTGGGGTTCGGCGACCACCAAACCCGGGGCTGCGACGACAGCAGCAGCGTTGCAACCAACGCCTTGCTTCCGTTGCAGGGCCTCGTGCGCTTGAATACTCGTGGCGACTCTCAAAGAAGAAATATCAATCTCGTCAGCTGTGTTGATAGGGACCCCCAGGTCCTGCGCCAACTTGAGCAGCTGCTCCAAAACCATCGCGTCTTGGCCCTCCTCGTCCATCCGAGGGAACGCAGCATCAGCAAGAGCCAGCAACGCCGTGCGATAGGCCAGCGCGGTCTCCGTGGCCGCTTTCCGTCTTGCGTAGAACTGATGGCGGCACGTAGAGGGAGGCCCGTAGACCCTGGCCAACAAACCCAGCGCATCCTTCAGCGTGGAGCGGTCCGACTTCCGTGCAGCCCTGAAGGCCGCGAGCGCATCGTCGTCCAGCATGGCGGGCAATGCCCGCAGCGCCGTAGCATCGGACCACGCTGACATCTCTTGATGCGCCAAAAACCTTCGCTGAAATTGGCCCCAGTCTCCGCCTTCCGCCTTGAAGGCTGACAACGTGGGCAGGCGCTGCTGAAAAATGAAGTCATCCGCCTCGTGGTTCCTCTCCGCCTGTCCGTCGGTGTCTAAGATGGCGGCTCCAGCAGCAGACGTAAGATGGCGGACCCCCTCGCGCGCTGATGACGTCGATGCGCGCGCTTGGGAACCCACCACCACGTGGCGCTCGCCGTTCCCGCCAAAAGTAGGCCCAGGCGCAATGGCGGGAATCCCCCATTCGTTTTGGCGGGAATCTGCGGGGCGACCTTGTAAAATGTCCCCCACCGTCCCCGCTCCTCCCGACGAGCTGATCTCCGCCAAGATGGACGCGGCGGCGAGCAGCAGCTCCGCCAGTCGGGAGTGCGCCTCACGAAGCCCGGCGTCTGTCCCCGGTCGCTCGGCCGGCGCCGTCGACGGACCCTGCAGCGTGGGCAAGTCCTCTTCCTCACCCCCCGCCACCAGCGGCCCCGAGTCGTCCAGGTCTTCCTCGCGGTCAATCCCGTGGGTCCTACGGGTCTTCCTCGTCTCCATACTTGGAAGCCCGTTTCACTTCTGACGCCAGATGAAGTATTGGAAAATGACGGCAGGAAACTCCTTGACGGGAACACACTTCTTTTATTAAATCTTGACTTGTAACAATACAACGCGTGGCCTCTCTTCTTCACAATGCGCTTCTCTTGACTCTGGATTCTGTGCTGCCGGCTCTCTGTGCCTCGTGTAGACTCCGCGCCTCGGCTACACTCCTCTCTCGCCTCGTGTAGACTCTGCGCCTCTGCTACACTCTCCACTCGCCTCGTGTAGACTTTGCATCTCTCTCTCTGGCTACACCGTATGCATACTCGGCTCGTGTAGACCTTCCTCTCTCGCTGGCTACACCGTATGCATACTCGGCTCGTGTAGACCGTTCTCTCTCGCTGGCTACACACTATACATTACTCAGCTCGTGTAGACCGTTCTCTCTCGCTGGCTACACACTATACATTACTCAGCTCGTGTAGACCGTTCTCTCTCGCTGGCTACACACTATACATTACTCAGCTCGTGTAGACCGTTCTCTCTCGCTGGCTACACACTATACATTACTCAGCTCGTGTAGACCGTTCTCTCTCGCTGGCTACACACTATACATTACTCAGCTCGTGTAGACCGTTCTCTCTCTCTCTCTCTATTACTCTCCATTACTCTCCATTACTCTTCTCTCCGGGCTCTATCTCTGCACCTTCGTCTTCATTCTTAGATGGTTCCACTTCTGCCCCTGCTCCTCTGTGCATCACCTTATATACCCCTTCTTCCCGGGAGATGGAGCGGATGCGGACCTCAACGTCGGCACCGCTCCTCAGTTACCCAATCCCCACGCGCTATCCCTACGATCCGGTTCCGCTCAGCGCGTGTTTCCACTCCCCGACCAATCACACCGCGCTGCTACCCGATCACTCCCTCTGGGCGCGTCACCGGCACACAGCCAATCAGCAGCACTACCCCCACCCGCGCACTGACGCCTGCTCCTCCCCGTCAGCGCGCGTCACCACACACACACCCGTACATACGCGCTGGCACACGACATATACACCCAGCGCGTATCACCACTACACAAGTATTCGTATTTATGCGCTATGTGGACACAAAGGTTGCTTGTTGGTCTCGGGGTATGGTTTTCGCTTTGGATGCAAGAAGTTCAGAATTCCCAGCCGGGTAGTTTTACTTTTCTGGGATGAGTAGACAATTATAAGGACAATACACGAGGACTCCTGCGACCTGAGTTGTATTAATCTCAATAGAGTGTTAGAGTGTGTGGTTAGTAAAGTTAGAAATGTCCTTAAATATTGGTTCCCATATCATTGTTTTTGTTATAGCAAAGTCATATTGCTTTTCGTTCAAGTCAATAGCCATGCATTTTTAACCAACATCTTGTATTAAGAACATTGTCAAAACTTATTTGTGCTATAAATGCTCATTATCTCTCAGCAAAGTTACATCTCATGAGATAATCGAAGTGTTGATTGAACCTCATTTTCAAACATTATTCACTGTTTGAAGATGAGTGGCTCGTTGGTCTAGGGGTATGATTCTCGCTTTGGGTGTGAGAGGTCCCGGGTTCAAATCCCGGTCGAGCCCAAGCACCATGTTCTTGGGGATTGGTAAATTTTGAACTGGCCTTGGCTTTTATCTTCACCACTTTTGCTACACAGCATGCTGAGGTATGGTCAATCAATGCCATAAATGACATAGCAAAGGGACTCCTTCGTTCATCCATGAATTAGCAATTGCCTTTATATCATGATAATAACTTGACACCAATGAGGAAATCATGATTTAAATAAAAATTGGTGTAAAATAAGCCATGCACGAAATCGCATCATTGAAATGGTTTATAGCCTGACTAAATCTGGGCAAATTCTTGACTCATTGTCCTATTCTTCGTCAGTTTAATATGCAAAAGTCATGCTTTTTACATGAATCCTCGTATACAAGTACTCGTATTTACGCGCTATGTCGACAGAAAGGTCGCTTGTTGGTCTAGGGGTATGGTTCTCACTTTGGATGCAAGAAGTTCCCGATTCCAAGCCCGGTAGGTTTATTTTTCTGGGATGAGTAGACAATCATAAGGACAATACACGAGGACTCCTCTGACCTGAGTTGTATTCATCTCAACAGAGTATTAGAGTGTGTGGTGAGTAAAGTTAGACATGTCCTTAAATATTGGTTCCCATATCATTGTTTTTGTTATAGAAAAGTCATATTGCTGTTCGTACAAGTCAATAGCCATGCATTTTTAACCAACATCTTGTATTAAGAACATTGTCAAAACTTATTTGTGCCAAAAATTCTCATTATCTCTCAGCAAAGTTACATCTCATGAGATAATCGAAGTGTTGATTGAACCTCATTTTCAAACATTATTCACTGTTTGAAGATGAGTGGCTCGTTGGTCTAGGGCAGGGGTCGGCAACCAAAATAACAAGAAGAGCCATTTCTTTCCAATTCGGTACAAAATTCAGTATTTCAAGAGCCGCAATGCATCTGAGTACATACTGTACATACGTACATATCGTCAAGAAGCAGCCCGTAAAGAGCCGCATGCGGCTCCAGAGCCGTAGGTTGCCGACCCCTGGTCTAGTGGTATGATTCTCGCTTCGGGTGCGAGAGTTCCCGGGTTCAAATCCCGGACGCGCCCAAGCACCATTTTCTTGGGGATTCGTCGACAAAGAACAAGTCAATTTTGAACAGGCCCTGGCTTTTAACTTCACAACTTTTGCTGTACAGCATGCTGAGGTATGGCCAATCAATGCTATCAATGACATAGCGTCGGGACTCCTTCGTTCATCAATAAATTAGCAATTTCATTTATATCATGATAATAACTTGACACCAATGATGATATCATGATTAAAATCAAAATTGGTGTAAAATAAGCAATTCAAGAAATCTCGTCATTGAAAGGGTTTGTGCCTGACTCAATCTGGGCAAATTCTTGACTCATTGTCCTATTCTCCGTCAGTTTACTATTCAAAAGTCATGCTTTTTAATGAAGCCTCGTATACAAGTATTCATATTCATGCGTCATGTGGACGCAAAGGTTGCTTGTTGGTCTAGGGGTATGGTTCTCGCTTTGGATGCAAGAAGTTCCGAATTCCAAGCCCGGTAGTTTTATTTTTCTGGGATGAGTAGACAATTATAAGGACAATACACGAGGGCTCCTGCGACCTGAGTTGTATTCATCTCAATAGAGTGTTAGAGTGTGTGGTGAGTAAAGTTAGAAATGTCCTTAAATATTGGTTCCCATATCATTGTTTTTGTTATATAAAATTTATATTGCTGTTCGTACAAGTCAATAGCCATGCATTTTTAACCAACATCTTGTATTAAGAACATTGTCAAAACTTATATGTGCCAAAAATGTTCATTATCTCTCAGCAAAGTTACATCTCATGAGATAATCGAAATGTTGATTGAACCTCATTTTCAAACATTATTCACTGGTTGAAGATGAGTGGCTCGTTGGTCTAGGGGTATGATTCTCGCTTCGGGTGCGAGAGGTCCCGGGTTCAAATCCTGGACGAGCCCAAGCACCATTTTCTTGGGGATTCGTCGACAAAGACCAAGTCAATTTTGAACTGGCCCTTGCTTTTATCTTCACAACTTTTGCTGTACAGCAAGCTGAGGTATGGCCAATCAATGCTATCAATGACATAGCGTCAGGACTCCTTTGTTCATCAATAAATTAGCAATTTACTTTATATCATGATACTAACTTGACACCAATGATGATATCATGATTAAAATCAAAATTGGTGTAAAATAAGCAATTCACGAAATCGCATCATTGAAATGGTTTTTAGCCTGACTAAATCTGGGCAAATTCTTGACTCATTGTCCTATTCTCCGTCAGTTTACTATGCAAAAGTCATGCTTTTTACATGAATCCTTGTATACAAGTACTCGTATTAATGCGCTATGTCGATAGAAAGGTCGCTTGTTGGTCAAGGGGTATGGTTTTCGCTTTGGATGCAAGAAGTTCCCGATTCCAAGCCCGGTAGTTTTACTTTTCTGGGATGTGATAGACAATTATGAGGACAATACACGAGGACTCCTGCGACCTGAGTTGTATTCATCTCAATAGAGTGTTAGAGTGTGTGGTGAGTAAAGTTAGAAATGTCCTTAAATATTGGTTCCCAAATCATTGTTTTTGTTATAGAAAAGTCATATTGCTGTTCGTACAAGTCAATAGCTATGCATTTTTAACCAACATCTTGTATTAAGAACATTGTCAAAACTTATTTGTGCCAAAAATGCTCATTATCTCTCAGCAAAGTTTTATCTCATGAGATAATCGAAGTGTTGATTGAACCTCATTTTCATACATTATTCACTGTTTGAAGATGAGTGGCTCGTTGGTCTAGGGGTCTGATTCTAGCTTATGGTGCGAGATGTCCCGGGTTCATATCCCGGACGAGCCCAAGCACCATTTTCTTGGAAATTGGTCATTTTTGAACTGGCCCTGGCTTTTATCTTCACAACTTTTGCTGCACAGCATGCTGAGGTATGGTCAATCAATGCTATAAATGACATAGCGAAGGGACTCCTTCGTTCATCCATGAATTAGCAAATGCCTTTATATCATGATAATAACTTGACACCAATGAGGAAATCATGATTAAAATCAAAATTGGTGTAAAATAAGCAATTCACGAAATCGCATCATTGAAATGTTTTAGCCTGACTAAATCTGGGCAAATTCTTGACTCATTGTCCTATTCTCCGTCAGTTTACTATGCAAAAGTCATGCTTTTTACATGAATCCTCGTATACAAGTGCTCGAATTTACGCGCTATGTCGACAGAAAGGTCGCTTGTTGGTCTAGGGGTATGGTTTTCGCTTTGGATGCAAGAAGTTCCCGATTCCAAGCCCGGCAGGTTTATTTATCTGGGATGAGTAGACAATCATAAGAACAATACACGAAGAGTCCTCCGACCTGAGTTTTATTCATCTCAAGGGAGTATTAGAGTGTGTGGTGAGTAAAGTTAGAAATGTCCTTAAATATTGGATCCCATATCATTGTTTTTGTTATAGAAAAGTCATATTGCTGTTCGTACAAGTCTATAGCCATGCATTTTCAACCAACATCTTGTATTAAGAACATTGTCAAAACTTATTTGTGCCAAAAATGCTCATGATCTTTCAGCAAAGTTACATCTCATGAGATAATCGAAGTGTTGATTGAACCTCATTTTCAAACATTATTCACTGGTTGAAGATGAGTGGCTCGTTGGTCTAGGGGTATGATTCTCGCTTAGGGTGCGAGAGGTCCCGGGTTCAAATCCCGGACGAGCCCAAGCACCATTTTCTTGGGGATTGGTCGACAAAAACCCAAGTCAATTTTGAACTATCCCTGGCTTTTATCTTCACAACTTTTGCTGCACAGCATGCTGAGGTATGGTCAATCAATGCTATAAATGACATAGCGAAGGGACTCCTTCGTTCATCCATGAAATAGAAATTGCCTTTATATCAGGATAATAACTTGACACCAATGAGGAAATCATGATTAAAATAAAAATTGGTGTAAAATAAGCAATTCACGAAATCGCATCATTGAAATGGTTTTTAGCCTGACTAAATCTGGGCAAATTCTTGACTCATTGTCCTATTCTCCGTCAGTTTACTATGCAAAAGTCATGCTTTTTACATGAATCCTCGTATACAAGTACTCGTGTAGTGGTGATACGCGCTGGGTGTATACGTCGTGTGCCAGCGCGTATGTACGGGTGTGTGTGTGGTGACGCGCGCTGACGGGGAGGAGCAGGCGTCAGTGCGCGGGTGGGGGTAGTCCTGCTGATTGGCTGTGTGCCGGTGACGCGCTGAGAGGGAGTGATCGGGTGGCAGCGCGGTGTGATTGGTCGGGGAGTGGAAACACGCGCTGGGCGAAAACGGATCGTGGAGATAGCGCGTGGTGATTGGGTAACTGAGGAGCGGTGCCGACGTTGAGGTCCGCATCCGCTCCGTCTCCCGGGAGGAAGAGATATATAAGGTGATGCACAGAGGAGTAGGAGGCAGAAGTGGAACCATCTAAGAATGAAGACGAAGGTGCAGAGATAGAGCCCGGAGAGGAGAGTAATGGAGAGTAGAGGAGAGTAAGGTATAAGTGTGTAGCCAGAGAGAGAGAACGGTCTACACGAGCTGAGTAATGTATAGTGTGTAGCCAGAGAGAGAGAACGGTCTACACGAGCTGAGTAATGTATAGTGTGTAGCCAGAGAGAGAGAACGGTCTACACGAGCTGAGTAATGTATAGTGTGTAGCCAGAGAGAGAGAAAGGTCTACACGAGCCGAGTATGCATACGGTGTAGCCAGAGAGAGAGAAAGGTCTACACGAGCCGAGTATGCATACGGTGTAGCCAGAGAGAGATGCAAAGTCTACACGAGGCGAGTGGAGAGTGTAGCAGAGGCGCAGAGTCTACACGAGGCGAGAGAAGAGTGTAGCCGAGGCGCGGAGTCTACACGAGGCACAGAGAGCCAGCAGCACAGAATCTAAGAGAGTCAAGAGAAGCGTAGGGCGGAGAGAAGAGGTCACGAGTTGTACCGTTGTATGGTGACCGCATTGTGAAGAAGAGAGGCCAAGCGTTGTATCGTTACAAGTCAAGATTTAATAAAAGAAGTGTGTTCCCGTCAAGGAGTTTCCTGCCGTCATTTTCCAATATTTCATCTGGCGTCAGAAGTGAAACGGGCTTCCAAGCATGGAGACAAGGAAGACCCGTAGGACCCACGGGATTGACCGCGAGGAAAACCTGGACGACTCGGGGCCGCTGGTGGCGGGGGGTGAGGAGGAGGACTTGCCCACGCTACAGGATCCGTCGACGGCGCCGGCCGAGCGACCGGGGACCGACGCCGGGCTTCGTGAGGCGCACTCCCGACTGGCGGAGCTGCTGCTCGCCGCCGCGTCCATCTTGGCGGAGATCAGCTCGTCGGGAGGAGCGGGGACGGTGGGGGACATTTTACAAGGTCGCCCCGCAGATTCCCGCCAAAACGAATGGGGGATTCCCGCCATTGCGCCTGGGCCTACTTTTGGCGGGAACGGCGAGCGCCACGTGGTGGTGGGTTTCCAAGCGCGCGCATCGACGTCATCAGCGCGCGAGGGGGTCCGCCATTTTACGTCTGCTGCTGGAGCCGCCATCTTAGACACCGACGGACAGGCGGAGAGGAACCACGAGGCGGATGACTTCATTTTTCAGCAGCGTCTGCCCACGTTGTCAGCCTTCAAGGCGGAAGGCGGTGACTGGGGCCAATTTCAGCGAAGATTTTTGGCGCATCAAGAGATGTCAGCGTGGTCCGATGCTACGGCGCTGCGGGCGTTGCCCGCCATGCTGGACGACGATACGCTCGCGGCCTTCAGGGCTGCACGGAAGTCGGACCGCTCCACGCTGAAGGATGCGCTGGGTTTGCTGGCCAGGGTCTACGGACCTCCCTCGGCGTGCCGCCATCATTTCTACGCAAGACGGAAAGCGGCCACGGAGACCGCGCTGGCCTATCGCACGGCGTTGCTGGCTCTTGCTGATGCTGCGTTCCCTCGGATGGACGAGGAGGGCCAAGACGCGATGGTTTTGGAGCAGCTGCTTAAGTTGGCGCAGGACCTGGGGGTCCCTATCAACACAGCTGACGAGATTGATATTTCTTCTTTGAGAGTCGCCACGAGTATTCAAGCGCACGAGGCCCTACAACGGAAACAAGGCGTTGGTTGCAACGCTGCTGTCGTCGCAGCCCCGGGTTCGGTGGTCACCGAACCCCAAGTCGTCAGCCCACGAGAGGAGGCGTTCGCCACGGGACGACCAGGGGACTGGAGGCCGGGGGCCCGGTCGCCTCTGCGATCGGGCCGAAAGTCGGAGCAACCAAGATCTACTCCGACCCTCGTCACGTGCTATAACTGCGGCCTCCGGGGCCACGTGGCGTCCGGGTGCCTCGCTCCGCGTCAGCGCGCCATGGGAGCTCGGCTGGACGACGACCGAGAGCCCAAGTCATCTCTACAATCCCCGGCAAGTCGCGGCACCTCACACGCTCGGCCTGTTTATTCGGCACACATGGGACGCCGCGTTGCGGCGGAGGAGGGCCGGTTAAGGTTCGGGGATTCGGTTCGGCGAGGGGGGTTCGGCCGGGACCAGGGAGACATTGAATGGGCGGAATTGGGGCATAGAATTGTGGCTGCTTCGGCGGGTTCGTCCGTTGTTACGGGATCTATTGATGGGGTTGAGATTAGAGTGTTAGTGGACACGGGGGCATCGGCAACTATCATATCGGACCTCATTTATAATATTCTTCCAGTCCAATGCCGTCCGCTGCTTCCAGTGGATGTGCCATTTTACGCCGCTAATGGGGGATCGTTGGGCATTATCGGTCAGGTTAGGGCGTCCATTTGCATTGGAGATATCAAATTGTCGGGACCCGTTTTCGTTTCGTCTTCTTTGGCAGTTCCGTGTCTTTTGGGCACCGATTTTTTGGCTAAAATGCCTATCAAAATTCTTATTGATCAACGATGCATTGAACTGCCATCGGGTCGCCGGATTTCATTTTTGACGGGCCCTACTGACATTCGGACGGCGTGCGCCACGATACAAGCGGTGGCGACGCAGACCGTGCAAGTGCCCCCGGGTTCACAGATGTTGATTCCCCTCCGGTTGCGGAAACCATGGGTGAGGGAGGCTTCGGGACAAAGTATGCTTTTGGGTCCTTCTAACAAGGCTGTCGGGGGTCTTGATTTATCGGTGGCTCACACTTTGGTGCGGGCTGACAGGGATCCGTTTGTGATGGTTTTGAACGCGGGGGCGCGACCAGCTGTCATTCCGCAGGGCACCGTGCTGGCTCACGCGGCGCGGGTCCCTGTGGATGATGGGTTGGTTGCGCAGGTGGGCTCGAGCCCCGCGCGGGACGTTGAGCCAAGGGAAGACCTTGAGTGGGTCCATTCGCTATGCGCCGCCTCGGACGATTTGTCGGCGGCGCAGTTGGGTGCGCTGCGCGATTTGCTCATTGAATTCTCTGATGTGTTCAGTAAACATAAGTATGACATTGGGTGCACGGATTTGTTGCACCATCACATTGAAACGGGCGATGCGGCGCCGGTCAAGCTAAATCCCTTCCGACTGAGTCCCGTGGAGAAGGAACACGTTCAGTCGGCTGTTAACGAAATGCTAGAAGCCGATATTATTTCGCCCTCCTCTAGCCCATGGGGAGCCCTTATTGTGCTGGTTAAGAAGCAGGACGGGTCCCTGCGATTCTGCGTTGATTTCCGTCGCCTGAATAAGATCTCTGTGGCTGACGCGTATCCGCTCCCCAGGATGGATGAGTCCCTCGATGCATTGTCTGGTGCGCGATATTTTTCGACTCTTGATTTGTTATCGGGGTTTTGGCAGTTGCCGCTCGACGAAGAGTCGAAACCTAAGACAGCATTTCGGACTCCAGGGGGGCTGTTCCAGTTTAACCGGTTACCCATGGGACTTCACTCCTCTCCAGCGACGTTTCAGCGACTTATGGAGTTGGTTTTGTCGGGCTTGCAGTGGGATACATGCTTTATTTATATGGACGATGTCATTGTTTTCAGTAAAACGTTTGAAGAACACCTGCAGCGATTGAGAGGGGTGTTCTTGCGAATGCGATCGGCTAAGTTGAAATTTAAACCGGCCAAATGTCACCTCCTTCGTAGGTCGGTTAGATACTTGGGTCACATTGTCGATTCTTCGGGGATCTCCACCGATCCCGCGAAGACGGATTGTGTCGGTTCGTGGCCGACACCTACGTCCGTTTCCGACGTGCGTAGTTTCATCGGGTTTGCTTCTTATTATCGGCGGTTCGTTGAGCACTTCGCCACTATTGCAAAACCCTTGCACGCTCTAACGGCGAAAGGAGTGAAGTTCAAATGGGGACCGGAGGAGGAGGCCGCGTTTCGCTCCCTCCGGGACGCCTTGGTGGGTGCCCCACCCTTGTGTTATCCCGATTTTGCGAGTCCCTTTTTGCTGGACACGGATGCTAGCAACACGGGCATTGGGGGGGTGCTATCCCAAGTCGTTGGGGGTGTCGAAAGAGTTGTCGCCTACGGTAGTAGGGTGTTGTCTCCGGCGGAGCAGCGCTACTGCGTAACCCGTCGCGAGCTGCTTGCCATTGTCTTTTTTGTGCAGCAGTTTAGGCCATATCTCTATGGTCGTCACTTTACGGTCCGAACGGACCACGCGGCGCTACAGTATTCATTGAGGGTCGCCCAACCCTCGGGCCAGTTGTCGCGTTGGTTGGAAGTCCTCCAGGACTATCAGTTTACGACTACGTACCGTAAGGGGTTGCGACACACAAATGCCGATTGCTTGTCGCGGTTGTTGCCTTGTGATGAATGCGCGTGTTTGTCGGGATCGGCGCGCTGTAAACCGACGCTTGCGGGGGAGATGGGGGCACTGGCTGCGACAGCGGGCGCACCGATCGTGGATGATTCCACTGCCTCTCAGGGTCGGGACTCGCTGCTCTCGTTGTCGCTCAGCGAATGGGGCCGTCTCCAGATGGCGGACAGCTCGCTGCTAGCATTGCGCCGCAAGGTTGGGGGTCCCGAGGGGGACCAGGAGCGTACCGGCTCCTATGTGCTTGAGCAGGGCATGTTATTGAGATGGGACAGTTTGTCCCGGCGGAACGCACTCGTGGTGCCTTCCGCTGTGAGGGGGAGGGTTGTCTTGGCGGCACACGAACGCCTCTTGCACTTGGGAGTTAACAAGACGCTTGCCCTGCTTCAGCGTGACTATTACTGGCCGGGAATGGGAAGTGATGTGGTAAATATTCTGAAGGGGTGCGTTGAGTGCGCCAGGCGTAAACCACCGCCCGTGGCAGCTAATCCACCGCTGCAATCTATTCAGGTCTCGCGTACCAACGAGCTCGTTGCACTCGATATTTTGGGGCCCTTCCCAGTCACGCCGAGAGGGAATAAATATTTGTTAGTGGGGGTCGAATACTTTACCCGATGGCCTATGGCGTGGCCTCTCGCTAACCAGTCGGCAGCGGCTGTGACGGACGCCTTCGTCCAGGGCTATGTCCTGGACAAGGGGGCTCCCGAACGCCTGTTGACCGACCAAGGTAAAAATTTTTCGAGTAAATTGTTGCAAGAGGTGTGCGATCTGTTGGGTACCAAGAAGGTGCGGACCTCCCCGTACCACCCGCAGACAGACGGGATGGTGGAGAGGCTCCACAAAACTTTGACTTCCATGCTGTGCCAGCAGGTGTGCGAGGCACATGTAGATTGGGACCTGCAGGTCCCGGGAGTCCTTGCCGCGTATAGAATGGCCCCCCATGCAGCTACGGGGTTTTCCCCATTCTATTTGATGTACGGTCGGGAAGCTGACCCGCCAATGGAAACGCAACTTGGCCTGTCCGCTCCACGAACTAATTCTAAATTGGCTGAACATATTAAGTTTAATATTCACAAGCTGACAGAGGCGAGGGAGGCCGCACGGCTTAATTCGCGGGCTCGCCAAATTGCTAATGAACGGTTGCGGGCACGGAAGGTGTCCATGCACGAATGGAAACCTGGTGACAGGGCCTGGCTGCATTGCCCTCAGGCACCCTTGGCTACGTCGCCTAAATTGTTGAGACCGTGGAGGGGACCCGTGGAGGTCGTGCGCGTTGCACGGCCCCAGTGCGTTCAGATAAAGTGGGGAAAGCGCCGTTGGTACGTTCACCCCTCCCGACTGAAACCGTTCTCGCCTCCATATGGCCTCCCCTTGTGTCGTGATGGCCGGGCGTGTGACGTGACCGGCGACCCAGAGGGGGAAATGTCTCTGCCTGATCCGCACGTATTTTCGCCTGATCTGCTCCCAGGTGTCTCGGAACTGACAGCTGCCGATCACCGGCGGCCGGATCTCCGCGGCGGGGCCGGCCCTTTCAGGCCCGTTCCGCGCCGTTTGGAGCAGCCGGAACCGCCGGACGGTCGTCAGTGTCCCGCCCCATACGACGGACCAGCCAGACGGACTCGCGCCAGGTCGTGCTACTTTGCATGACCTGCCTCGTGAGGAGTCGGAGCAGTTGCAGCGCCTCGTCACTGCGTGTGGTCGCAGGGACGTGGGGCGCGTTCGTTTTTTGGAATTTGCTTGTATTGTGTTATTGTTGACTTTTCGTGTTCATTGTCAATCTGTACATAGTTCTTGTTGTTGTTGTTGTTATGTTACGGGGCACACTGGGGGGGTTACGGGTTTTTTTTTTGATTGGTTGTTGTCTTATCGTTGCGGTTGGTTGTTGTTAGCAGCCGGGCCGGCTGCGAGCTATGTGGGAGGGGGTGATGTAGTGGTGATACGCGCTGGGTGTATACGTCGTGTGCCAGCGCGTATGTACGGGTGTGTGTGTGGTGACGCGCGCTGACGGGGAGGAGCAGGCGTCAGTGCGCGGGTGGGGGTAGTGCTGCTGATTGGCTGTGTGCCGGTGACGCGCTGAGAGGGAGTGATCGGGTGGCAGCGCGGTGTGATTGGTCGGGGAGTGGAAACACGCGCTGGGCGAAAACGGATCGTGGAGATAGCGCGTGGTGATTGGGTAACTGAGGAGCGGTGCCGACGTTGAGGTCCGCATCCGCTCCGTCTCCCGGGAGGAAGAGATATATAAGGTGATGCACAGAGGAGTAGGAGGCAGAAGTGGAACCATCTAAGAATGAAGACGAAGGTGCAGAGATAGAGCCCGGAGAGGAGAGTAATGGAGAGTAGAGGAGAGTAAGGTATAAGTGTGTAGCCAGAGAGAGAGAACGGTCTACACGAGCTGAGTAATTTATAGTGTGTAGCCAGAGAGAGAGAACGGTCTACACGAGCTGAGTAATGTATAGTGTGTAGCCAGAGAGAGAGAACGGTCTACACGAGCTGAGTAATGTATAGTGTGTAGCCAGAGAGAGAGAAAGGTCTACACGAGCCGAGTATGCATACGGTGTAGCCAGAGAGAGAGAAAGGTCTACACGAGCCGAGTATGCATACGGTGTAGCCAGAGAGAGATGCAAAGTCTACACGAGGCGAGTGGAGAGTGTAGCAGAGGCGCAGAGTCTACACGAGGCGAGAGAAGAGTGTAGCCGAGGCGCGGAGTCTACACGAGGCACAGAGAGCCAGCAGCACAGAATCTAAGAGAGTCAAGAGAAGCGTAGGGCGGAGAGAAGAGGTCACGAGTTGTACCGTTGTATGGTGACCGCATTGTGAAGAAGAGAGGCCACGCGTTGTATCGTTACAAGTCAAGATTTAATAAAAGAAGTGTGTTCCCGTCAAGGAGTTTCCTGCCGTCATTTTCCAATACTTCACTCGTATTTATCCGCTATGTCGACAGAAAGGTCGCTTGTTGGTCTGGGGGTATGGTTCTCGCTTTGGATGCAAGAAGTTCCCGATTCCAAGCCCGGTAGGTTTATTTATCTGGGATGAGTAGACAATCATAAGAACAATACACGAAGAGTCCTCCGACCTGAGTTTTATTCATCTCAAGGGAGTATTAGAGTGTGTGGTGAGTAAAGTTAGAAATGTCCTTAAATATTGGATCCCATATCATTGTTTTTGTTATAGAAAAGTCATATTGCTGTTCGTACAAGTCTATAGCCATGCATTTTCAACCAACATCTTGTATTAAGAACATTGTCAAAACTTATTTGTGCCAAAAATGCTCATGATCTTTCAGCAAAGTTACATCTCATGAGATAATCGAAGTGTTGATTGAACCTCATTTTCAAACATTTTTCACTGGTTGAAGATGAGTGGCTCGTTGGTCTAGGGGTATGATTCTCGCTTAGGGTGCGAGAGGTCCCGGGTTCAAATCCCGGACGAGCCCAAGCACCATTTTCTTGGGGATTGGTCGACAAAAACCCAAGTCAATTTTGAACTATCCCTGGCTTTTATCTTCACAACTTTTGCTGCACAGCATGCTGAGGTATGGTCAATCAATGCTATAAATGACATAGCGAAGGGACTCCTTCGTTCATCCATGAAATAGAAATTGCCTTTATATCAGGATAATAACTTGACACCAATGAGGAAATCATGATTAAAATAAAAATTGGTGTAAAATAAGCAATTCACGAAATCGCATCATTGAAATGGTTTTTAGCCTGACTAAATCTGGGCAAATTCTTGACTCATTGTCCTATTCTCCGTCAGTTTACTATGCAAAAGTCATGCTTTTTACATGAATCCTCGTATACAAGTACTCGTATTTATCCGCTATGTCGACAGAAAGGTCGCTTGTTGGTCTGGGGGTATGGTTCTCGCTTTGGATGCAAGAAGTTCCCGATTCCAAGCCCGGTAGGTTTATTTTTCTGGAATGAGTAGACAATCATAAGAACAATACACGAAGAGTCCTCCGACCTGAGTTGTATTCATCTCAATAGAGTGTTAGAGTGTGTGGTGAGTAAAGTTAGAAATGTCCTTAAATATTGGTTCCCAAATCATTGTTTTTGTTATAGAAAAGTCATATTGCTGTTCGTACAAGTCAATAGCCATGCATTTTTAACCAACATCTTGTATTAAGAACATTGTCAAAACTTATTTGTGCCAAAAATGCTCATTATCTCTCAGAAAAGTTTCATCTCATGAGATAATCGAAGTGTTGATTGAACCTCATTTTCATACATTATTCACTGCTTGAGGATGAGTGGCTCGTTGGTCTAGGGGTATGATTCTCGCTTTGGGTGCGAGAGGTCCCGGGTTCAAATCCCGGACGAGCCCAAGCACCATTTTCTTGGGGATTCGTCGACAAAGACCAAGTCAATTTTGAACTGGCCCTTGCTTTTATCTTCACACCTTTTGCTGTACAGCAAGCTGAGGTATGGCCAATCAATGCTATCAATGACATAGCGTCAGGACTCCTTTGTTCATCAATAAATTAGCAATTTACTTTATATCATGATAATAACTTGACACCAATGATGATATCATGATTAAAATCAAAATTGGTGTAAAATAAGCAATTCAAGAAATCGCGTCATTGAAAGGGTTTGTGCCTGACTCTATCTGGGCAAATTCTTGACTCATTGTCCTATTCTCTGTCAGTTTACTATTCAAAAGTAATGCTTTTTAATGAAGCCTCGTATACAAGTACTCGTATTTATGTGCTATGTCGACAGAAAGGTCGCTTGTTGGTCTCGGGGTATGGTTCTCGCTTTGGATGCAAGAAGTTCCCGATTCCAAGCCCGGTAGTTTTACTTTTCTGGGATGTGATAGAAAATTATAAGGACAATACACGAGGACTCCTGCGACCTGAGTTGTATTCATCTCAATAGAGTGTTAGAGTGTGTGGTGAGTAAAGTTAGAAATGTCCTTCATATTGGTTCCCAAATCATTGTTTTTGTTATAGAAAAGTAATATTGCTGTTCGTACAAGTCAATAGCCATGCATTTTTAACCAACATCTTGTATTAAGAACATTGTCAAAACTTATTTGTGCCAAAAATGCTCATTATCTCTCAGCAAAGTTTCATCTCATGAGATAATCGAAGTGTTGATTGAACCTAATTTTCATACATTATTCACTGTTTGAAGATGAGTGGCTTGTTGGTCTAGGGGTATGATTCTCGCTTAGGGTGTGAGAGGTCCCGGGTTCAAATCCCGGACGAGCCCAAGCACCATTTTCTTGGTGATTGGTCATTTTTGAACTGGCCCTGGCTTTTATCTTCACAACGTTTGTTGCACAGCTAGCTGAGGTATGGTCAATCAATGCTATAAATGACAGAGCGAAGGGACTCCTTCGTTCATCCATGAATTAGCAATTGCCTTTATATCATGATAATAACTTGGCACCAATGAGGAAATCATGATTAAAATAAAAATTGGTGTAAAATAAGCAATTCACAAAATCGCATCATTGAAATGGTTTTTAGCCTGACTAAATCTGGGCAAATTCTTGACTCATTGTCCTATTCTCCGTCAGTTTACTATGCAAAAGTCATGCTTTTTACATGAATCCTCGTATACAAGTGCTCGAATTTACGCGCTATGTCGACAGAAAGGTCGCTTGTTGGTCTAGGGGTATGGTTTTCGCTTTGGATGCAAGAAGTTCCCGATTCCAAGCCCGGTAGTTTTACTTTTCTGGGATGTGATAGACAATTATAAGGACAATACACGAGGACTCCTGCGACCTGAGTTGTATTCATCTCAATAGAGTGTTAGAGTGTGTGGTGAGTAAAGTTAGAAATGTCCTTAAATATTGGATCCCATATCATTGTTTTTGTTATAGAAAAGTCATATTGCTGTTCGTACAAGTCTATAGCCATGCATTTTCAACCAACATCTTGTATTAAGAACATTGTCAAAACTTATTTGTGCCAAAAATGCTCATGATCTTTCAGCAAAGTTACATCTCATGAGATAATCAAAGTGTTGATTGAACCTCATTTTCAAACATTATTCACTGGTTGAAGATGAGTGGCTCGTTGGTCTAGGGGTATGATTCTCGCTTAGGATGCGAGAGGTCCCGGGTTCAAATCCCGGACGAGCCCAAGCACCATTTTCTTGGGGATTGGTCGACAAAAACCCAAGTCAATTTTGAACTATCCCTGGCTTTTATCTTCACAACTTTTGCTGCACAGCATGCTGAGGTATGATCAATCAATGCTATAAATGACATAGCGAAGGGACTCCTTCGTTCATCCATGAAATAGAAATTGCCTTTATATCAGGATAATAACTTGACACCAATGAGGAAATCATGATTAAAATAAAAATTGGTGTAAAATAAGCAATTCACGAAATCGCATCATTGAAATGGTTTTTAGCCTGACTAAATCTGGGCAAATTCTTGACTCATTGTCCTATTCTCCGTCAGTTTACTATGCAAAAGTCATGCTTTTTACATGAATCCTCGTATACAAGTACTCGTATTTATGCGCTATGTCGACAGAAAGGTCGCTTGTTGGTCTCGGGGTATGGTTCTCGCTTTGGATGCAAGAAGTTCCCGATTCCAAGCCCGGTAGGTTTATTTTTCTGGGATGAGTAGACAATCATAAGAACAATACACGAGGACTCCTGCGACCTGAGTTGTATTCATCTCAATAGAGTGTTAGAGTGTGTGGTGAGTAAAGTTAGAAATGTCCTTAAATATTGGTTCCCAAATCATTGTTTTTGTTATAGAAAGGTCATATTGCTGTTCGTACAAGTCAATAGCCATGCATTTTTAACCAACATCTTGTATTAAGAACATTGTCAAAACTTATTTGTGCCAAAAATGCTCATTATCTCTCAGCAAAGTTTCATCTCATGAGATAATCGAAGTGTTGATTGAACCTAATTTTCATACATTATTCACTGTTTGAAGATGAGTGGCTCGTTGGTCTAGGGGTATGATTCTAGCTTAGGGTGCGAGAGGTCCCGGGTTCAAATCCCGGACGAGCCCAAGCACCATTTTTTTGGTGATTGGTCATTTTTGAACTGGCCCTGGCTTTTATCTTCACAACGTTTGTTGCACAGCATGCTGAGGTATGGTCAATCAATGCTATAAATGACAGAGCGAAGGGACTCCTTCGTTCATCCATGAATTAGCAATTGCCTTTATATCATGATAATAACTTGGCACCAATGAGGAAATCATGATTAAAATCAAAATTGGTGTAAAATAAGCAATTCACAAAATCGCATCATTGAAATGGTTTTTAGCCTGACTAAATCTGGGCAAATTCTTGACTCATTGTCCTATTCTCCGTCAGTTTACTATGCAAAAGTCATGCTTTTTACATGAATCCTCGTATACAAGTACTCGTATTTATGCGCTATGTCGACAGAAAGGTCGCTTGTTGGTCTCGGGGTATGGTTCTCGCTTTGGATGCAAGAAGTTCCCGATTCCAAGCCCGGTAGGTTTATTTTTCTGGGATGAGTAGACAATCATAAGAACAATACACGAAGAGTCCTCCGACCTGAGTTGTATTCATCTCAATAGAGTGTTAGAGTGTGTGGTGAGTAAAGTTAGAAATATCCTTAAATATTGGTTCCCAAATCATTGTTTTTGTTATAGAAAAGTCATATTGCTGTTCGTACAAGTCAATAGCCATGCATTTTTAACCAACATCTTGTATTAAGAACATTGTCAAAACTTATTTGTGCCAAAAATGCTCATTATCTCTCAGCAAAGTTTCATCTCATGAGATAATCGAAGTGTTGATTGAACCTCATTTTCATACATTATTCACTGTTTGCACATGAGTGGCTCTTTGGTCTAGGGGTATGATTCTCGCTTAGGGTGCGAGAGGTCCCGGGTTCAAATCCCGGACGAGCCCAAGCACCATTTTCTTGGGGATTGGTCGACAAAAACCCCATTCAATTTTGAACTGTCCCTGGCTTTTATCATCACAACTTTTGCTGCACAGCATGCTGAGGTATGGTCAATCAATGCTATAAATGACATAGCGAAGGGACTCCTTCGTTCATCCATGAATTAGCAAATGCCTTTATATCATTATAATAACTTGACACCAATGAGGAAATCATGATTAAAATCAAAATTGGTGTAAAATAAGCAATTCACGAAATCGCATCATGGAAATGGTTTTTAGCCTGACTAAATCTGGGCAAATTCTTGACTCATTGTCCTATTCTCCATCAGTTTACTATGCAAAAGTCATGCTTTTTACATGAATCCTTGTATACAAGTACTCGTTTTTACGCGCTATGTCGATAGAAAGGTCGCTTGTTGGTCAAGGGGTATGGTTTTCGCTTTGGATGCAAGAAGTTCCCGATTCCAAGCCCGGTAGTTTGACTTTTCTGGGATGTGATAGACAATTATGAGGACAATACACGAGGACTCCTGCGACCTGAGTTGTATTCATCTCAATAGAGTGTTAGAGTGTGTGGTGAGTAAAGTTAGAAATGTCATTAAATATTGGTTCCCAAATCATTGTTTTTGTTATAGAAAAGTCATATTGCTGTTCGTACAAGTCAATAGCCATGCATTTTTAACCAACATCTTGTATTAAGAACATTGTCAAAACTTATTTGTGCCAAAAATGCTCATTATCTTTCAGCAAAGTTTCATCTCATGAGATAATCGAAGTGTTGATTGAACCTAATTTTCATACATCATTCACTGTTTGAAGATGAGTGGCTCGTTGGTCTAGGGGTATGATTCTCGCTTAGGGTGCGAGAGGTCCCGTGTTCAAATCCCGGACGAGCCCACGCACCATTTTCTTGGGGATTGGTCGACAAAAACCCAAGTCAATTTTGAACTGGCCCTGGCTTTTATCTTCACAACTTTTGCTGCACAGCATGCTGAGGTATGGTCAATCAATGCTATAAATGACATAGCGAAGGGACTCCTTCGTTCATCCATGAATTAGCAAATGCCTTTATATCATGATAATAACTTGACACCAATGAGGAAATCATGATTAAAATCAAAATTGGTGTAAAATAAGCAATTCACGAAATCGCATCATTGAAATGGTTTTTAGCCTGACTAAATCTGGGCAAATTCTTGACTCAGTGTCCTATTCTCCGTCAGTTTACTATGCAAAAGTCATGCTTTTTACATGAATCCTCGTATACAAGTGCTCGAATTTACGCGCTATGTCGACAGAAAGGTCGATTGTTGGTCTAGGGGTATGGTTTTCGCTTTGGATGCAAGAAGTTCCCGATTCCAAGCCCGGTAGGTTTATTTATCTGGGATGAGTAGACAATAATAAGAACAATACACGAAGAGGCCTCCGACCTGAGTTTTATTCATCTCAAGGGAGTATTAGAGTGTGTGGTGAGTAAAGTTAGAAATGTCCTTAAATATTGGATCCCATATCATTGTTTTTGTTATAGAAAAGTCATATTGCTGTTCGTACAAGTCTATAGCCATGTATTTTCAACCAACATCTTGTATTAAGAACATTGTCAAAACTTATTTGTGCCAAAAATGCTCATTATCTCTCAGCAAAGTTACATCTCATGAGATAATCGAAGTGTTGATTGAACCTCATTTTCAAACAATATTCACTGGTTGAAGATGAGTGGCTCGTTGGTCTAGGGGTATGATTCTCGCTTAGGGTGCGAGAGGTCCCGGGTTCAAATCCCGGACGAGCCCAAGCACCATTTTCTTGGGGATTGGTCGACAAAAACCCAAGTCAATTTTGAACTATCCCTGGCTTTTATCTTCACAACTTTTGCTGCACAGCATGCGGAGGTATGGTCAATCAATGCTATAAATGACATTGCGAAGGGACTCCTTCGTTCATCCATGAAATAGAAATTGCCTTTATATCAGGATAATAACTTGACACCAATGAGGAAATCATGATTAAAATAAAAATTGGTGTAAAATAAGCAATTCACGAAATCGCATCATTGAAATGGTTTTTAGCCTGACTAAATCTGGGCAAATTCTTGACTCATTGTCCTATTTTCCGTCAGTTTACTATGCAAAAGTCATGCTTTTTACATGAATCCTCGTATACAAGTACTCGTATTTATGTGCTATGTCGACAGAAAGGTAGCTTGTTGGTCTCGGGTATGGTTCTCGCTTTAGATGCAAGAAGTTCCCGATTCCAAGCCCGGTAGGTTTATTTTTCTGGGATGAGTAGACAATCATAAGAACAATACACGAAGAGTCCTCCGACCTGAGTTGTATTCATCTCAATAGAGTGTTAGAGTGTGTGGTGAGTAAAGTTAGAAATGTCCTTAAATATTGGTTCCCAAATCATTGTTTTTGTTATAGAAAAGTCATATTGCTGTTCGTACAAGTCAATAGCCATGCATTTTTAACCAACATCTTGTATTAAGAACATTGTCAAAAATTATTTGTGCCAAAAATGCTCATTATCTCTCAGCAAAGTTTCATCTCATGAGATAATCGAAGTGTTGATTGAACCTCATTTTCATACATTATTCACTGTTTGAAGATGAGTGGCTCGTTGGTCTAGGGGTATGATTCTCGCTTAGGGTGCGAGAGGTCCCGGGTTCAAATCCCGGACGAGCCCAAGCACCTTTTTCTTGGTGATTGGTCATTTTTGAACTGGCCCTGGCTTTTATCTTCACAACGTTTGTTGCACAGCATGCTGAGGTATGGTCAATCAATGCTATAAATGACAGAGCGAAGGGACTCCTTCGTTCATCCATGAATTAGCAATTGCCTTTATATCATGATAATAACTTGGCACCAATGAGGAAATCATGATTAAAATCAAAATTGGTGTAAAATAAGCAATTCACGAAATCGCATCATTGAAATGGTTTTTAGCCTGACTAAATCTGGGCAAATACTTGACTCATTGTCCTATTCTCCGTCAGTTTACTATGCAAAAGTCATGCTCTTTACATGAATCCTTGTATACAAGTACTCGTATTTACGCGCTATGTCGACAGAAAGGTCGCTTGTTGGTCTAGGGGTATGGTTTTCGCTTTGGATGCAAGAAGTTCCCGATTCCAAGCCCGGTAGTTTTACTTTTCTGGGATGTGATAGACAATTATAAGGACAATACACGAGGACTCCTGCGACCTGAGTTGTATTCATCTCAATAGAGTGTTAGAGTGTGTGGTGAGTAAAGTTAGAAATGTCCTTAAATATTGGTTCCCAAATCATTGTTTTTGTTATAGAAAAGTCATATTGCTGTTCGTACAAGTCAATAGCCATGCATTTTTAACCAACATCTTGTATTAAGAACATTGTCAAAACTTATTTGTGCCAAAAATGCTCATTATCTCTCAGCAAAGTTTCATCTCATGAGATAATCGAAGTGTTGATTGAACCTAATTTTCATACATTATTCACTGTTTGAAGATGAGTGGCTCGTTGGTCTAGGGCAGGGGTCGGCAACCTACGGCTCCGGAGCCGCATGCGGCTCTTTACAGGCTGCTTCTTGACGATATGTACGTATGTACAGTATGTACATAGATGCATTGCGGCTCTTGAAATACTGAATTTTGTACCGAATTGGAAAGAAATGGCTCTTCTTGTTATTTTGGTTGCCGACCCCTGGTCTAGGGGTTTGATTCTCGCTTAGGGTGCGAGAGGTCCCGGGTTCAAATCCCGGACGAGCCCAAGCACCATTTTCTTGGTGATTGGTCATTTTTGAACTGGCCCTGGCTTTTATCTTCACAACGTTTGTTGCACAGCTAGCTGAGGTATGGTCAATCAATGCTATAAATGACAGAGCGAAGGGACTCCTTCGTTCATCCATGAATTAGCAATTGCCTTTATATCATGATAATAACTTGGCACCAATGAGGAAATCATGATTAAAATAAAAATTGGTGTAAAATAAGCAATTCACAAAATCGCATCATTGAAATGGTTTTTAGCCTGACTAAATCTGGGCAAATTCTTGACTCATTGTCCTATTCTCCGTCAGTTTACTATGCAAAAGTCATGCTTTTTACATGAATCCTCGTATACAAGTGCTCGAATTTACGCGCTATGTCGACAGAAAGGTCGCTTGTTGGTCTAGGGGTATGGTTTTCGCTTTGGATGCAAGAAGTTCCCGATTCCAAGCCCGGTAGTTTTACTTTTCTGGGATGTGATAGACAATTATAAGGACAATACACGAGGACTCCTGCGACCTGAGTTGTATTCATCTCAATAGAGTGTTAGAGTGTGTGGTGAGTAAAGTTAGAAATGTCCTTAAATATTGGATCCCATATCATTGTTTTTGTTATAGAAAAGTCATATTGCTGTTCGTACAAGTCTATAGCCATGCATTTTCAACCAACATCTTGTATTAAGAACATTGTCAAAACTTATTTGTGCCAAAAATGCTCATGATCTTTCAGCAAAGTTACATCTCATGAGATAATCAAAGTGTTGATTGAACCTCATTTTCAAACATTATTCACTGGTTGAAGATGAGTGGCTCGTTGGTCTAGGGGTATGATTCTCGCTTAGGATGCGAGAGGTCCCGGGTTCAAATCCCGGACGAGCCCAAGCACCATTTTTTTGGTGATTGGTCATTTTTGAACTGGCCCTGGCTTTTATCTTCACAACGTTTGTTGCACAGCATGCTGAGGTATGGTCAATCAATGCTATAAATGACAGAGCGAAGGGACTCCTTCGTTCATCCATGAATTAGCAATTGCCTTTATATCATGATAATAACTTGGCACCAATGAGGAAATCATGATTAAAATCAAAATTGGTGTAAAATAAGCAATTCACAAAATCGCATCATTGAAATGGTTTTTAGCCTGACTAAATCTGGGCAAATTCTTGACTCATTGTCCTATTCTCCGTCAGTTTACTATGCAAAAGTCATGCTTTTTACATGAATCCTCGTATACAAGTACTCGTATTTATGCGCTATGTCGACAGAAAGGTCGCTTGTTGGTCTCGGGGTATGGTTCTCGCTTTGGATGCAAGAAGTTCCCGATTCCAAGCCCGGTAGGTTTATTTTTCTGGGATGAGTAGACAATCATAAGAACAATACACGAAGAGTCCTCCGACCTGAGTTGTATTCATCTCAATAGAGTGTTAGAGTGTGTGGTGAGTAAAGTTAGAAATATCCTTAAATATTGGTTCCCAAATCATTGTTTTTGTTATAGAAAAGTCATATTGCTGTTCGTACAAGTCAATAGCCATGCATTTTTAACCAACATCTTGTATTAAGAACATTGTCAAAACTTATTTGTGCCAAAAATGCTCATTATCTCTCAGCAAAGTTTCATCTCATGAGATAATCGAAGTGTTGATTGAACCTCATTTTCATACATTATTCACTGTTTGCACATGAGTGGCTCTTTGGTCTAGGGGTATGATTCTCGCTTAGGGTGCGAGAGGTCCCGGGTTCAAATCCCGGACGAGCCCAAGCACCATTTTCTTGGGGATTGGTCGACAAAAACCCCATTCAATTTTGAACTGTCCCTGGCTTTTATCATCACAACTTTTGCTGCACAGCATGCTGAGGTATGGTCAATCAATGCTATAAATGACATAGCGAAGGGACTCCTTCGTTCATCCATGAATTAGCAAATGCCTTTATATCATTATAATAACTTGACACCAATGAGGAAATCATGATTAAAATCAAAATTGGTGTAAAATAAGCAATTCACGAAATCGCATCATGGAAATGGTTTTTAGCCTGACTAAATCTGGGCAAATTCTTGACTCATTGTCCTATTCTCCATCAGTTTACTATGCAAAAGTCATGCTTTTTACATGAATCCTTGTATACAAGTACTCGTATTTACGCGCTATGTCGATAGAAAGGTCGCTTGTTGGTCAAGGGGTATGGTTTTCGCTTTGGATGCAAGAAGTTCCCGATTCCAAGCCCGGTAGTTTGACTTTTCTGGGATGTGATAGACAATTATGAGGACAATACACGAGGACTCCTGCGACCTGAGTTGTATTCATCTCAATAGAGTGTTAGAGTGTGTGGTGAGTAAAGTTAGAAATGTCATTAAATATTGGTTCCCAAATCATTGTTTTTGTTATAGAAAAGTCATATTGCTGTTCGTACAAGTCAATAGCCATGCATTTTTAACCAACATCTTGTATTAAGAACATTGTCAAAACTTATTTGTGCCAAAAATGCTCATTATCTTTCAGCAAAGTTTCATCTCATGAGATAATCGAAGTGTTGATTGAACCTAATTTTCATACATCATTCACTGTTTGAAGATGAGTGGCTCGTTGGTCTAGGGGTATGATTCTCGCTTAGGGTGCGAGAGGTCCCGTGTTCAAATCCCGGACGAGCCCACGCACCATTTTCTTGGGGATTGGTCGACAAAAACCCAAGTCAATTTTGAACTGGCCCTGGCTTTTATCTTCACAACTTTTGCTGCACAGCATGCTGAGGTATGGTCAATCAATGCTATAAATGACATAGCGAAGGGACTCCTTCGTTCATCCATGAATTAGCAAATGCCTTTATATCATGATAATAACTTGACACCAATGAGGAAATCATGATTAAAATCAAAATTGGTGTAAAATAAGCAATTCACGAAATCGCATCATTGAAATGGTTTTTAGCCTGACTAAATCTGGGCAAATTCTTGACTCAGTGTCCTATTCTCCGTCAGTTTACTATGCAAAAGTCATGCTTTTTACATGAATCCTCGTATACAAGTGCTCGAATTTACGCGCTATGTCGACAGAAAGGTCGATTGTTGGTCTAGGGGTATGGTTTTCGCTTTGGATGCAAGAAGTTCCCGATTCCAAGCCCGGTAGGTTTATTTATCTGGGATGAGTAGACAATAATAAGAACAATACACGAAGAGGCCTCCGACCTGAGTTTTATTCATCTCAAGGGAGTATTAGAGTGTGTGGTGAGTAAAGTTAGAAATGTCCTTAAATATTGGATCCCATATCATTGTTTTTGTTATAGAAAAGTCATATTGCTGTTCGTACAAGTCTATAGCCATGCATTTTCAACCAACATCTTGTATTAAGAACATTGTCAAAACTTATTTGTGCCAAAAATGCTCATTATCTCTCAGCAAAGTTACATCTCATGAGATAATCGAAGTGTTGATTGAACCTCATTTTCAAACATTATTCACTGGTTGAAGATGAGTGGCTCGTTGGTCTAGGGGTATGATTCTCGCTTAGGGTGCGAGAGGTCCCGGGTTCAAATCCCGGACGAGCCCAAGCACCATTTTCTTGGGGATTGGTCGACAAAAACCCAAGTCAATTTTGAACTATCCCTGGCTTTTATCTTCACAACTTTTGCTGCACAGCATGCGGAGGTATGGTCAATCAATGCTATAAATGACATTGCGAAGGGACTCCTTCGTTCATCCATGAAATAGAAATTGCCTTTATATCAGGATAATAACTTGACACCAATGAGGAAATCATGATTAAAATAAAAATTGGTGTAAAATAAGCAATTCACGAAATCGCATCATTGAAATGGTTTTTAGCCTGACTAAATCTGGGCAAATTCTTGACTCATTGTCCTATTTTCCGTCAGTTTACTATGCAAAAGTCATGCTTTTTACATGAATCCTCGTATACAAGTACTCGTATTTATGTGCTATGTCGACAGAAAGGTAGCTTGTTGGTCTCGGGTATGGTTCTCGCTTTAGATGCAAGAAGTTCCCGATTCCAAGCCCGGTAGGTTTATTTTTCTGGGATGAGTAGACAATCATAAGAACAATACACGAAGAGTCCTCCGACCTGAGTTGTATTCATCTCAATAGAGTGTTAGAGTGTGTGGTGAGTAAAGTTAGAAATGTCCTTAAATATTGGTTCCCAAATCATTGTTTTTGTTATAGAAAAGTCATATTGCTGTTCGTACAAGTCAATAGCCATGCATTTTTAACCAACATCTTGTATTAAGAACATTGTCAAAAATTATTTGTGCCAAAAATGCTCATTATCTCTCAGCAAAGTTTCATCTCATGAGATAATCGAAGTGTTGATTGAACCTCATTTTCATACATTATTCACTGTTTGAAGATGAGTGGCTCGTTGGTCTAGGGGTATGATTCTCGCTTAGGGTGCGAGAGGTCCCGGGTTCAAATCCCGGACGAGCCCAAGCACCTTTTTCTTGGTGATTGGTCATTTTTGAACTGGCCCTGGCTTTTATCTTCACAACGTTTGTTGCACAGCATGCTGAGGTATGGTCAATCAATGCTATAAATGACAGAGCGAAGGGACTCCTTCGTTCATCCATGAATTAGCAATTGCCTTTATATCATGATAATAACTTGGCACCAATGAGGAAATCATGATTAAAATCAAAATTGGTGTAAAATAAGCAATTCACGAAATCGCATCATTGAAATGGTTTTTAGCCTGACTAAATCTGGGCAAATACTTGACTCATTGTCCTATTCTCCGTCAGTTTACTATGCAAAAGTCATGCTCTTTACATGAATCCTTGTATACAAGTACTCGTATTTACGCGCTATGTCGACAGAAAGGTCGCTTGTTGGTCTAGGGGTATGGTTTTCGCTTTGGATGCAAGAAGTTCCCGATTCCAAGCCCGGTAGTTTTACTTTTCTGGGATGTGATAGACAATTATAAGGACAATACACGAGGACTCCTGCGACCTGAGTTGTATTCATCTCAATAGAGTGTTAGAGTGTGTGGTGAGTAAAGTTAGAAATGTCCTTAAATATTGGTTCCCAAATCATTGTTTTTGTTATAGAAAAGTCATATTGCTGTTCGTACAAGTCAATAGCCATGCATTTTTAACCAACATCTTGTATTAAGAACATTGTCAAAACTTATTTGTGCCAAAAATGCTCATTATCTCTCAGCAAAGTTTCATCTCATGAGATAATCGAAGTGTTGATTGAACCTAATTTTCATACATTATTCACTGTTTGAAGATGAGTGGCTCGTTGGTCTAGGGCAGGGGTCGGCAACCTACGGCTCCGGAGCCGCATGCGGCTCTTTACAGGCTGCTTCTTGACGATATGTACGTATGTACAGTATGTACATAGATGCATTGCGGCTCTTGAAATACTGAATTTTGTACCGAATTGGAAAGAAATGGCTCTTCTTGTTATTTTGGTTGCCGACCCCTGGTCTAGGGGTTTGATTCTCGCTTAGGGTGCGAGAGGTCCCGGGTTCAAATCCCGGACGAGCCCAAGCACCATTTTCTTGGTGATTGGTCATTTTTGAACTGGCCCTGGCTTTTATCTTCACAACGTTTGTTGCACAGCATGCTGAGGTATGGTCAATCAATGCTATAAATGACATAGCGAAGGGACTCCTTCGTTCATCCATGAAATAGAAATTGCCTTTATATCAGGATAATAACTTGACACCAATGAGGAAATCATGATTAAAATAAAAATTGGTGTAAAATAAGCAATTCACGAAATCGCATCATTGAAATGGTTTTTAGCCTGACTAAATCTGGGCAAATTCTTGACTCATTGTCCTATTCTCCGTCAGTTTACTATGCAAAAGTCATGCTTTTTACATGAATCCTCGTATACAAGTACTCGTATTTATGTGCTATGTCGACAGAAAGGTCGCTTGTTGGTCTCGGGGTATGGTTCTCGCTTTGGATGCAAGAAGTTCCCGATTCCAAGCCCGGTAGGTTTATTTTTCTGGGATGAGTAGACAATCATAAGAACAATACACGAAGAGTCCTCCTACCTGAGTTGTATTCATCTCAATAGAGTGTTAGAGTGTGTGGTGAGTAAAGTTAGAAATGTCCTTAAATATTGGATCCCATATCATTGTTTTTGTTATAGAAAAGTCATATTGCTGTTCGTACAAGTCTATAGCCATGCATTTTCAACCAACATCTTGTATTAAGAACATTGTCAAAACTTATTTGTGCCAAAAATGCTCATTATCTCTCAGCAAAGTTTCATCTCATGAGATAATCGAAGTGTTGATTGAACCTCATTTTCAAACATTATTCACTGGTTGAAGATGAGTGGCTCGTTGGTCTAGGGGTATGATTCTCGCTTAGGGTGCGAGAGGTCCCGGGTTCAAATCCCGGACGAGCCCAAGCACCATTTTCTTGGGGATTGGTCGACAAAAACCCAAGTCAATTTTGAACTGGCCCTGGCTTTTATCTTCACAACTTTTGCTGCACAGCATGCTGAGGTATGGTCAATCAATGCTATAAATGACTTAGCGAAGGGACTCCGTTCATCCATGAATTAGCAAATGCCTTTATATTATGATAATAACTTGACACCAATGAGGAAATCATGATTAAAATCAAAATTGGTGTAAAATAAGCAATTCACGAAATCGCATCATTGAAATGGTTTTTAGCCTGACTAAATCTGGGCAAATTCTTGACTCATTGTCCTATTCTCCATCAGTTTACTATGCAAAAGTCATGCTTTTTACATGAATCCTTGTATACAAGTACTCGTATTTACGCGCTATGTCGATAGAAAGGTCGCTTGTTGGTCAAGGGGTATGGTTTTCGCTTTGGATGCAAGAAGTTCCCGATTCAAAGCCCGGTAGTTTTACTTTTCTGGGATGTGATAGACAATTATGAGGACAATACACGAGGACTCCTGCGACCTGAGTTGTATTCATCTCAATAGAGTATTAGAGTGTGTGGTGAGTAAAGTTAGAAATGTCCTTAAATATTGGTTCCCAAATCATTGTTTTTGTTATAGAAAGGTCATATTGCTGTTCGTACAAGTCAATAGCCATGCATTTTTAACCAACATCTTGTATTAAGAACATTGTCAAAACTTATTTGTGCCAAAAATGCTCATTATCTCTCAGCAACGTTTCATCTCATGAGATAATCGAAGTGTTGATTGAACCTCATCTTCATACATTATTCACTGTTTGAAGATGAGTGGCTCGTTGGTCTAGGGGTATGATTCTCGCTTAGGGTGCGAGAGGTCCCGGGTTCAAATCCCGGACGAGCCCAAGCACCATTTTCTTGGTGATTGGTCATTTTTGAACTGGCCCTGGCTTTTATCTTCACAACGTTTGTTGCACAGCATGCTGAGGTATGGTCAATCAATGCTATAAATGACAGAGCGAATGGACTCCTTCGTTCATCCATGAATTAGCAATTGCCTTTAAATCATGATAATAACTTGGCACCAATGAGGAAATCATGATTAAAATCAAAATTGGTGTAAAATAAGCAATTCACGAAATCGCATCATTGAAATGGTTTTTAGCCTGACTAAATCTGGGCAAATACTTGACTCATTGTCCTATTCTCCGTCAGTTTACTATGCAAAAGTCATGCTCTTTACATGAATCCTTGTATACAAGTACTCGTATTTACGCGCTATGTCGACAGAAAGGTCGCTTGTTGGTCTAGGGGTATGGTTTTCGCTTTGGATGCAAGAAGTTCCCGATTCCAAGCCCGGTAGTTTTACTTTTCTGGGATGTGATAGACAATTATAAGGACAATACACGAGGACTCCTGCGACCTGAGTTGTATTCATCTCAATAGAGTATTAGAGTGTGTGGTGAGTAAAGTTAGAAATGTCCTTAAATATTGGTTCCCAAATCATTGTTTTTGTTATAGAAAGGTCATATTGCTGTTCGTACAAGTCAATAGCCATGCATTTTTAACCAACATCTTGTATTAAGAACATTGTCAAAACTTATTTGTGCCAAAAATGCTCATTATCTCTCAGCAAAGTTTCATCTCATGAGATAATCGAAGTGTTGATTGAACCTCATCTTCATACATTATTCACTGTTTGAAGATGAGTGGCTCGTTGGTCTAGGGGTATGATTCTCGCTTAGGGTGCGAGAGGTCCCGGGTTCCAATCCCGGACGAGCCCAAGCACCATTTTCTTGGTGATTGGTCATTTTTGAACTGGCCCTGGCTTTTATCTTCACAACGTTTGTTGCACAGCATGCTGAGGTATGGTCAATCAATGCTATAAATGACAGAGCGAATGGACTCCTTCGTTCATCCATGAATTAGCAATTGCCTTTAAATCATGATAATAACTTGGCACCAATGAGGAAATCATGATTAAAATCAAAATTGGTGTAAAATAAGCAATTCACGAAACCGCATCATTGAAATGGTTTTTAGCCTGACTAAATCTGGGCAAATTCTTGACTCATTGTCCTATTCTCCGTCAGTTTACCATGCAAAAGTCATGCTTTTTACATGAATCTTTGTATACAAGTACTCGTATTTACGTGCTATGTCGACAGAAAGGTCGCTTGTTGGTCTAGGGGTATGGTTTTCGCTTTGGATGCAAGAAGTTCCCGATTCCAAGCCCGGTAGTTTTACTTTTCTGGGATGTGATAGACAATTATAAGGACAATACACGAGGACTCCTGCGACCTGAGTTGTATTCATCTCAATAGAGTGTTAGAGTGTGTGGTGAGTAAAGTTAGAAATGTCCTTAAATATTGGTTCCCAAATCATTGTTTTTGTTATAGAAAAGTCATATTGCTGTTCGTACAAGTCAATAGCCATGCATTTTTAACCAACATCTTGTATTAAGAACATTGTCAAAACTTATTTGTGCCAAAAATGCTCATTATCTCTCAGCAAAGTTTCATCTCATGAGATAATCGAAGTGTTGATTGAACCTAATTTTCATACATTATTCACTGTTTGAAGATGAGTGGCTCGTTGGTCTAGGGGTATGATTCTCGCTTAGGGTGCGTGAGGTCCTGGGTTCAAATCCCGGACGAGCCCAACCACCATTTTCTTGGGGATTGGTCGACAAAAACCCAAGTCAATTTTGAACTGGCCCTTGTTTTTATCTTCACAACTTTTGCTGCACGGCATGCTGAGGTATGGTCAATCAATGCTATAAATGACATAGCGAAGGGACACCTTCGTTCATCCATGAATTAGCAAATGCCTTTATATCATGATAATAACTTGACACCAATGAGGAAATCATGATTAAAATCAAAATTGGTGTAAAATAAGCAATTCACGAAATCGCATCATTGAAATGGTTTTTAGCCTGACTAAATCTGGGCAAATTCTTGACTCAGTGTCCTATTCTCCGTCAGTTTACTATGCAAAAGTCATGCTTTTTACATGAATCCTCGTATACAAGTGCTCGAATTTACGCGCTATGTCGACAGAAAGGTCGCTTGTTGGTCTAGGGGTATGGTTTTCGCTTTGGATGCAAGAAGTTCCCGATTCCAAGCCCGGTAGGTTTATTTATCTGGGATGAGTAGACAATCATAAGAACAATACACGAAGAGTCCTCCGACCTGAGTTTTATTCATCTCCACGGAGTATTAGAGTGTGTGGTGAGTAAAGTTAGAAATGTCCTTAAATATTGGATCCCATATCATTGTTTTTGTTATAGAAAAGTCATATTGCTGTTCGTACAAGTCTATAGCCATGCATTTTCAACCAACATCTTGTATTAAGAACATTGTCAAAACTTATTTGTGCCAAAAATGCTCATTATCTCTCAGCAAAGTTACATCTCATGAGATAATCGAAGTGTTGATTGAACCTCATTTTCAAACATTATTCACTGGTTGAAGATGAGTGGCTCGTTGGTCTAGGGGTATGTTTCTCTTTTAGGGTGCGAGAGGTCCCGGGTTCAAATCTCGGACGAGCCCAAGCACCATTTTCTTGGGGATTGGTCGACAAAAACCCAAGTCAATTTTTAACTATCCCTGGCTTTTATCTTCACAACTTTTGCTGCACAGCATGCTGAGGTATGGTCAATCAATGCTATAAATGACATAGCGAAGGGACTCCTTCGTTCATCCATGAAATAGAAATTGCCTTTATATCAGGATAATAACTTGACACCAATGAGGAAATCATGATTAAAATAAAAATTGGTGTAAAATAAGCAATTCACGAAATCGCATCATTGAAATGGTTTTTAGCCTGACTAAATCTGGGCAAATTCTTGACTCATTGTCCTATTCTCCGTCAGTTTACTATGCAAAAGTCATGCTTTTTACATGAATCCTCGTATACAAGTACTCGTATTTATGTGCTATGTCGACAGAAAGGTCGCTTGTTGGTCTCGGGGTATGGTTCTCGCTTTGGATGCAAGAAGTTCCCGATTCCAAGCCCGGTAGATTTATTTTTCCTTGATGAGTAGACAATCATAAGAACAATATACGAAGAGTCCTCCGACCTGAGTTGTATTAATCTCAATAGAGTGTTAGAGTGTGTGGTGAGTAAAGTTAGAAATGTCCTTAAATATTGGTTCCCAAATCATTTTTTTGTTATAGAAAAGTCATATTGCTGTTCGTACAAGTCAATAGCCATGCATTTTTAACCAACATCTTGTATTAAGAACATTGTCAAAACTTATTTGTGCCAAAAATGCTCATTATCTCTCAGCAAAGTTTCATCTCATGAGATAATCGAAGTGTTGATTGAACCTCATTTTCATACATTATTCACTGTTTGAAGATGAGTGGCTCGTTGGTCTAGGGGTATGATTCTCGCTTAGGGTGCGAGAGGTCCCGGGTTCAAATCTCGGACGAGCCCAAGCACCATTTTCTTGGGGATTGGTCGACAAAAACCCAAGTCAATTTTGAACTGGCCCTGGCTTTAATCTTCACAACTTTTGCTGCACAGCATGCTGAGGTATGGTCAATCAATGCTATAAATGACTTAGCGAAGGGACTCCGTTCATCCATGAATTAGCAAATGCCTTTATATCATGATAATAACTTGACACCAATGAGGAAATCATGATTAAAATCAAAATTGGTGTAAAATAAGCAATTCACGAAATCGCATCATTGAAATGGTTTTTAGCCTGACTAAATCTGGGCAAATTCTTGACTCATTGTCCTATTCTCCATCAGTTTACTATGCAAAAGTCATGCTTTTCACATGAATCCTTGTATACAAGTACTCGTATTTACGCGCTATGTCGATAGAAAGGTCGCTTGTTGGTCAAGGGGTATGGTTTTCGCTTTGGATGCAAGAAGTTCCCGATTCCAAGCCCGGTAGTTTTACTTTTCTGGGATGTGATAGACAATTATGAGGACAATACACGAGGACTCCTGCGACCTGAGTTGTATTCATCTCAATAGAGTATTAGAGTGTGTGGTGAGTAAAGTTAGAAATGTCCTTAAATATTGGTTCCCAAATCATTGTTTTTGTTATAGAAAGGTCATATTGCTGTTCGTACAAGTCAATAGCCATGCATTTTTAACCAACATCTTGTATTAAGAACATTGTCAAAACTTATTTGTGCCAAAAATGCTCATTATCTCTCAGCAACGTTTCATCTCATGAGATAATCGAAGTGTTGATTGAACCTCATCTTCATACATTATTCACTGTTTGAAGATGAGTGGCTCGTTGGTCTAGGGGTATGATTCTCGCTTAGGGTGCGAGAGGTCCCGGGTTCAAATCCCGGACGAGCCCAAGCACCATTTTCTTGGTGATTGGTCATTTTTGAACTGGCCCTGGCTTTTATCTTCACAACGTTTGTTGCACAGCATGCTGAGGTATGGTCAATCAATGCTATAAATGACAGAGCGAAGGGACTCCTTCGTTCATCCATGAATTAGCAATTGCCTTTAAATCATGATAATAACTTGGCACCAATGAGGAAATCATGATTAAAATCAAAATTGGTGTAAAATAAGCAATTCACGAAATCGCATCATTGAAATGGTTTTTAGCCTGACTAAATCTGGGCAAATACTTGACTCATTGTCCTATTCTCCGTCAGTTTACTATGCAAAAGTCATGCTCTTTACATGAATCCTTGTATACAAGTACTCGTATTTACGCGCTATGTCGACAGAAAGGTCGCTTGTTGGTCTAGGGGTATGGTTTTCGCTTTGGATGCAAGAAGTTCCCGATTCCAAGCCCGGTAGTTTTACTTTTCTGGGATGTGATAGACAATTATAAGGACAATACACGAGGACTCCTGCGACCTGAGTTGTATTCATCTCAATAGAGTGTTAGAGTGTGTGGTGAGTAAAGTTAGAAATGTCCTTAAATATTGGTTCCCAAATCATTGTTTTTGTTATAGAAAGGTCATATTGGTGTTCGTACAAGTCAATAGCCATGCATTTTTAACCAACATCTTGTATTAAGAACATTGTCAAAACTTATTTGTGCCAAAAATGCTCATTATCTCTCAGCAACGTTTCATCTCATGAGATAATCGAAGTGTTGATTGAACCTCATCTTCATACATTATTCACTGTTTGAAGATGAGTGGCTCGTTGGTCTAGGGGTATGATTCTCGCTTAGGGTGCGAGAGGTCCCGGGTTCAAATCCCGGACATGCCCAAGCACCATTTTCTTGGTGATTGGTCATTTTTGAACTGGCCCTGGCTTTTATCTTCACAACGTTTGTTGCACAGCATGCTGAGGTATGGTCAATCAATGCTATAAATGACAGAGCGAAGGGACTCCTTCGTTCATCCATGAATTAGCAATTGCCTTTAAATCATGATAATAACTTGGCACCAATGAGGAAATCATGATTAAAATCAAAATTGGTGTAAAATAAGCAATTCACGAAATCGCATCATTGAAATGGTTTTTAGCCTGACTAAATCTGAGCAAATTCTTGACTCATTGTCCTATTCTCCATCAGTTTACTATTCAAAAGTCATGCTTTTTACATGAATCCTTGTATACAAGTACTCGTTTTTACGCGCTATGTCGATAGAAAGGTCGCTTGTTGGTCAAGGGGTATGGTTTTCGCTTTGGATGCAAGAAGTTCCCGATTCCAAGCCCGGTAGTTTCACTTTTCTGGGATGTGATAGACAATTATGAGGACAATACACGAGGACTCCTGCGACCTGAGTTGTATTCATCTCAATAGAGTATTAGAGTGTGTGGTGAGTAAAGTTAGAAATGTCCTTAAATATTGGTTCCCAAATCATTGTTTTTGTTATAGAAAGGTCATATTGCTGTTCGTACAAGTCAATAGCCATGCATTTTTAACCAACATCTTGTATTAAGAACATTGTCAAAACTTATTTGTGCCAAAAATGCTCATTATCTCTCAGCAAAGTTTCATCTCATGAGATAATCGAAGTGTTGATTGAACCTCATCTTCATACATTATTCACTGTTTGAAGATGAGTGGCTCGTTGGTCTAGGGGTATGATTCTCGCTTAGGGTGCGAGAGGTCCCGGGTTCCAATCCCGGACGAGCCCAAGCACCATTTTCTTGGTGATTGGTCATTTTTGAACTGGCCCTGGCTTTTATCTTCACAACGTTTGTTGCACAGCATGCTGAGGTATGGTCAATCAATGCTATAAATGACAGAGCGAAGGGACTCCTTCGTTCATCCATGAATTAGCAATTGCCTTTAAATCATGATAATAACTTGGCACCAATGAGGAAATCATGATTAAAATCAAAATTGGTGTAAAATAAGCAATTCACGAAATCGCATCATTGAAATGGTTTTTAGCCTGACTAAATCTGGGCAAATTCTTGACTCATTGTCCTATTCTCCGTCAGTTTACCATGCAAAAGTCATGCTTTTTACATGAATCCTTGTATACAAGTACTCGTATTTACGTGCTATGTCGACAGAAAGGTCGCTTGTTGGTCTAGGGGTATGGTTTTCGCTTTGGATGCAAGAAGTTCCCGATTCCAAGCCCGGTAGTTTTACTTTTCTGGGATGTGATAGACAATTATAAGGACAATACACGAGGACTCCTGCGACCTGAGTTGTATTCATCTCAATAGAGTGTTAGAGTGTGTGGTGAGTAAAGTTAGAAATGTCCTTAAATATTGGTTCCCAAATCATTGTTTTTGTTATAGAAAAGTCATATTGCTGTTCGTACAAGTCAATAGCCATGCATTTTTAACCAACATCTTGTATTAAGAACATTGTCAAAACTTATTTGTGCCAAAAATGCTCATTATCTCTCAGCAAAGTTTCATCTCATGAGATAATCGAAGTGTTGATTGAACCTAATTTTCATACATTATTCACTGTTTGAAGATGAGTGGCTCGTTGGTCTAGGGGTATGATTCTCGCTTAGGGTGCGTGAGGTCCTGGGTTCAAATCCCGGACGAGCCCAACCACCATTTTCTTGGGGATTGGTCGACAAAAACCCAAGTCAATTTTGAACTGGCCCTTGTTTTTATCTTCACAACTTTTGCTGCACGGCATGCTGAGGTATGGTCAATCAATGCTATAAATGACATAGCGAAGGGACACCTTCGTTCATCCATGAATTAGCAAATGCCTTTATATCATGATAATAACTTGACACCAATGAGGAAATCATGATTAAAATCAAAATTGGTGTAAAATAAGCAATTCACGAAATCGCATCATTGAAATGGTTTTTAGCCTGACTAAATCTGGACAAATTCTTGACTCAGTGTCCTATTCTCCGTCAGTTTACTATGCAAAAGTCATGCTTTTTACATGAATCCTCGTATACAAGTGCTCGAATTTACGCGCTATGTCGACAGAAAGGTCGCTTGTTGGTCTAGGGGTATGGTTTTCGCTTTGGATGCAAGAAGTTCCCGATTCCAAGCCCGGTAGGTTTATTTATCTGGGATGAGTAGACAATCATAAGAACAATACACGAAGAGTCCTCCGACCTGAGTTTTATTCATCTCCACGGAGTATTAGAGTGTGTGGTGAGTAAAGTTAGAAATGTCCTTAAATATTGGATCCCATATCATTGTTTTTGTTATAGAAAAGTCATATTGCTGTTCGTACAAGTCTATAGCCATGCATTTTCAACCAACATCTTGTATTAAGAACATTGTCAAAACTTATTTGTGCCAAAAATGCTCATTATCTCTCAGCAAAGTTACATCTCATGAGATAATCGAAGTGTTGATTGAACCTCATTTTCAAACATTATTCACTGGTTGAAGATGAGTGGCTCGTTGGTCTAGGGGTATGTTTCTCTTTTAGGGTGCGAGAGGTCCCGGGTTCAAATCTCGGACGAGCCCAAGCACCATTTTCTTGGGGATTGGTCGACAAAAACCCAAGTCAATTTTGAACTATCCCTGGCTTTTATCTTCACAACTTTTGCTGCACAGCATGCTGAGGTATGGTCAATCAATGCTATAAATGACATAGCGAAGGGACTCCTTCGTTCATCCATGAAATAGAAATTGCCTTTATATCAGGATAATAACTTGACACCAATGAGGAAATCATGATTAAAATAAAAATTGGTGTAAAATAAGCAATTCACGAAATCGCATCATTGAAATGGTTTTTAGCCTGACTAAATCTGGGCAAATTCTTGACTCATTGTCCTATTCTCCGTCAGTTTACTATGCAAAAGTCATGCTTTTTACATGAATCCTCGTATACAAGTACTCGTATTTATGTGCTATGTCGAAAGAAAGGTCGCTTGTTGGTCTCGGGGTATGGTTCTCGCTTTGGATGCAAGAAGTTCCCGATTCCAAGCCCGGTAGGTTTATTTTTCTGGGATGAGTAGACAATCATAAGAACAATACACGAAGAGTCCTCCGACCTGAGTTGTATTCATCTCAATAGAGTGTTAGAGTGTGTGGTGAGTAAAGTTAGAAATGTCCTTAAATATTGGTTCCCAAATCATTTTTTTGTTATAGAAAAGTCATATTGCTGTTCGTACAAGTCAATAGCCATGCATTTTTAACCAACATCTTGTATTAAGAACATTGTCAAAACTTATTTGTGCCAAAAATGCTCATTATCTCTCAGCAAAGTTTCATCTCATGAGATAATCGAAGTGTTGATTGAACCTCATTTTCATACATTATTCACTGTTTGAAGATGAGTGGCTCGTTGGTCTAGGGGTATGATTCTCGCTTAGGGTGCGAGAGGTCCCGGGTTCAAATCCCGGACGAGCCCAAGCACCATTTTCTTGGGGATTGGTCGACAAAAACCCAAGTCAATTTTGAACTGGCCCTGGCTTTTATCTTCACAACGTTTGTTGCACAGCATGCTGAGGTATGGTCAATCAATGCTATAAATGACAGAGCGAAGGGACTCCTTCGTTCATCCATGAATTAGCAATTGCCTTTAAATCATGATAATAACTTGGCACCAATGAGGAAATCATGATTAAAATCAAAATTGGTGTAAAATAAGCAATTCACGAAATCGCATCATTGAAATGGTTTTCATCCTGACTAAATCTGGGCAAATTCTTGACTCATTGTCCTATTCTCCGTCAGTTTACCATGCAAAAGTCATGCTTTTTACATGAATCCTTGTATACAAGTACTCGTATTTACGCGCTATGTCGACAGAAAGGTCGCTTGTTGGTCTAGGGGTATGGTTTTCGCTTTGGATGCAAGAAGTTCCCAATTCCAAGCCCGGTAGTTTTACTTTTCTGGGATGTGATAGACAATTATAAGGACAATACACGAGGACTCCTGCGACCTGAGTTGTATTCATCTCAATAGAGTGTTAGAGTGTGTGGTGAGTAAAGTTAGAAATGTCCTTAAATATTGGTTCCCAAATCATTGTTTTTGTTATAGAAAAGTCATATTGCTGTTCTTACAAGTCAATAGCCATGCATTTTTAACCAACATCTTGTATTAAGAACATTGTCAAAACTTATTTGTGCCAAAAATGCTCATTATCTCTCAGCAAAGTTTCATCTCATGAGATAATCGAAGTGTTGATTGAACCTCATTTTCATACATTATTCACTGTTTGAAGATGAGTGGCTCGTTGGTCTAGGGGTATGGTTCTCGCTTAGGGTGCGAGAGGTCCAGGGTTCAAATCCCGGACGAGCCCAAGCACCATTTTCTTGGTGATTGGTCAATTTTGAACTGGCCCTGGCTTTTATCTTCACAACGTTTGTTGCACAGCATGCTGAGGTATGGTCAATCAATGCTATAAATGACAGAGCGAAGGGACTCCTTCGTTCATCCATGAATTAGCAATTGCCTTTAAATCATGATAATAACTTGGCACCAATGAGGAAATCATGATTAAAATCAAAATTGGTGTAAAATAAGCAATTCACGAAATCGTATCATTGAAATGGTTTTTAGCCTGACTAAATCTGGGCAAATTCTTGACTCATTGTCCTATTCTCCGTCAGTTTACCATGCAAAAGTCATGCTTTTTACATGAATCCTTGTATACAAGTACTCGTATTTACGCGCTATGTCGACAGAAAGGTCGCTTGTTGGTCTAGGGGTATGGTTTTCGCTTTGGATGCAAGAAGTTCCCGATTCCAAGCCCGGTAGTTTTACTTTTCTGGGATGTGATAGACAATTATAAGGACAATACACGAGGACTCCTGCGACCTGAGTTGTATTCATCTCAATAGAGTGTTAGAGTGTGTGGTGAGTAAAGTTAGAAATGTCCTTAAATATTGGTTCCCAAATCATTGTTTTTGTTATAGAAAAGTCATATTGCTGTTCGTACAAGTCAATAGCCATGCATTTTTAACCAACATCTTGTATTAAGAACATTGTCAAAACTTATTTGTGCCAAAAATGCTCATTATCTCTCAGCAAAGTTTCATCTCATGAGATAATCGAAGTGTTGATTGAACCTCATTTTCATACATTATTTACTGTTTGAAGATGAGTGGCTCGTTGGTCTAGGGGTATGATTCTCGCTTAGGGTGCGAGAGGTCCCGGGTTCAAATCCCGGACGAGCCCAAGCACCATTTTCTTGGGGATTGGTCGACAAAACCCAAGTCAATTTTGAACTATCCCTGGCTTTTATCTTCACAACTTTTGCTGCACAGCATGCTGAGGTATGGTCAATCAATGCTATAAATGACATAGCGAAGGGACTCCTTCGTTCATCCATGAAATAGAAATTGCCTTTATATCAGGATAATAACTTGACACCAATGAGGAAATCATGATTAAAATAAAAATTGGTGTAAAATAAGCAATTCACGAAATCGCATCATTGAAATGGTTTTTAGCCTGACTAAATCTGGGCAAATTCTTGACTCATTGTCCTATTCTCCGTCAGTTTACTATGCAAAAGTCATGCTTTTTACATGAATCCTCGTATACAAGTACTCGTATTTATGTGCTATGTCGACAGAAAGGTCGCTTGTTGGTCTCGGGTATGGTTCTCGCTTTGGATGCAAGAAGTTCCCGATTCGAAGCCCGGTAGGTTTATTTTTCTGGGATGAGTAGACAATCATAAGAACAATACACGAAGAGTCCTCCGACCTGAGTTGTATTCATCTCAATAGAGTGTTAGAGTGTGTGGTGAGTAAAGTTAGAAATGTCCTTAAATATTGGTTCCCAAATCATTGTTTTTGTTATAGAAAAGTCATATTGCTGTTCGTACAAGTCAATAGCCATGCATTTTTGACCAACATCTTGTATTAAGAACATTGTCAAAACTTATTTGTGCCAAAAATGCTCATTATCTCTCAGCAAAGTTTCATCTCATGAGATAATCGAAGTGTTGATTGAACCTCATTTTCATACATTATTCACTGCTTGAACATGAGTGGCTCGTTGGTCTAGGGGTATGATTCTCGCTTTGGGTGCGAGAGGTCCCGGGTTCAAATCCCGGACGAGCCCAAGCACCTTTTTCTTGGGGATTGGTCGACAAAAACCCAAGTCAATTTTGAACTGGCCCTGGCTTTTATCTTCACAACGTTTGTTGCACAGCATGCTGAGGTATGGTCAATCAATGCTATAAATGACAGAGCGAAGGGACTCCTTCGTTCATCCATGAATTAGCAATTGCCTTTAAATCATGATAATAACTTGGCACCAATGAGGAAATCATGATTAAAATCAAAATTGGTGTAAAATAAGCAATTCACGAAATCGCATCATTGAAATGGTTTTTAGCCTGACTAAATCTGGACAAATTCTTGACTCATTGTCCTATTCTCCGTCAGTTTACCATGCAAAAGTCATGCTTTTTACATGAATCCTTGTATACAAGTACTCGTATTTACGCGCTATGTCGACAGAAAGGTCGCTTGTTGGTCTAGGGGTATGGTTTTCGCTTTGGATGCAAGAAGTTCCCGATTCCAAGCCCGGTAGTTTTACTTTTCTGGGATGTGATAGACAATTATAAGGACAATACACGAGGACTCCTGCGACCTGAGTTGTATTCATCTCAATAGAGTGTTAGAGTGTGTGGTGAGTAAAGTTAGAAATGTCCTTAAATATTGGTTCCCAAATCATTGTTTTTGTTATAGAAAAGTCATATTGCTGTTCGTACAAGTCAATAGCCATGCATTTTTAACCAACATCTTGTATTAAGAACATTGTCAAAACTTATTTGTGCCAAAAATGCTCATTATCTCTCAGCAAAGTTTCATCTCATGAGATAATCGAAGTGTTGATTGAACCTCATTTTCATACATTATTTACTGTTTGAAGATGAGTGGCTCGTTGGTCTAGGGGTATGATTCTCGCTTAGGGTGCGAGAGGTCCCGGGTTCAAATCCCGGACGAGCCCAAGCACCATTTTCTTGGGGATTGGTCGACAAAACCCAAGTCAATTTTGAACTATCCCTGGCTTTTATCTTCACAACTTTTGCTGCACAGCATGCTGAGGTATGGTCAATCAATGCTATAAATGACATAGCGAAGGGACTCCTTCGTTCATCCATGAAATAGAAATTGCCTTTATATCAGGATAATAACTTGACACCAATGAGGAAATCATGATTAAAATAAAAATTGGTGTAAAATAAGCAATTCACGAAATCGCATCATTGAAATGGTTTTTAGCCTGACTAAATCTGGGCAAATTCTTGACTCATTGTCCTATTCTCCGTCAGTTTACTATGCAAAAGTCATGCTTTTTACATGAATCCTCGTATACAAGTACTCGTATTTATGTGCTATGTCGACAGAAAGGTCGCTTGTTGGTCTCGGGTATGGTTCTCGCTTTGGATGCAAGAAGTTCCCGATTCGAAGCCCGGTAGGTTTATTTTTCTGGGATGAGTAGACAATCATAAGAACAATACACGAAGAGTCCTCCGACCTGAGTTGTATTCATCTCAATAGAGTGTTAGAGTGTGTGGTGAGTAAAGTTAGAAATGTCCTTAAATATTGGTTCCCAAATCATTGTTTTTGTTATAGAAAAGTCATATTGCTGTTCGTACAAGTCAATAGCCATGCATTTTTGACCAACATCTTGTATTAAGAACATTGTCAAAACTTATTTGTGCCAAAAATGCTCATTATCTCTCAGCAAAGTTTCATCTCATGAGATAATCGAAGTGTTGATTGAACCTCATTTTCATACATTATTCACTGCTTGGACATGAGTGGCTCGTTGGTCTAGGGGTATGATTCTCGCTTTGGGTGCGAGAGGTCCCGGGTTCAAATCCCGGACGAGCCCAAGCACCTTTTTCTTGGGGATTGGTCGACAAAAACCCAAGTCAATTTTGAACTGGCCCTGGCTTTTATCTTCACAACGTTTGTTGCACAGCATGCTGAGGTATGGTCAATCAATGCTATAAATGACAGAGCGAAGGGACTCCTTCGTTCATCCATGAATTAGCAATTGCCTTTAAATCATGATAATAACTTGGCACCAATGAGGAAATCATGATTAAAATCAAAATTGGTGTAAAATAAGCAATTCACGAAATCGCATCATTGAAATGGTTTTTAGCCTGACTAAATCTGGACAAATTCTTGACTCATTGTCCTATTCTCCGTCAGTTTACCATGCAAAAGTCATGCTTTTTACATGAATCCTTGTATACAAGTACTCGTATTTACGCGCTATGTCGACAGAAAGGTCGCTTGTTGGTCTAGGGGTATGGTTTTCGCTTTGGATGCAAGAAGTTCCCGATTCCAAGCCCGGTAGTTTTACTTTTCTGGGATGTGATAGACAATTATAAGGACAATACACGAGGACTCCTGCGACCTGAGTTGTATTCATCTCAATAGAGTGTTAGAGTGTGTGGTGAGTAAAGTTAGAAATGTCCTTAAATATTGGTTCCCAAATCATTGTTTTTGTTATAGAAAAGTCATATTGCTGTTCGTACAAGTCAATAGCCATGCATTTTTAACCAACATCTTGTATTAAGAACATTGTCAAAACTTATTTGTGCCAAAAATGCTCATTATCTCTCAGCAAAGTTTCATCTCATGAGATAATCGAAGTGTTGATTGAACCTCATTTTCATACATTATTTACTGTTTGAAGATGAGTGGCTCGTTGGTCTAGGGGTATGATTCTCGCTTAGGGTGCGAGAGGTCCCGGGTTCAAATCCCGGACGAGCCCAAGCACCATTTTCTTGGGGATTGGTCGACAAAAACCCAAGTCAATTTTGAACTATCCCTGGCTTTTATCTTCACAACTTTTGCTGCACAGCATGCTGAGGTATGGTCAATCAATGCTATAAATGACATAGCGAAGGGACTCCTTCGTTCATCCATGAAATAGAAATTGCCTTTATATCAGGATAATAACTTGACACCAATGAGGAAATCATGATTAAAATAAAAATTGGTGTAAAATAAGAATTCACGAAATCGCATCATTGAAATGGTTTTTAGCCTGACTAAATCTGGGCAAATTCTTGACTCATTGTCCTATTCTCCGTCAGTTTACTATGCAAAAGTCATGCTTTTTACATGAATACTTGTATACAAGTACTCGTTTTTACGCGCTATGTCGATAGAAAGGTCGCTTGTTGGTCAAGGGGTATGGTTTTCGCTTTGGATGCAAGAAGTTCCCGATTCCAAGCCCGGTAGTTTTACTTTTCTGGGATGTGATAGACAATTATGAGGACAATACACGAGGACTCCTGCGACCTGAGTTGTATTCATCTCAATAGAGTGTTAGAGTGTGTGGTGAGTAAAGTTAGAAATGTCCTTAAATAGTGGTTCCCAAATCATTGTTTTTGTTATAGAAAAGTCATATTGCTGTTCGTACAAGTCAATAGCCATGCATTTTTAACCAACATCTTGTATTAAGAACATTGTCAAAACTTATTTGTGCCAAAAATGCTCATTATCTCTCAGCAAAGTTTCATCTCATGAGATAATCGAAGTGTTGATTGAACCTCATTTTCATACATTATTCACTGTTTGAAGATGAGTGGCTCGTTGGTCTAGGGGTATGATTCTCGCTTAGGGTGCGAGGGCTCGTCCGGTTCAAATCCCGGACGAGCCCAAGCACCATTTTCTTGGGGATTGGTCGACAAAAACCCAAGTCAATTTTGAACTGGCCCAGGCTTTTATCTTCACAACTTTTGCTGCACAGCATGCTGAGGTATGGTCAATCAATGCTATGAATGACATAGCGAAGGGACTCCTTCGTTCATCCATGAATTAGCAAATGCCTTTATATCATGATAATAACTTGACACCAATGAGGAAATCATGATTAAAATCAAAATTGGTGTAAAATAAGCAATTCACGAAATCGCATCATTGAAATGGTTTTTAGCCTGACTAAATCTGGGCAAATTCTTGACTCATTGTCCTATTCTCCGTCAGTTTACCATGCAAAAGTCATGCTTTTTACATGAATCCTTGTATACAAGTACTCGTATTTACGCGCTATGTCGACAGAAAGGTCGCTTGTTGGTCTTGGGGTATGGTTTTCGCTTTGGATGCAAGAAGTTCCCGATTCCAAGCCCGGTAGTTTTACTTTTCTGGGATGTGATAGACAATTATGAGGACAATACACGAGGACTCCTGCGACCTGAGTTGTATTCATCTCAATAGAGTGTTAGAGTGTGTGGTGAGTAAAGTTAGAAATGTCCTTAAATATTGGTTCCCAAATCATTGTTTTTGTTATAGAAAAGTCATATTGCTGTTCGTACAAGTCAATAGCCATGCATTTTTATCCAACATCTTGTATTAAGAACATTGTCAAAACTTATTTGTGCCAAAAATGCTCATTATCTCTCAGCAAAGTTTCATCTCATGAGATAATCGAAGTGTTGATTGAACCTCATTTTCATACATTATTCACTGTTTGAAGATGAGTGGCTCGTTGGTCTAGGGGTATGATTCTCGCTTAGGGTGCGAGGGCTCGTCCGGTTCAAATCCCGGACGAGCCCAAGCACCATTTTCTTGGGGATTGGTCGACAAAAACCCAAGTCAATTTTGAACTGGCCCAGGCTTTTATCTTCACAACTTTTGCTGCACAGCATGCTGAGGTATGGTCAATCAATGCTATGAATGACATAGCGAAGGGACTCCTTCGTTCATCCATGAATTAGCAAATGCCTTTATATCATGATAATAACTTGACACCAATGAGGAAATCATGATTAAAATCAAAATTGGTGTAAAATAAGCAATTCACGAAATCGCATCATTGAAATGGTTTTTAGCCTGACTAAATCTGGGCAAATTCTTGACTCATTGTCCTATTCTCCGTCAGTTTACCATGCAAAAGTCATGCTTTTTACATGAATCCTTGTATACAAGTACTCGTATTTACGCGCTATGTCGACAGAAAGGTCACTTGTTGGTCTAGGGGTATGGTTTTCGCTTTGGATGCAAGAAGTTCCCGATTCCAAGCCCGAAAGTTTTACTTTTCTGGGATGTGATAGACAATTATAAGGACAATACACGAGGACTCCTGCGACCTGAGTTGTATTCATCTCAATAGAGTGTTAGAGTGTGTGGTGAGTAAAGTTAGAAATGTCCTTAAATATTGGTTCCCAAATCATTGTTTTTGTTATAGAAAAGTCATATTGCTGTTCGTACAAGTCAATAGCCATGCATTTTAACCAACATCTTGTATTAAGAACATTGTCAAAACTTATTTGTGCCAAAAATGCTCATTATCTCTCAGCAAAGTTTCATCTCATGAGATAATCGAAGTGTTGATTGAACCTCATTTTCATACATTATTCACTGTTTGAAGATGAGTGGCTCGTTGGTCTAGCGGTATGATTCTCGCTTAGGTTGCGAGAGGTCCCGGGTTCAAATCCCGGACGAGCCCAAGCACCATTTTCTTGGGGATTGGTCGACAAAAACCCAAGTCAATTTTGAACTGGCCCAGGCTTTTATCTTCACAACTTTTGCTGCACAGCATGCTGAGGTATGGTCAATCAATGCTATGAATGACATAGCGAAGGGACTCCTTCGTTCATCCATGAATAAGCAAATGCCTTTATATCATGATAATAACTTGACACCAATGAGGAAATCATGATTAAAATCAAAATTGGTGTAAAATAAGCAATTCACGAAATCGCATCATTGAAATGGTTTTTAGCCTGACTAAATCTGGGCAAATTCTTGACTCATTGTCCTATTCTCCATCAGTTTACTATGCAAAAGTCATGCTTTTTACATGAATCCTTGTATACAAGTACTCGTATTTACGCGCTATGTCGATAGAAAGGTCGCTTGTTGGTCAAGGGGTATGGTTTTCGCTTTGGATGCAAGAAGTTCCCGATTCCAAGCCCGGTAGTTTTACTTTTCTGGGATGTGATAGACAATTATGAGGACAATACACGAGGACTCCTGCGACCTGAGTTGTATTCATCTCAATAGAGTGTTAGAGTGTGTGGTGAGTAAAGTTAGAAATGTCCTTAAATATTGGTTCCCAAATCATTGTTTTTGTTATAGAAAAGTCATATTGCTGTTCGTACAAGTCAATAGCCATGCATTTTTAACCAACATCTTGTATTAAGAACATTGTCATAACTTATTTGTGCCAAAAATGCTCATTATCTCTCAGCAAAGTTTCATCTCATGAGATAATCGAAGTGTTGATTGAACCTCATTTTCATACATTATTCACTGTTTGAAGATGAGTGGCTCGTTGGTCTAGGGGTATGATTCTCGCTTAGGGTGCGAGAGGTCCCGGGTTCAAATCCCGGACGAGCCCAAGCACCATTTTCTTGGGGATTGGTCGACAAAAACCCAAGTCAATTTTGAACTGGCCCAGGCTTTTATCTTCACAACTTTTGCTGCACAGCATGCTGAGGTATGGTCAATCAATGCTATGAATGACATAGCGAAGGGACTCCTTCGTTCATCCATGAATTAGCAAATGCCTTTATATCATGATAATAACTTGACACCAATGAGGAAATCATGATTAAAATCAAAATTGGTGTAAAATAAGCAATTCACGAAATCGCATCATTGAAATGGTTTTTAGCCTGACTAAATCTGGGCAAATTCTTGACTCATTGTCCTATTCTCCGTCAGTTTACCATGCAAAAGTCATGCTTTTTACATGAATCCTTGTATACAAGTACTCGTATTTACGCGCTATGTCGACAGAAAGGTCGCTTGTTGGTCTAGGGGTATGGTTTTCGCTTTGGATGCAAGAAGTTCCCGATTCCAAGCCCGGTAGTTTTACTTTTCTGGGATGTGATAGACAATTATAAGGACAATACACGAGGACTCCTGCGACCTGAGTTGTATTCATCTCAATAGAGTGTTAGAGTGTGTGGTGAGTAAAGTTAGAAATGTCCTTAAATATTGGTTCCCAAATCATTGTTTTTGTTATAGAAAAGTCATATTGCTGTTCGTACAAGTCAATAGCCATGCATTTTTAACCAACATCTTGTATTAAGAACATTGTCAAAACTTATTTGTGCCAAAAATGCTCATTATCTCTAAGCAAAGTTCCATCTCATGAGATAATCGAAGTATTGATTGAACCTCATCTTCATACATTATTCACTGTTTGAAGATGAGTGGCTCGTTGGTCTAGGGGTATGATTCTCGCTTAGGGTGCGAGCGGTCCCGGGTTCAAATCCCGGACGAGCCCAAGCACCATTTTCTTGGTGATTGGTCATTTTTGAACGGGCCCTGGCTTTTATCTTCACAACGTTTGTTGCACAGCATGCTGAGGTATGGTCAATCAATGCTATAAATGACAGAACGAATGGACTCCTTCGTTCATCCATGAATTAGCAATTGCCTTTAAATCATGATAATAACTTGGCACCAATGAGGAAATCATGATTAAAATCAAAATTGGTGTAAAATAAGCAATTCACGAAATCGCATCATTGAAATGGTTTTTAGCCTGACTAAATCTGGGCAAATTCTTGACTCATTGTCCTATTCTCCGTCAGTTTACCATGCAAAAGTCATGCTTTTTACATGAATCCTTGTATACAAGTACTCGTATTTACGCGCTATGTCGACAGAAAGGTCGCTTGTTGGTCTAGGGGTATGGTTTTCGCTTTGGATGCAAGAAGTTCCCGATTCCAAGCCCGGTAGTTTTACTTTTCTGGGATGTGATAGACAATTATAAGGACAGTACACGAGGACTCCTGCGACCTGAGTTGTATTCATCTCAATAGAGTGTTAGAGTGTGTGGTGAGTAAAGTTAGAAATGTCCTTAAATATTGGTTCCCAAATCATTGTTTTTGTTATAGAAAAGTCATATTGCTGTTCGTACAAGTCAATAGCCATGCATTTTTAACCAACGTCTTGTATTAAGAACATTGTCAAAACTTATTTGTGCCAAAAATGCTCATTATCTCTCAGCAAAGTTTCATCTCATGAGATAATCGAAGTGTTGATTGAACCTCATTTTCATACATTATTCACTGTTCGAAAATGAGTGGCTCGTTGGTCTAGGGGTATGATTCTCGCTTAGGGTGCGAGAGGACCCGGGTTCAAATCCTGGACGAGCCCAAGCACCATTTTCTTGGTGATTGGTCATTTTTGAACTGGCCCTGGCTTTTATCTTCAAAACGTTTGTTGCACAGCATGCTGAGGTATGGTCAATCAATGCTATAAATGACAGAGCGAAGGGACTCCTTCGTTCATCCATGAATTAGCAATTGCCTTTAAATCATGATAATAACTTGGCACCAATGAGGAAATCATGATTAAAATCAAAATTGGTGTAAAATAAGCAATTCACGAAATCGCATCATTGAAATGGTTTTTAGCCTGAATTAATCTGGGCAAATTCTTGACTCATTGTCCTATTTTCCGTCAGTTTACCATGCACAAGTCATGCTTTTTACATGAATCCTTGTATACAAGTACTCGTATTTACGCGCTATGTCGACAGAAAGGTCGCTTGTTGGTCTAGGGGTATGGTTTTCGCTTTGGATGCAAGAAGTTCCCGATTCCAAGCCCGGTAGTTTTACTTTTCTGGGATGTGATAGACAATTATAAGGACAATACACGAGGACTCCTGCGACCTGAGTTGTATTCATCTCAATAGAGTGTTAGAGTGTGTGGTGAGTAAAGTTAGAAATGTCCTTAAATATTGGTTCCCAAATCATTGTTTTTGTTATAGAAAAGTCATATTGCTGTTCGTACAAGTCAATAGCCATGCATTTTTAACCAACGTCTTGTATTAAGAACATTGTCAAAACTTATTTGTGCCAAAAATGCTCATTATCTCTCAGCAAAGGTTCATCTCATGAGATAATCGAAGTGTTGATTGAACCTCATTTTCATACATTATTCACTGTTTGAAAATGAGTGGCTCGTTGGTCTAGGGGTATGATTCTCGCTTAGGGTGCGAGAGGACCCGGGTTCAAATCCCGGACGAGCCCAAGCACCATTTTCTTGGGGATTGGTCGACAAAAACCCAAGTCAATTTTGAACTGGCCCAGGCTTTTATCTTCACAACTTTTGCTGCACAGCATGCTGAGGTATGGTCAATCAATGCTATAAATGACAGAGCGAAGGGACTCCTTCATTCATCCATGAATTAGCAATTGCCTTTAAATCATGATAATAACTTGGCACCAATGAGGAAATCATGATTAATATCAAAATTGGTGTAAAATAAGCAATTCACGAAATCGCATCATTGAAATGGTTTTTAGCCTGACTAAATGTGGGCAAATTCTTGACTCATTGTCCTATTCTCCGTCAGTTTACCATGCAAAAGTCATGCTTTTTACATGAATCCTTGTATACAAGTACTCGTATTTACGCGCTATGTCGACAGAAAGGTCGCTTGTTGGTCTAGGGCAGGGGTCTGCAACCTTTAAGACATAAAGAGCCACTTGGACCCGTTTCCGAAGGAAAAAATAAACTGGGAGCCGCAAAACCATTGCAACATTTAAAACAAATATAACACTGCATATATTGTTTCTTACCTTATTGCTATATACAGGATCGTGCAGTCAGCTGTCAATCTGAATAAAAAAAGGACTTTTTCACTTAACAATGTAAAATATATTTTTGCAAATTAATAGCTAAATTACCTGGTTAATGGGATTTTTGCTCCTGAACCTCAGTGCACAGTGTCTGCACATCAGGGCTGTAAGACGTCACCTTCATTTTCACACAGGCTTGCAAGCTGTCATCTGTGAGGCGTGATCGATGTTTGTTTTTAATATAGTTCATGTTGGAGAAGACCTGCTCACATACATATGTGGAGCCGAAGATCGACAGGACTCCAAATGCATACTTTTTCATGTTTATATAAGTGTTGGGGATGGCATTCCATGTTTCGAATACAAGTTTGTCCTGTTTGGGAAGGTTTTCAATATCACTCCATTTATGATTCTGAGCCAGAATGGCCTTCTGACGGGCAACATCCTCAAGAGTAGCGGTCAAGCATTTGAACTTGGACACCCATATATCTTTGTCGGCTATATCGGCCAGTTCCATCTCAAGATCAGGTTGACTTACACCTGCAAATGCAGTCATATTCAATAGGGATGGATCGATCGCCAGGGGAGTGACAGGGAAGGATAATGTCGTTTTTTCCTCTCTGAACTCACAGAATCGTTTCCCAAACGAACTTTGCATTGTGGTGATTGCAGACTTGAAATATTCCAAATTTATCGTATCATGACTTTGTTTGAACTCTCTCAAAGAGGGAAAGTGAGACAGTGTACCTCTCTGTAAATCTTTGACAAACACTGTCAACTTGCTCTCGAATGCCAAAACCTCCTCCAGCATGTGCAGGGCTGTGCCTCCTTTCCCCTGAAGGGTTGTATTTAGCGTGTTTAGATGTGCTGTCATGTCTACCATAAAATGTAATTTTTCCAGCCACTCTGGCTGTTCCAGCTCAGCAAAGGTGAGCTCTTTGCTGCCCAGGAAGGTTTTTACTTCTTCCAAACATGTGACAAAGCAACGGCAACGTTATTGCCTGTCACCGGGCGGGCAGTGTGGAGCGGAGCGGCGACCTGTCAGCAGCGGCAACGCCAGAGCAGGTGTCACAGTGCGCCTCCTCCCCTCGCTAGCATCCGCCCCGGAGCCGCGGTCAAGGTTCAAAAGAGCCGCATGCGGCTCCGGAGCCGCAGGTTGCCGACCCCTGGTCTAGGGGTATGGTTTTCGCTTTGGATGCAAGAAGTTCCCGATTCCAAGCCCGGTAGTTTTACTTTTCTGGGATGTGATAGACAATTATAAGGACAATACACGAGGACTCCTGCGACCTGAGTTGTATTCATCTCAATAGAGTGTTAGAGTGTGTGGTGAGTAAAGTTAGAAATGTCCTTAAATATTGGTTCCCAAATCATTGTTTTTGTTATAGAAAAGTCATATTGCTGTTCGTACAAGTCACTAGCCATGCATTTTTAACCAACATTTTGTATTAAGAACATTGTCAAAACTTATTTGTGCCAAAAATGCTCATTATCTCTAAGCAAAGTTTCATCTCATGAGATAATCGAAGTGTTGATTGAACCTCATCTTCATACATTATTCACTGTTTGAAGATGAGTGGCTCGTTGGTCTAGGGGTATGATTCTCGCTTAGGGTGCGAGAGGTCCCGGGTTCAAATCCCGGACGAGCCCAAGCACCATTTTCTTGGTGATTGGTCATTTTTGAACTGGCCCTGGCTTTTATCTTCAAAACGTTTGTTGCACAGCATGCTGAGGTATGGTCAATCAATGCTATAAATGACAGAGCGAAGGGACTCCTTCGTTCATCCATGAATTAGCAATTGCCTTTAAATCATGATAATAACTTGGCACCAATGAGGAAATCATGATTAAAATCAAAATTGGTGTAAAATAAGCAATTCACGAAATCGCATCATTGAAATGGTTTTTAGCCTGACTAAATCTGGGCAAATTCTTGACTCATTGTCCTATTCTCCGTCAGTTTACCATGCAAAAGTCATGCTTTTTACATGAATCCTTGTATACAAGTACTCGTATTTACGCGCTATGTCGACAGAAAGGTCGCTTGTTGGTCTAGGGGTATGGTTTTCGCTTTGGATGCAAGAAGTTCCCGATTCCAAGCCCGGTAGTTTTACTTTTCTGGGATGTGATAGACAATTATAAGGACAATACACGAGGACTCCTGCGACCTGAGTTGTATTCATCTCAATAGAGTGTTAGAGTGTGTGGTGAGTAAAGTTAGAAATGTCCTTAAATATTGGTTCCCAAATCATTGTTTTTGTTATAGAAAAGTCATATTGCTGTTCGTACAAGTCAATAGCCATGCATTTTTAACCAACATCTTGTATTAAGAACATTGTCAAAACTTATTTGTGCCAAAAATGCTCATTATCTCTCAGCTAAGTTTCATCTCATGAGATAATCGAAGTGTTGATTGAACCTCATTTTCATACATTATTCACTGTTTGAAGATGAGTGGCTCGTTGGTCTAGGGGTATGATTCTCGCTTAGGGTGCGAGAGGTCCCGGGTTCAAATCCCGGACGAGCCCAAGCACCATTTTCTTGGGGATTGGTCGACAAAAACCCAAGTCAATTTTGAACTGGCCCAGGCTTTTATCTTCACAACTTTTGCTGCACAGCATGCTGAGGTATGGTCAATCAATGCTATGAATGACATAGCGAAGGGACTCCTTCGTTCATCCATGAATTAGCAAATGCCTTTATATCATGATAATAACTTGACACCAATGAGGAAATCATGATTAAAATCAAAATTGGTGTAAAATAAGCAATTCACGAAATCGCATCATTGAAATGGTTTTTAGCCTGACTAAATCTGGGCAAATTCTTGACTCATTGTCCTATTCTCCATCAGTTTACTATGCAAAAGTCATGCTTTTTACATGAATCCTTGTATACAAGTACTCGTATTTACGCGCTATGTCGATAGAAAGGTCGCTTGTTGGTCAAGGGGTATGGTTTTCGCTTTGGATGCAAGAAGTTCCCGATTCCAAGCCCGGTAGTTTTACTTTTCTGGGATGTGATAGACAATTATGAGGACAATACACGAGGACTCCTGCGACCTGAGTTGTATTCATCTCAATAGAGTGTTAGAGTGTGTGGTGAGTAAAGTTAGAAATGTCCTTAAATATTGGTTCCCAAATCATTGTTTTTGTTATAGAAAAGTCATATTGCTGTTCGTACAAGTCAATAGCCATGCATTTTAAACCAACATCTTGTATTAAGAACATTGTCAAAACTTATTTGTGCCAAAAATGCTCATTATCTCTCAGCAAAGTTTCATCTCATGAGATAATCGAAGTGTTGATTGAACCTCATTTTCATACATTATTCACTGTTTGAAGATGAGTGGCTCGTTGGTCTAGGGGTATGATTCTCGCTTAGGGTGCGAGAGGTCCCGGGTTCAAATCCCGGACGAGCCCAAGCACCATTTTCTTGGTGATTGGTCATTTTTGAACTGGCCCTGGCTTTTATCTTCAAAACGTTTGTTGCACAGCATGCTGAGGTATGGTCAATCAATGCTATAAATGACAGAGCGAAGGGACTCCTTCGTTCATCCATGAATTAGCAATTGCCTTTAAATCATGATAATAACTTGGCACCAATGAGGAAATCATGATTAAAATCAAAATTGGTGTAAAATTAGCAATTCACGAAATCGCATCATTGAAATGGTTTTTAGCCTGACTAAATCTGGGCAAATTCTTGACTCATTGTCCTATTCTCCGTCAGTTTACCATGCAAAAGTCATGCTTTTTACATGAATCCTTGTATACAAGTACTCGTATTTACGCGCTATGTCGACAGAAAGGTCGCTTGTTGGTCTAGGGGTATGGTTTTCGCTTTGGATGCAAGAAGTTCCCGATTCCAAGCCCGGTAGTTTTACTTTTCTGGGATGTGATAGACAATTATAAGGACAATACACGAGGACTCCTGCGACCTGAGTTGTATTCATCTCAATAGAGTGTTAGAGTGTGTGGTGAGTAAAGTTAGAAATGTCCTTAAATATTGGTTCCCAAATCATTGTTTTTGTTATAGAAAAGTCATATTGCTGTTCGTACAAGTCAATAGCCATGCATTTTTAACCAACATCTTGTATTAAGAACATTGTCAAAACTTATTTGTGCCAAAAATGCTCATTATCTCTAAGCAAAGTTTCATCTCATGAGATAATCGAAGTGTTGATTGAACCTCATCTTCATACATTATTCACTGTTTGAAGATGAGTGGCTCGTTGGTCTAGGGGTATGATTCTCGCTTAGGGTGCGAGAGGTCCCAGGTTCAAATCCCGGACGAGCCCAAGCACCATTTTCTTGGTGATTGGTCATTTTTGAACTGGCCCTGGCTTTTATCTTCAAAACGTTTGTTGCACAGCATGCTGAGGTATGGTCAATCAATGCTATAAATGACAGAGCGAAGGGACTCCTTCGTTCATCCATGAATTAGCAATTGCCTTTAAATCATGATAATAACTTGGCACCAATGAGGAAATCATGATTAAAATCAAAATTGGTGTAAAATAAGCAATTCACGAAATCGCATCATTGAAATGGTTTTTAGCCTGAATTAATCTGGGCAAATTCTTGACTCATTGTCCTATTTTCCGTCAGTTTACCATGCACAAGTCATGCTTTTTACATGAATCCTTGTATACAAGTACTCGTATTTACGCGCTATGTCGACAGAAAGGTCGCTTGTTGGTCTAGGGGTATGGTTTTCGCTTTGGATGCAAGAAGTTCCCGATTCCAAGCCCGGTAGTTTTACTTTTCTGGGATGTGATAGACAATTATAAGGACAATACACGAGGACTCCTGCGACCTGAGTTGTATTCATCTCAATAGAGTGTTAGAGTGTGTGGTGAGTAAAGTTAGAAATGTCCTTAAATATTGGTTCCCAAATCATTGTTTTTGTTATAGAAAAGTCATATTGCTGTTCGTACAAGTCAATAGCCATGCATTTTTAACCAACGTCTTGTATTAAGAACATTGTCAAAACTTATTTGTGCCAAAAATGCTCATTATCTCTCAGCAAAGGTTCATCTCATGAGATAATCGAAGTGTTGATTGAACCTCATTTTCATACATTATTCACTGTTTGAAAATGAGTGGCTCGTTGGTCTAGGGGTATGATTCTCGCGTAGGGTGCGAGAGGACCCGGGTTCAAATCCCGGACGAGCCCAAGCACCATTTTCTTGGGGATTGGTCGACAAAAACCCAAGTCAATTTTGAACTGGCCCAGGCTTTTATCTTCACAACTTTTGCTGCACAGCATGCTGAGGTATGGTCAATCAATGCTATAAATGACAGAGCGAAGGGACTCCTTCATTCATCCATGAATTAGCAATTGCCTTTAAATCATGATAATAACTTGGCACCAATGAGGAAATCATGATTAATATCAAAATTGGTGTAAAATAAGCAATTCACGAAATCGCATCATTGAAATGGTTTTTAGCCTGACTAAATGTGGGCAAATTCTTGACTCATTGTCCTATTCTCCGTCAGTTTACCATGCAAAAGTCATGCTTTTTACATGAATCCTTGTATACAAGTACTCGTATTTACGCGCTATGTCGACAGAAAGGTCGCTTGTTGGTCTAGGGCAGGGGTCTGCAACCTTTAAGACATAAAGAGCCACTTGGACCCGTTTCCGAAGGAAAAAATAAACTGGGAGCCGCAAAACCATTGCAACATTTAAAACAAATATAACACTGCATATATTGTTTCTTACCTTATTGCTATATACAGGATCGTGCAGTCAGCTGTCAATCTGAATAAAAAAAGGACTTTTTCACTTAACAATGTAAAATATATTTTTGCAAATTAATAGCTAAATTACCTGGTTAATGGGATTTTTGCTCCTGAACCTCAGTGCACAGTGTCTGCACATCAGGGCTGTAAGACGTCACCTTCATTTTCACACAGGCTTGCAAGCTGTCATCTGTGAGGCGTGATCGATGTTTGTTTTTAATATAGTTCATGTTGGAGAAGACCTGCTCACATACATATGTGGAGCCGAAGATCGACAGGACTCCAAATGCATACTTTTTCATGTTTATATAAGTGTTGGGGATGGCATTCCATGTTTCGAATACAAGTTTGTCCTGTTTGGGAAGGTTTTCAATATCACTCCATTTATGATTCTGAGCCAGAATGGCCTTCTGACGGGCAACATCCTCAAGAGTAGCGGTCAAGCATTTGAACTTGGACACCCATATATCTTTGTCGGCTATATCGGCCAGTTCCATCTCAAGATCAGGTTGACTTACACCTGCAAATGCAGTCATATTCAATAGGGATGGATCGATCGCCAGGGGAGTGACAGGGAAGGATAATGTCGTTTTTTCCTCTCTGAACTCACAGAATCGTTTCCCAAACGAACTTTGCATTGTGGTGATTGCAGACTTGAAATATTCCAAATTTATCGTATCATGACTTTGTTTGAACTCTCTCAAAGAGGGAAAGTGAGACAGTGTACCTCTCTGTAAATCTTTGACAAACACTGTCAACTTGCTCTCGAATGCCAAAACCTCCTCCAGCATGTGCAGGGCTGTGCCTCCTTTCCCCTGAAGGGTTGTATTTAGCGTGTTTAGATGTGCTGTCATGTCTACCATAAAATGTAATTTTTCCAGCCACTCTGGCTGTTCCAGCTCAGCAAAGGTGAGCTCTTTGCTGCCCAGGAAGGTTTTTACTTCTTCCAAACATGTGACAAAGCAACGGCAACGTTATTGCCTGTCACCGGGCGGGCAGTGTGGAGCGGAGCGGCGACCTGTCAGCAGCGGCAACGCCAGAGCAGGTGTCACAGTGCGCCTCCTCCCCTCGCTAGCATCCGCCCCGGAGCCGCGGTCAAGGTTCAAAAGAGCCGCATGCGGCTCCGGAGCCGCAGGTTGCCGACCCCTGGTCTAGGGGTATGGTTTTCGCTTTGGATGCAAGAAGTTCCCGATTCCAAGCCCGGTAGTTTTACTTTTCTGGGATGTGATAGACAATTATAAGGACAATACACGAGGACTCCTGCGACCTGAGTTGTATTCATCTCAATAGAGTGTTAGAGTGTGTGGTGAGTAAAGTTAGAAATGTCCTTAAATATTGGTTCCCAAATCATTGTTTTTGTTATAGAAAAGTCATATTGCTGTTCGTACAAGTCAATAGCCATGCATTTTTAACCAACATCTTGTATTAAGAACATTGTCAAAACTTATTTGTGCCAAAAATGCTCATTATCTCTAAGCAAAGTTTCATCTCATGAGATAATCGAAGTGTTGATTGAACCTCATCTTCATACATTATTCACTGTTTGACGATGAGTGGCTCGTTGGTCTAGGGGTATGATTCTCGCTTAGGGTGCGAGAAGTCCCGGGTTCAAATCCCGGACGAGCCCAAGCACCATTTTCTTGGTGATTGGTCATTTTTGAACTGGCCCTGGCTTTTATCTTCAAAACGTTTGTTGCACAGCATGCTGAGGTATGGTCAATCAATGCTATAAATGACAGAGCGAAGGGACTCCTTCGTTCATCCATGAATTAGCAATTGCCTTTAAATCATGATAATAACTTGGCACCAATGAGGAAATCATGATTAAAATCAAAATTGGTGTAAAATAAGCAATTCACGAAATCGCATCATTGAAATGGTTTTTAGCCTGACTAAATCTGGGCAAATTCTTGACTCATTGTCCTATTCTCCGTCAGTTTACCATGCAAAAGTCATGCTTTTTACATGAATCCTTGTATACAAGTACTCGTATTTACGCGCTATGTCGACAGAAAGGTCGCTTGTTGGTCTAGGGGTATGGTTTTCGCTTTGGATGCAAGAAGTTCCCGATTCCAAGCCCGGTAGTTTTACTTTTCTGGGATGTGATAGACAATTATAAGGACAATACACGAGGACTCCTGCGACCTGAGTTGTATTCATCTCAATAGAGTGTTAGAGTGTGTGGTGAGTAAAGTTATAAATGTCCTTAAATATTGGTTCCCAAATCATTGTTTTTGTTATAGAAAAGTCATATTGCTGTTCGTACAAGTCAATAGCCATGCATTTTTAACCAACATCTTGTATTAAGAACATTGTCAAAACTTATTTGTGCCAAAAATGCTCATTATCTCTAAGCAAAGTTTCATCTCATGAGATAATCGAAGTGTTGATTGAACCTCATCTTCATACATTATTCACTGTTTGAAGATGAGTGGCTCGTTGGTCTAGGGGTATGATTCTCGCTTAGGGTGCGAGAGGTCCCGGGTTCAAATCCCGGACGAGCCCAAGCACCATTTTCTTGGTGATTGGTCATTTTTGAACTGGCCCTGGCTTTTATCTTCAAAACGTTTGTTGCACAGCATGCTGAGGTATGGTCAATCAATGCTATAAATGACAGAGCGAAGGGACTCCTTCGTTCATCCATGAATTAGCAATTGCCTTTAAATCATGATAATAACTTGGCACCAATGAGGAAATCATGATTAAAATCAAAATTGGTGTAAAATAAGCAATTCACGAAATCGCATCATTGAAATGGTTTTTAGCCTGACTAAATCTGGGCAAATTCTTGACTCATTGTCCTATTCTCCGTCAGTTTACCATGCAAAAGTCATGCTTTTTACATGAATCCTTGTATACAAGTACTCGTATTTACGCGCTATGTCGACAGAAAGGTCGCTTGTTGGTCTAGGGGTATGGTTTTCGCTTTGGATGCAAGAAGTTCCCGATTCCAAGCCCGGTAGTTTTACTTTTCTGGGATGTGATAGACAATTATAAGGACAATACACGAGGACTCCTGCGACCTGAGTTGTATTCATCTCAATAGAGTGTTAGAGTGTGTGGTGAGTAAAGTTAGAAATGTCCTTAAATATTGGTTCCCAAATCATTGTTTTTGTTATAGAAAAGTCATATTGCTGTTCGTACAAGTCAATAGCCATGCATTTTTAACCAACATCTTGTATTAAGAACATTGTCAAAACTTATTTGTGCCAAAAATGCTCATTATCTCTCAGCTAAGTTTCATCTCATGAGATAATCGAAGTGTTGATTGAACCTCATTTTCATACATTATTCACTGTTTGAAGATGAGTGGCTCGTTGGTCTAGGGGTATGATTCTCGCTTAGGGTGCGAGAGGTCCCGGGTTCAAATCCCGGACGAGCCCAAGCACCATTTTCTTGGGGATTGGTCGACAAAAACCCAAGTCAATTTTGAACTGGCCCAGGCTTTTATCTTCACAACTTTTGCTGCACAGCATGCTGAGGTATGGTCAATCAATGCTATGAATGACATAGCGAAGGGACTCCTTCGTTCATCCATGAATTAGCAAATGCCTTTATATCATGATAATAACTTGACACCAATGAGGAAATCATGATTAAAATCAAAATTGGTGTAAAATAAGCAATTCACGAAATCGCATCATTGAAATGGTTTTTAGCCTGACTAAATCTGGGCAAATTCTTGACTCATTGTCCTATTCTCAATCAGTTTACTATGCAAAAGTCATGCTTTTTACATGAATCCTTGTATACAAGTACTCGTATTTACGCGCTATGTCGATAGAAAGGTCGCTTGTTGGTCAAGGGGTATGGTTTTCGCTTTGGATGCAAGAAGTTCCCGATTCCAAGCCCGGTAGTTTTACTTTTCTGGGATGTGATAGACAATTATGAGGACAATACACGAGGACTCCTGCGACCTGAGTTGTATTCATCTCAATAGAGTGTTAGAGTGTGTGGTGAGTAAAGTTATAAATGTCCTTAAATATTGGTTCCCAAATCATTGTTTTTGTTATAGAAAAGTCATATTGCTGTTCGTACAAGTCAATAGCCATGCATTTTAAACCAACATCTTGTATTAAGAACATTGTCAAAACTTATTTGTGCCAAAAATGCTCATTATCTCTCAGCAAAGTTTCATCTCATGAGATAATCGAAGTGTTGATTGAACCTCATTTTCATACATTATTCACTGTTTGAAGATGAGTGGCTCGTTGGTCTAGGGGTATGATTCTCGCTTAGGGTGCGAGAGGTCCCGGGTTCAAATCCCGGACGAGCCCAAGCACCATTTTCTTGGTGATTGGTCATTTTTGAACTGGCCCTGGCTTTTATCTTCAAAACGTTTGTTGCACAGCATGCTGAGGTATGGTCAATCAATGCTATAAATGACAGAGCGAAGGGACTCCTTCGTTCATCCATGAATTAGCAATTGCCTTTAAATCATGATAATAACTTGGCACCAATGAGGAAATCATTATTAAAATCAAAATTGGTGTAAAATAAGCAATTCACGAAATCGCATCATTGAAATGGTTTTTAGCCTGACTAAATCTGGGCAAATTCTTGACTCATTGTCCTATTCTCCGTCAGTTTACCATGCAAAAGTCATGCTTTTTACATGAATCCTTGTATACAAGTCCTCGTATTTACGCGCTATGTCGACAGAAAGGTCGCTTGTTGGTCTAGGGGTATGGTTTTCGCTTTGGATGCAAGAAGTTCCCGATTCCAAGCCCGGTAGTTTTACTTTTCTGGGATGTGATAGACAATTATAAGGACAATACACGAGGACTCCTGCGACCTGAGTTGTATTCATCTCAATAGAGTGTTAGAGTGTGTGGTGAGTAAAGTTAGAAATGTCCTTAAATATTGGTTCCCAAATCATTGTCTTTGTTATAGAAAAGTCATATTGCTGTTCGTACAAGTCAATAGCCATGCATTTTTAACCAACATCTTGTATTAAGAACATTGTCAAAACTTATTTGTGCCAAAAATGCTCATTATCTCTCAGCAAAGTTTCATCTCATGAGATAATCGAAGTGTTGATTGAACCTCATTTTCATACATTATTCACTGTTTGAAGATGAGTGGCTCGTTGGTCTAGGGGTATGATTCTCGCTTAGGGTGCGAGAGGTCCCGGGTTCAAATCCCGGACGAGCCCAAGCACCATTTTCTTGGGGATTGGTCGACAAAAACCCAAGTCAATTTTGAACTGGCCCAGGCTTTTATCTTCACAACTTTTGCTGCACAGCATGCTGAGGTATGGTCAATCAATGCTATAAATGACAGAGCGAAGGGACTCCTTCATTCATCCATGAATTAGCAATTGCCTTTAAATCATGATAATAACTTGGCACCAATGAGGAAATCATGATTAAAATCAAAATTGGTGTAAAATAAGCAATTCACGAAATCGCATCATTGAAATGGTTTTTAGCCTGACTAAATCTGGGCAAATTCTTGACTCATTGTCCTATTCTCCGTCAGTTTACCATGCAAAAGTCATGCTTTTTACATGAATCCTTGTATACAAGTACTCGTATTTACGCGCTATGTCGACAGAAAGGTCGCTTGTTGGTCTAGGGGTATGGTTTTCGCTTTGGATGCTAGAAGTTCCCGATTCCAAGCCCGGTAGTTTTACTTTTCTGGGATGTGATAGACAATTATAAGGACAATACACGAGGACTCCTGCGACCTGAGTTGTATTCATCTCAATAGAGTGTTAGAGTGTGTGGTGAGTAAAGTTAGAAATGTCCTTAAATATTGGTTCCCAAATCATTGTTTTTGTTATAGAAAAGTCATATTGCTGTTCGTACAAGTCAATAGCCATGCATTTTTAACC
>NC_136130.1:2489095-2666595 GCF_965212315.1 Lampetra planeri
TAAAATCAAAATTGGTGTAAAATAAGCAATTCACGAAATCGCATCATTGAAATGGTTTTTAGCCTGACTAAATCTGGGCAAATTCTTGACTCATTGTCCTATTCTCCATCAGTTTACTATGCAAAAGTCATGCTTTTTACATGAATCCTTGTATACAAGTACTCGTATTTACGCGCTATGTCGATAGAAAGGTCGCTTGTTGGTCAAGGGGTATGGTTTTCGCTTTGGATGCAAGAAGTTCCCGATTCCAAGCCCGGTAGTTTTACTTTTCTGGGATGTGATAGACAATTATGAGGACAATACACGAGGACTCCTGCGACCTGAGTTGTATTCATCTCAATAGAGTATTAGAGTGTGTGGTGAGTAAAGTTAGAAATGCCCTTAAATATTGGTTCCCACATCATTGTTTTTGTTATAGAAAAGTCATATTGCTGTTCATACAAGTCAATAGCCATGCATTTTTAACCAACATCTTGTATTAAGAACATTGTCAAAACTTATTTGTGCCAAAAATGCTCATTATCTCTCAGCAAAGTTTCATCTCATGAGATAATCGAAGTGTTGATTGAACCTCATTTTCATACATTATTCACTGTTTGAAGATGAGTGGCTCGTTGGTCTAGGGGTATGATTCTCGCTTAGGGTGCGAGAGGTCCCGGGTTCAAATCCCGGACGAGCCCAAGCACCATTTTCTTGGGGATTGGTCGACAAAAACCCAAGTCAATTTTGAACTGGCCCTGGCTTTTTTATCTTCACAACTTTTGCTGCACATCATGCTGAGGTATGGTCAATCAATGCTATAAATGACATAGCGAAGGGACTCCATCGTTCATCCATGAATTAGCAAATGCCTTTATATCATGATAATAACTTGACACCAATGAGGAAATCATGATTAAAATCAAAATTGGTGTAAAATAAGCAATTCACGAAATCGCATCATTGAAATGGGTTTTAGCCTGACTAAATCTGGGCAAATTCTTGACTCATTGTCCTATTCTCCATCAGTTTACTATGCAAAAGTCATGCTTTTTACATGAATCCTTGTATACAAGTACTCGTATTTACGCGCTATGTCGATAGAAAGGTCGCTTGTTGGTCAAGGGGTATGGTTTTCGCTTTGGATGCAAGAAGTTCCCGATTCCAAGCCCGGTAGTTTTACTTTTCTGGGATGTGATAGACAATTATGAGGACAATACACGAGGACTCCTGCGACCTGAGTTGTATTCATCTCAATAGAGTATTAGAGTGTGTGGTGAGTAAAGTTAGAAATGTCCTTAAATATTGGTTCCCAAATCATTGTTTTTGTTATAGAAAAGTTATATTGCTGTTCGTACAAGTCAATAGCCATGCATTTTTAACCAACATCTTGTATTAAGAACATTGTCAAAACTTATTTGTGCCAAAAATGCTCATTATCTCTCAGCAAAGTTTCATCTCATGAGATAATCGAAGTGTTGATTGAACCTCATCTTCATACATTATTCACTGTTTGAAAACGTGTGGCTCGTTGGTCTAGGGGTATGATTTTCGCTTCGGGTGCGAGAGGTCCCGGGTTAAAATCCCGGACGAGCCCAAGCACCATTTTCTTGGGGATTGGTCAATTTTGAACTGGCCCTGGCTTTTATCTTCACAACTTTTGCTGCACAGCATGCTGAGGTATGGGCAATCAATGCTATCAATGACATAGCGTAGGGACTACTTCGTTCATCCATAAATTAGCAATCATGATAATATCTTGACACCAATGATGATACCATGATTAAAATCAAAATTCGTGTAAAAGAAGCAATTCAAGAAATCGCATCATTGAAAGGGTTTGTGCCTGACTCAATCTGGGCAAATTCTTGACTCATTGTGCTATTCTCTTTCAGTTTACTATTCAAAAGTTATGATTTTTACATAAAGCCTCGTATACAAGTACTCTTATTTATGCGTTATGTGGACACAAAGGTAGCTTGTTGATCTCGGGGTGTGGTTCTCGCTTTGAATGCAAGAAATTCCGGAATCCAAGCCCGGTAGTTTTATTTTTCTGGGATGAGTCGGCCATCATAAGGACAATACACGAAGACTCCTGCGACCTGAGTTGTATTCATCTCAATATATTGTTAGAGTGTGTGGTGAGTCAAGTTAGAAATGTCATTAAATATTGGTTCCCATATCATTGTTTTTGTTATAGAAAAGTGATATTGCTTTTCGTGCAAGTCTATAACCATGCATTATCAACCAACATCTTGTATTAAGAACATTTTAAAAACTTATTTGGGTCAAAAATTTTCATTATCTCTCAGCAAAGTTCCATCTCATGAGATAATCGAAGTGTTGATTGAACCTCATTTTCATACATTATTCACTGGTTGAAAACGTGTGGCTCGTTGGTCTAGGGGTATGATTTTCGCTTCGGGTGCGAGAGGTCCCGGGTTAAAATCCCGGACGTGCCCAAGCACCATTTTCTTGGGGATTGGTCAATTTTGAACTGGCCCTGGCTTTTATCTTCACAACTTTTGCTGCACAGCATGCTGAGGTATGGGCAATCAATGCTATCAATGACATAGCGTAGGGACTACTTCGTTCATCCATAAATTAGCAATCATGATAATATCTTGACACCAATGATGATACCATGATTAAAATCAAAATTCGTGTAAAAGAAGCAATTCAAGAAATCGCATCATTGAAAGGGTTTGTGCCTGACTCAATCTGGGCAAATTCTTGACTCATTGTGCTATTCTCTTTCAGTTTACTATTCAAAAGTTATGATTTTTACATGAAGCCTCGTATACAAGTACTCGTATTTATGCGCTATGTGGACACAAAGGTAGCTTGTTGGTCTCGGGGTATGGTTCTCGCTTTGAATGCAAGAAGTTCCGGATTCTTTGCCCGGTAGTTTTATTTTTCTGGGATGAGTCGGCCATCATAGGGACAATACACGAAGACTCCTGCGACCTGAGTTGTATTCATCTCAATAGATTGTTAGAGTGTGTGGTGAGTCAAGTTAGAAATGTCATTAAATATTGGTTCCCATATCATTGTTTTTGTTATAGAAAAGTGATATTGCTTTTCGTGCAAGTCTATAACCATGCATTATCAACCAACATCTTGTATTAAGAACATTTTCAAAACTTATTTGGGTCAAAAATGTTCATTATCTCTCAGCAAAGTTCCATCTCATGAGATAATCGAAGTGTTAATTGAACCTCATTTTCATACATTATTCACTGGTTGAAAACGTGTGGCTCGTTGGTCTAGGGGTATGATTTTCGCTTCGGGTGCGAGAGGTCCCGGGTTAAAATCCCGGACGTGCCCAAGCACCATTTTCTTGGGGATTGGTCAATTTTGAACTTGCCCTGGCTTTTATCTTCACAACTTTTGCTGCACAGCATGCTGAGGTATGGGCAATCAATGCTATCAATGACATAGCGTAGGGACTACTTCGTTCATCCATAAATTAGCAATCATGATAATATCTTGACACCAATGATGATACCATGATTAAAATCAAAATTCGTGTAAAAGAAGCAATTCAAGAAATCGCATCATTGAAAGGGTTTGTGCCTGACTCAATCTGGGCAAATTCTTGACTCATTGTGCTATTCTCTTTCAGTTTACTATTCAAAAGTTATGATTTTTACATGAAGCCTCGTATACAAGTACTCGTATTTATGCGTTATGTGGACACAAAGGTAGCTTGTTGGTCTCGGGGTATGGTTCTCGCTTTGAATGCAAGAAGTTCCAGATTCTTTGCCCGGTAGTTTTATTTTTCTGGGATGAGTCGGCCATCAGAGGGACAATACACGAAGACTCCTGCGACCTGAGTTGTATTCATCTCAATAGATTGTTAGAGTGTGTGGTGAGTCAAGTTAGAAATGTCATTAAATATTGGTTCCCATATCATTGTTTTTGTTATAGAAAAGTGATATTCCTTTTCGTGCACGTCTATAACCATGCATTTTCAACCAACATCTTGTATTAAGAACATTTTCAAAACTTATTTGGGTCAAAAATGTTCATAATCTCTCAGCAAAGTTACATCTCATGAGATAATCGAAGTGTTGATTGAACCTCATTTTCATACATTATTCACTGGTTGAAAACGTGTGGCTCGTTGGTCTAGGGGTATGATTTTCGCTTCGGGTGCGAGAGGTCCAGGGTTCAAATCCCGGACGAGCCCAAGCACCATTTTCTTGGGGATTGGTCAATTTTGAACTGGCCCTGGCTTTAATCTTCCCAACTTTTGCTGCACAGCATGCTGAGGTATGGGCAATCAATGCTATCAATGACATAGCGTAGGGACTACTTCGTTCATCCATAAATTTGCAATCATGATAATATCTTGACACCAATGATGATACCATGATTAAAATCAAAATTCGTGTAAAAGAAGCAATTCAAGAAATCGCATCATTGAAAGTGTTTGTTCCTGACTCAATCTGGGCAAATTTTCGACTCATTGTGCTATTCTCTTTCAGTTTACTATTCAAAAGTTATGATTTTTACATGAAGCCTCGTATACAAGTACTCGTATTTATGCGTTATGTGGACACAAAGGTAGCTTGTTGGTCTCGGGGTATGGTTCTCGCTTTGAATGCAAGAAGTTCCGGATTCTTTGCCCGGTAGTTTTATTTTTCTGGGATGAGTCGGCCATCATAGGGACAATACACGAAGACTCCTGCGACCTGAGTTGTATTCATCTCAATAGATTGTTAGAGTGTGTGGTGAGTCAAGTTTGAAATGTCATTCAATATTGGTTCCTATATAATTGTTTTTGTTATAGAAAAGTAATATTGCTTTTCGTGCAAGTCTATAACCATGCATTTTCAACCAACATCTTGTATTAAGAACATTTTCAAAACTTATTTGTGACAAAAATGTTCATTATCTCTCAGCAAAGTTACATCTCATGAGATAATCGAAGTGTTGATTGAACCTCATTTTCATACATTATTCACTGCGTGAAGATGAGTGGCTCGTTGGTCTAGGGGTATGATTTTCGCTTCGGGTGCGAGAGGTCCCGGGTTCAAATCCCGGACGAGCCCAAGCACCATTTTTTTGGGGATTGGTCAATTTTGAACTGGCCCTGGCTTTAATCTTCACAACTTTTGCTGCACAGCATGCTGAGGTATGGGCAATCAATGCTATCAATGACATAGCGTAGGGACTACTTCGTTCATCCATAAATTAGCAATCATGATAATATCTTGACACCAATGATGATACCATGATTAAAATCAAAATTCGTGTAAAAGAAGCAATTCAAGAAATCGCATCATTGAAAGGGTTTGTGCCTGACTCAATCTGGGCAAATTCTTGACTCATTGTGCTATTCTCTTTCAGTTTACTATTCAAAAGTTATGATTTTTACATGAAGCCTCGTATAAAAGTACTCGTATTTATGCGTTATGTGGACACAAAGGTAGCTTGTTGGTCTCGGGGTTGGTTCTCTCTTTGAATGCAAGAAGTTCCGGATTCTTTGCCCGGTAGTTTTATTTTTCTGGGATGAGTCGGCCATCATAGGGACAATACACGAAGACTCCTGCGACCTGAGTTGTATTCATCTCAATAGATTGTTAGAGTGTGTGGTGAGTCAAGTTAGAAATGTCATTAAATATTGGTTCCCATATAATTGTTTTTGTTATAGAAAAGTCATATTGCTGTTCGTACAAGTCTATAGCCATGCATTTTCAACCAACATCTTGTATTAAGAACATTTTCAAAACTTATTTGTGCCAAAATGCTCATTATCTCTCAGCAAAGTTACATCTCATGAGATAATCGAAGTGTTGATTGAACCTAATTTTCATACATTATTCACTGGTTGAAAACGTGTGGCTCGTTGGTCTAGGGGTATGATTCTCGCTTTGGGTGCGAGAGGTCCCGGGTTCAAATCCTGGACGAGCCCAAGCACCATTTTCTTGGGGATTGGTCAATTTTGAACTGGCCCTGGCTTTTATCTTCACAACTTTTGCTGCACAGCATGCTGAGGTATGGGCAATCAATGCTATCAATGACATAGCGTAGGGACTACTTCGTTCATCCATAAATTAGCAATCATGATAATATCTTGACACCAATGATGATACCATGATTAAAATCAAAATTCGTGTAAAAGAAGCAATTCAAGAAATCGCATCATTGAAAGGGTTTGTGCCTGACTCAATCTGGGCAAATTCTTGACTCATTGTGCTATTCTCTTTCAGTTTACTATTCAAAAGTTATGATTTTTACATGAAGCCTCGTATACAAGTACTCGTATTTATGCGTTATGTGGACACAAAGGTAGCTTGTTGGACTCGGGGTATGGTTCTCGCTTTGAATGCAAGAAGTTCCGGATTCTTTGCCCGGTAGTTTTATTTTTCTGGGATGAGTCGGCCATCATAGGGACAATACACGAAGACTCCTGCGACCTGAGTTGTATTCATCTCAATAGATTGTTAGAGTGTGTGGTGAGTCAAGTTAGAAATGTCATTAAATATTGGTTCCCATATAATTGTTTTTGTTATAGAAAAGTAATATTGCTTTTCGTGCAAGTCTATAACCATGCATTTTCAACCAACATCTTGTATTAAGAACATTTTCAAAACTTATTTGTGACAAAAATGTTCATTATCTCTCAGCAAAGTTACATCTCATGAGATAATCGAAGTGTTGATTGAACCTCATTTTCATACATTATTCACTGCTTAAACATGAGTGGCTCGTTGGTCTAGGGGTATGATTCTCGCTTTGGGTGTGAGAGGTCCCGGGTTCAAATCCCGGACGAGCCCAGTCACCATTTTCTTGGGGATTGGTCAATTTTGAACTGGCCCTGGCTTTTATCTTCACAACTTTCGCTGCACAGCATGCTGAGGTATGGGCAATCAATGCTATCAATGACATAGCGTAGGGACTACTTCGTTCATCCATAAATTAGCAATCATGATAATATCTTGACACTAATGATGATACCATGATTAAAATCAAAATTCGTGTAAAATAAGCAATTCAAGAAATCGCATCATTGAAAGGGTTTGTGCCTGACTCAATCTGGGCAAATTCTTGACTCATTGTGCTATTCTCTTTCAGTTTACTATTCAAAAGTTATGATTTTTACATGAAGCCTCGTATACAAGTACTCGTATTTATGCGTTATGTGGACACAAAGGTAGCTTGTTGATCTCGGGGTATGGTTCTCGCTTTGAATGCAAGAAATTCCGGAATCCAAGCCCGGTAGTTTTATTTTTCTGGGATGAGTCGGCCATCATAAGGACAATACACGAAGACTCCTGTGACCTGAGTTGTATTCATCTCAATAGATTGTTAGAGTGTGTGGTGAGTCAAGTTAGAAATGTCATTAAATATTGGTTCCCATATCATTGTTTTTGTTATCGAAAAGTGATATTGCTTTTCGTGCAAGTCTATAACCATGCATTTTCAACCAACATCTTGTATTAAGAACATTTTCAAAACTTATTTGGGTCAAAAATGTTCATAATCTCTCAGCAAAGTTACATCTCATGAGATAATCGAAGTGTTGATTGAACCTCATTTTCATACATTATTCACTGGTTGAAAACGTGTGGCTCGTTGGTCTAGGGGTATGATTTTCGCTTCGGGTGCGAGAGGTCCCGGGTTCAAATCCCGGACGAGCCGAAGCACCATTTTCTTGGGGATTGGTCAATTTTGAACTGGCCCTGGCTTTAATCTTCCCAACTTTTTCTGCACAGCATGCTGAGGTATGGGCAATCAATGCTATCAATGACATAGCGTAGGGACTACTTCGTTCATCCATAAATTTGCAATCATGATAATATCTTGACACCAATGATGATACCATGATTAAAATCAAAATTCGTGTAAAAGAAGCAATTCAAGAAATCGCATCATTGAAAGTGTTTGTTCCTGACTCAATCTGGGCAAATTCTCGACTCATTGTGCTATTCTCTTTCAGTTTACTATTCAAAAGTTATGATTTTTACATGAAGCCTCGTATACAAGTACTCGTATTTATGCGTTATGTGGACACAAAGGTAGCTTGTTGGTCTCGGGGTATGGTTCTCGCTTTGAATGCAAGAAGTTCCGGATTCTTTGCCCGGTAGTTTTATTTTTCTGGGATGAGTCGGCCATCATAGGGACAATACACGAAGACTCCTGCGACCTGAGTTGTATTCATCTCAATAGATTGTTAGAGTGTGTGGTGAGTCAAGTTTGAAATGTCATTCAATATTGGTTCCTATATAATTGTTTTTGTTATAGAAAAGTAATATTGCTTTTCGTGCAAGTCTATAACCATGCATTTTCAACCAACATCTTGTATTAAGAACATTTTCAAAACTTATTTGTGACAAAAATGTTCATTATCTCTCAGCAAAGTTACATCTCATGAGATAATCGAAGTGTTGATTGAACCTCATTTTCATACATTATTCACTGCGTGAAGATGAGTGGCTCGTTGGTCTAGGGGTATGATTTTCGCTTCGGGTGCGAGAGGTCCCGGGTTCAAATCCCGGACGAGCCCAAGCACCATTTTTTTGGGGATTGGTCAATTTTGAACTGGCCCTGGCTTTAATCTTCACAACTTTTGCTGCACAGCATGCTGAGGTATGGGCAATCAATGCTATCAATGACATAGCGTAGGGACTACTTCGTTCATCCATAAATTAGCAATCATGATAATATCTTGACACCAATGATGATACCATGATTAAAATCAAAATTCGTGTAAAAGAAGCAATTCAAGAAATCGCATCATTGAAAGGGTTTGTGCCTGACTCAATCTGGGCAAATTCTTGACTCATTGTGCTATTCTCTTTCAGTTTACTATTCAAAAGTTATGATTTTTACATGAAGCCTCGTATAAAAGTACTCGTATTTATGCGTTATGTGGACACAAAAGTAGCTTGTTGGTCTCGGGGTTGGTTCTCTCTTTGAATGCAAGAAGTTCCGGATTCTTTGCCCGGTAGTTTTATTTTTCTGGGATGAGTCGGCCATCATAGGGACAATACACGAAGACTCCTGCGACCTGAGTTGTATTCATCTCAATAGATTGTTAGAGTGTGTGGTGAGTCAAGTTAGAAATGTCATTAAATATTGGTTCCCATATAATTGTTTTTGTTATAGAAAAGTCATATTGCTGTTCGTACAAGTCTATAGCCATGCATTTTCAACCAACATCTTGTATTAAGAACATTTTCAAAACTTATTTGTGCCAAAAATGCTCATTATCTCTCAGCAAAGTTACATCTCATGAGATAATCGAAGTGTTGATTGAACCTAATTTTCATACATTATTCACTGGTTGAAAACGTGTGGCTCGTTGGTCTAGGGGTATGATTCTCGCTTTGGGTGCGAGAGGTCCCGGGTTCAAATCCCGGACGAGCCCAAGCACCATTTTCTTGGGGATTGGTCAATTTTGAACTGGCCCTGGCTTTTATCTTCACAACTTTTGCTGCACAGCATGCTGAGGTATGGGCAATCAATGCTATCAATGACATAGCGTAGGGACTACTTCGTTCATCCATAAATTAGCAATCATGATAATATCTTGACACCAATGATGATACCATGATTAAAATCAAAATTCGTGTAAAAGAAGCAATTCAAGAAATCGCATCATTGAAAGGGTTTGTGCCTGACTCAATCTGGGCAAATTCTTGACTCATTGTGCTATTCTCTTTCAGTTTACTATTCAAAAGTTATGATTTTTACATGAAGCCTCGTATACAAGTACTCGTATTTATGCGTTATGTGGACACAAAGGTAGCTTGTTGGACTCGGGGTATGGTTCTCGCTTTGAATGCAAGAAGTTCCGGATTCTTTGCCCGGTAGTTTTATTTTTCTGGGATGAGTCGGCCATCATAGGGACAATACACGAAGACTCCTGCGACCTGAGTTGTATTCATCTCAATAGATTGTTAGAGTGTGTGGTGAGTCAAGTTAGAAATGTCATTAAATATTGGTTCCCATATAATTGTTTTTGTTATAGAAAAGTAATATTGCTTTTCGTGCAAGTCTATAACCATGCATTTTCAACCAACATCTTGTATTAAGAACATTTTCAAAACTTATTTGTGACAAAAATGTTCATTATCTCTCAGCAAAGTTACATCTCATGAGATAATCGAAGTGTTGATTGAACCTCATTTTCATACATTATTCACTGCTTAAACATGAGTGGCTCGTTGGTCTAGGGGTATGATTCTCGCTTTGGGTGTGAGAGGTCCCGGGTTCAAATCCCGGACGAGCCCAGTCACCATTTTCTTGGGGATTGGTCAATTTTGAACTGGCCCTGGCTTTTATCTTCACAACTTTCGCTGCACAGCATGCTGAGGTATGGGCAATCAATGCTATCAATGACATAGCGTAGGGACTACTTCGTTCATCCATAAATTAGCAATCATGATAATATCTTGACACTAATGATGATACCATGATTAAAATCAAAATTCGTGTAAAATAAGCAATTCAAGAAATCGCATTATTGAAAGGGTTTGTGCCTGACTCAATCTGGGCAAATTCTTGACTCATTGTGCTATTCTCTTTCAGTTTACTATTCAAAAGTTATGATTTTTACATGAAGCCTCGTATACAAGTACTCGTATTTATGCGTTATGTGGACACAAAGGTAGCTTGTTGATCTCGGGGTATGGTTCTCGCTTTGAATGCAAGAAATTCCGGAATCCAAGCCCGGTAGTTTTATTTTTCTGGGATGAGTCGGCCATCATAAGGACAATACACGAAGACTCCTGTGACCTGAGTTGTATTCATCTCAATAGATTGTTAGAGTGTGTGGTGAGTCAAGTTAGAAATGTCATTAAATATTGGTTCCCATATCATTGTTTTTGTTATCGAAAAGTGATATTGCTTTTCGTGCAAGTCTATAACCATGCATTTTCAACCAACATCTTGTATTAAGAACATTTTCAAAACTTATTTGGGTCAAAAATGTTCATAATCTCTCAGCAAAGTTACATCTCATGAGATAATCGAAGTGTTGATTGAACCTCATTTTCATACATTATTCACTGGTTGAAAACGTGTGGCTCGTTGGTCTAGGGGTATGATTTTCGCTTCGGGTGCGAGAGGTCCCGGGTTCAAATCCCGGACGAGCCCAAGCACCATTTTCTTGGGGATTGGTCAATTTTGAACTGGCCCTGGCTTTAATCTTCCCAACTTTTGCTGCACAGCATGCTGAGGTATGGGCAATCAATGCTATCAATGACATAGCGTAGGGACTACTTCGTTCATCCATAAATTTGCAATCATGATAATATCTTGACACCAATGATGATACCATGATTAAAATCAAAATTCGTGTAAAAGAAGCAATTCAAGAAATCGCATCATTGAAAGTGTTTGTTCCTGACTCAATCTGGGCAAATTCTCGACTCATTGTGCTATTCTCTTTCAGTTTACTATTCAAAAGTTATGATTTTTACATGAAGCCTCGTATACAAGTACTCGTATTTATGCGTTATGTGGACACAAAGGTAGCTTGTTGGTCTCGGGGTATGGTTCTCGCTTTGAATGCAAGAAGTTCCGGATTCTTTGCCCGGTAGTTTTATTTTTCTGGGATGAGTCGGCCATCATAGGGACAATACACGAAGACTCCTGCGACCTGAGTTGTATTCATCTCAATAGATTGTTAGAGTGTGTGGTGAGTCAAGTTTGAAATGTCATTCAATATTGGTTCCTATATAATTGTTTTTGTTATAGAAAAGTAATATTGCTTTTCGTGCAAGTCTATAACCATGCATTTTCAACCAACATCTTGTATTAAGAACATTTTCAAAACTTATTTGTGACAAAAATGTTCATTATCTCTCAGCAAAGTTACATCTCATGAGATAATCGAAGTGTTGATTGAACCTCATTTTCATACATTATTCACTGCGTGAAGATGAGTGGCTCGTTGGTCTAGGGGTATGATTTTCGCTTCGGGTGCGAGAGGTCCCGGGTTCAAATCCCGGACGAGCCCAAGCACCATTTTTTTGGGGATTGGTCAATTTTGAACTGGCCCTGGCTTTAATCTTCACAACTTTTGCTGCACAGCATGCTGAGGTATGGGCAATCAATGCTATCAATGACATAGCGTAGGGACTACTTCGTTCATCCATAAATTAGCAATCATGATAATATCTTGACACCAATGATGATACCATGATTAAAATCAAAATTCGTGTAAAAGAAGCAATTCAAGAAATCGCATCATTGAAAGGGTTTGTGCCTGACTCAATCTGGGCAAATTCTTGACTCATTGTGCTATTCTCTTTCAGTTTACTATTCAAAAGTTATGATTTTTACATGAAGCCTCGTATAAAAGTACTCGTATTTATGCGTTATGTGGACACAAAAGTAGCTTGTTGATCTCGGGGTATGGTTCTCTCTTTGAATGCAAGAAGTTCCGGATTCTTTGCCCGGTAGTTTTATTTTTCTGGGATGAGTCGGCCATCATAGGGACAATACACGAAGACTCCTGCGACCTGAGTTGTATTCATCTCAATAGATTGTTAGAGTGTGTGGTGAGTCAAGTTAGAAATGTCATTAAATATTGGTTCCCATATAATTGTTTTTGTTATAGAAAAGTCATATTGCTGTTCGTACAAGTCTATAGCCATGCATTTTCAACCAACATCTTGTATTAAGAACATTTTCAAAACTTATTTGTGCCAAAAATGCTCATTATCTCTCAGCAAAGTTACATCTCATGAGATAATCGAAGTGTTGATTGAACCTAATTTTCATACATTATTCACTGGTTGAAAACGTGTGGCTCGTTGGTCTAGGGGTATGATTCTCGCTTTGGGTGCGAGAGGTCCCGGGTTCAAATCCCGGACGAGCCCAAGCACCATTTTCTTGGGGATTGGTCAATTTTGAACTGGCCCTGGCTTTTATCTTCACAACTTTTGCTGCACAGCATGCTGAGGTATGGACAATCAATGCTATCAATGACATAGCGTAGGGACTACTTCGTTCATCCATAAATTAGCAATCATGATAATATCTTGACACCAATGAGGAAATCATGATTAAAATCAAAATTGGTGTAAAATAAGCAATTCACGAAATCCCATCATTGAAATGGTTTTTAGCCTGACTAAATCTGGGCAAATTCTTGACTCATTGTCCTATTCTCCATCAGTTTACTATGCAAAAGTCATGCTTTTTACATGAATCCTTGTATACAAGTGTAATAATTGACTGGACCACGATGTCTGGCTCAGTGTCCTTTATTCGGTTCGTGCTGTACTCCCACACGGCTGTCTCTACTCTGTAGCTTCTCCACGGTGCTGACTCCGATGTCGGCCCGATCCACAACAGCAGCCCCGCTGCTGTTTCTCTCACACAGCCCCCCTTGGCTGTACTCGCTGCAACTCCTCTCTCTCTCCGCAGCTCTGACAGCCTCGTGCTGTCTCCCTCTCTCTCTCCGCAGCTCTGACAGCCTCGTGCTGTCTCTCTCTCTCCGCAGCTCCACCTGGCAGCCACACCGCTGCCTCTAACACGCAGCCCTTCTGGCTGTCTCCTCTGCAGCTGCACACCACTCCGCAGCTTCCTCCTGTCTTCGGGGTTGGCTCCCGATGGCCGTCGGTGCCCCCCCTCTTCTCCCTCGCCCGCGTGGCCTCACTCTTTTTCGCTCACACCCCGACTGACTTCCCCTTCCGGTTTACCCGCTTAAGGACCCGAACCTTCCACCCACGTCACATGACTCCACCCCCCGTGACGTCACATCCGGAAGGTCGCTTACGCCCGCATTACACCACCCTCCCCCGTAGAAAAATCCCAGCCGACCTCGGCTGACCAATAGCAAATCGTAATGCGGCGAACCGAGCTTCCCCCCCTAAAGGACACTAAGCATACAATGTAACAGCAAGAACAACAACAACAAAGCAATTAACATCAACGAACGTACAAAAAGCATGCAATAAATACAACTGTAAGAAAAAAAATAACAACACAGCAACAATCAACGAAACGTAAGCGATTTGGAACGTGTGCGGGTCGCCGGCCCGTCCCGGACGGTCGGCGGCCCACTCGCAGAACGGGAACGCGATGAAAGTCGAGGAATGACAGGGGGTAATCCCCCTGTCGCAGCTGGAAGTCCACCAACGTCCCGTGTCCCTAAAAAGTTAGTCTTGGGCTTGTCCTGTGACCGTGCCCGCAGCTGGGTCGGAAGGGCTGCAGGGCTCGAAGGTCCCGCAGACCTGGCAGGCGTCCTCCGAGCAGGGCCCCTCGTCCCCCGCAATGTCACGGCCGGCCTGTCTGGAACAGGTACGACAGGCGCTCTAGCAAGATCAATGGACGCAGGCAGGGGAGAGTCAGCAGCAACAGACCCCGGCAAGGCAACATTGGGGGATGACGCATCATGTAAGGGAGCAACATATGGTTTCAAGCGCGACGTATGCACAACCCAGCGACGAGACCCAATTTGGACGCTTGCTGACTGTGGGTTGGGAACCGCAATGAGGCGTACGGGACCATGCCAGGGTTTGTGCAATTTCGGAGAGGTTCCCGGACGTACCTGTGGACAATGAAGCCAGGCTAGGTCACCAACCTTCCAGGGGCACTCCCCTTCGGACCGTCGCGCATATCGCTCGTTCCGGGCCTGGGCTTTGGCCGTAGCCACGCGGGCATTCTCCCGCGCCTCCGTGACTCGGCGAACCGTGTCCTGAATGTATTCAGGAAGTGGTTTACGAGGTCCCTTCACCCCAGTTCCCAATTGCACATCCACCGGCGGCACGTTTTCCCGACCATACATAAGGTAAAACGGCGAATACCCTGTAGCCGCATGAGGCGTCATCCTGTACGCCGAAAGCACTCCGGGGATGTGCAGATCCCAATCTGATTGTTGTTCGCTCACGGTATGGCAAAGCATGGCAGACAATGTCCTGTTCAGCCGTTCAACCATACCATCCGTCTGCGGATGGTATGGGGATGTCCGTACTTTCTTAGTCCCAAGGCCCGCGCACACTTCCGCCAATAATTTAGAAGAGAAATTCCTGCCCTGGTCCGTGAGGAGTCTCTCAGGCGCCCCCTTATCCATAATATACCCAAACAAAAAGGCGTCGGTAATGGCCGCGGCCGACTGATCGGGCAACGGCCAGGCCATCGGCCAATGGGAGAGGTACTCAACCCCTACCAGCAAATATTTATTACCCCTCGCCGATGGTGGAAAAGGTCCCAATATGTCCAGTGCCACCAATTCATTGACTCGAGACACCTGAATCGACTGGAGAGGCGGCACGTAAGGATGTTTCGGCGGCTTACGTCGTGCACACGCAGGGCATGCGCGCACGTGCCCTACGACATCTGTCGCCATGCCGTGCCAAAAATAATGACGTTGCAACGTCAACAAGGTCTTCTGCACCCCTAAATGTAAGAGAGTGTCACAATGGAGGGTTCTAATCAACTCGAATCGCAAGGACGTTGGTACCACCAGGCGCCAACGTTCCTGGAACCCCTCCCGCCACATAAGCAGACCATCTCGGAGAGCGGTTTGTGGCCCCATAGCCGTACTCGGACTCCCATTGTCCCTAGCAGACCGCTTCCGCAAGGACACCAACGACTCATCCATCATCTGTTCCCGGATCCAGACAGACCGCGGCAGATTCAAAACCCCGTCAGCCGGTCCCGGTTCCATCGGAGTGTCCGACTTCTAGACGGCCAACGTAAGCGGCTGAGGGGGGTTTGGAATCGGCGAACACCTATGCGTCCCCGACTCACATTTACAAGGGGCGCGCCGCGGTAATCTGGAAAGTGCGTCAGCGTTCGCATGGCGCACTCCCTTCCGATGTTGAATTTGGAAGGAAAATTCCTGTAGCGTGTCCAACCAACGTGCCAACTGGCCGGATGGCTGGTCAATTTTAAGGGCATATTGCAAGGCCGCATGATCCGTACGCACAATAAAAGAACGACCGTAGAGGTATGGTCGAAAACAACCGCCAATAGTTCTCTGCGAGTGACACAGTAGCGGGTTTCCGCAGGAGACAAGACTCGGCTACCATACGCCACGACACGCTCTACACCCCCTTTAGACTGTGATAATACCGCCCCAATACCCGTGTCACTCGCGTCCGTATCAAGAATGAATGGGTGATCGAAATCGGGATAATCCAATGTTGGGGCCGTGGCCAATAGATCACGCAGACTCCGAAAGGCCGCCTCCTCCGGCTGTCCCCAAACAAACTTCCGTCCTTTACCCGTAAGGAGATGCAAGGGCCTCGCAATCGTAGCAAAACCCGGCACAAATCTTCGGTAATACGAGGCAAATCCCAAAAACCGCCGAACATCCCCCACGGTGGCCGGAGTCGGCCAATCCCGGACGCACGCCGTCTTTTCTGGATCCGTGGACACCCCCTCAGCACTCACAATGTGCCCCAAATAGCGGACAGACCGTTGCAGTAGGTGACATTTCTTTGGTTTGAATTTCAATTTGGCAGAACGCATCCTCGTGAACACTGTCTCCAGCCGCGTCAAATGTTCATCAAATGTGCGGCTGAAGACAATAATATCATCCAAATATATAAGACACGTCTCCCACTGCAACCCCGACAAAACGAGCTCCATCAATCTTTGAAATGTAGCAGGGGCCGCATTCAATCCCATCGGGAGACAGTTGAATTGAAATAACCCCTGCGGCGTACGGAATGCGGTTTTCTCCCGGGAGGACTCGTCAAGGGGAAGCTGCCAAAATCCCGAAGAGAGGTCCAGTGTGGAAAAGAACTTAGCCCCCGACAATGCGTCGAGGGAGTCATCCATACGCGGCAGGGGGTACGCATCTGCCACCGATATCTTATTCAATTTCCGGAAATCAACACAAAATCGCAATTTGCCATCCTTTTTCTTAACCAAGACGACCGGAGCGCCCCATGGGCTGTTAGATGGCGATATAATGTCCGCAGCCAACATGTCTTCCACTGCCCCCCGTACGTGTTCTCGCTCCGCAGGACTCATCCGATGCGAATTTAATCGAATAGGGGCAGCATCGCCCATCTCAATGTGATGGTAAAGCAACGATGTGCGGCCCAAATCCAAATCATCGGAGCTGAACACATCGGAATATGTCAACAACAATTTACGCACCGCACCACGTTGCTCCATGGACAGGGAAGAATTTCCGTCACATAAGTCAGCAACCCAACGATTATCCGAACCCCTCGGCTCGGAAACCCCAGCAACCACTCCCCGGCTATGCGGACAATCATGCGTCGCAAACGCCGTAGTGGCATGTGCCACAACCGTACCGGCCGGAACACGGACGTTTTCCCCCCCCCGCATTAAGCACCTGTAAAAACGGTAATTGATCCGGCCGGACGATGGTCTGTGCCCCCACTAACGCCAACCCGGTTGTTATCGTGGCGGACGGTGACAACAAGACCCCTACTGCTCCTAGCCGATCAGGCAGGGGCTTCCGATACCGCAAGGGTATAAGCATCTGTGTACCAGGTGGGATGTCCACAGATGCGACGGACAGCGCCTGCACTTGTACGGCCGAAGCAGGTCGCCCCCAGGGCGACGGCAGAAACGAGATTTGACGGCCCCCCGGCAGTTCAATACAATTCTCATTGATTTTGATCAAAATGGGCATCTTAGCCAAAAAATTGGTGCCTAACAAACAAGGAACCGCCAAAGATCTCGATATTAACACAATGCCCGAGGCCGACACATCCCCAATAGATATCTTAGCATCCACCTGGCCCACGATACCCATGCTACCCCCGTTCGCAGCGACGCACGACCCATAAACCGGACGCACAGCCCCCGGCGGGATGCCCAACAGATGGAAAATGACATCCGAAATAATAGTCGCAGACGCGCCGGAGTCGACCAAAATGCGTACGTCCACCCCTTGTATAGACCCCGGTACAGTGGACGAACCCGTAGCGGCCGTGACGACTCTCCGTGCCAACTTGCGCCACTGCGTGACCGAGCGACAAGGCCCCGTCGAAGGGCTTTCTTTAACCACAACATTAGGATGGCGCAACGAAGGCGATGGGTGAGGTGTAAAGCCTTGCCGAGTGTCTGGTGCGTGCCGACATGCCTGTTTCGGAGGATCTTTAGTCGACTTGTCCGGTACCAAGGCCTCCTGCTGCGGCGGAGCCGGGAAGCGGGCCCAGCAGTCTCTGGCGTAGTGGCCCCTACGCCCGCAGCGGAAACATTCGGCCTCGTTGCGCCGAAGCGCAGGCCTTGCCTCCTGACGGCCCCGTTCCGGTAGCACCGCGCGCGGCCTCGGCCCGCCGCGTCCCGTCCATGGAGCGGAGGCGGCCGTCAGCTGTTGAGGGCCCCGGTCATCCGGAACATAGACAGCCTGCGCAGGGTTCCACCCCAGCGCATCCCCTTCTTTGACGGGCCCCCCCGTCCACGCCGTCACTTGTTTCCAGCGACGGAGGTTGAATTGCGCATCGAGACACTTAGCAGCCGTCCGGGAAGTTAGCTTCTCATGCCCACACACAGGCATGGGGATCCCTAGATCCCGAGACAGCTCCAACATTTTCCCTAATATGAGAGGCTCGAGCAGGTCCTGTGGCGTCTCAGGATAAGCTGCCATGGCCAGCTCCAGCACCGCACCCCTGAACGCCACGGGCGACTCCTCTGGTGCTCGTTGTCGTTGAGCGAATCGCCGATGCGCATCATCTGGTGGCTCATAAGCGTCGGCCATTTCTTGAAAAACACCACGTAAAGTTGCCTTCTTATCGGTCGTTATGGAACGGAAAAATCGGACAGATTCGTCGTCCAGGAGAGTCGGCAACACCTCCAAAGCCTCCGCATCGGTCCATCTTGCTGTGCGTACCGCCGCCAAGAAACGGCAGGCGAACGCGCTCCAGTACCCACCGACGGAAAATTCTTTAACCGTGGTAAGGTGGCGACTCCGACTCCTCTTCCCGCCGTCTTCCAATGGTGGTGGTTGTGGTGGCAAATTCAAAATGGTGTCGGCCCGCGGCGTGGCCAAGATGGCGGTTTGGCGCCGCGGAGCGCGCAAGATGGCGGCCTCTTGCCGCGTGGGCAATGGCGGCGGCAGGACAGGCAACGTGGCGGCCCGCGGAGCACCAACTGAGTCCTCCATCGTCCCTGGCGCGACGAGATGGCATAAATGCGTCAGGACGTCCTTAAGTGCCTCCAGTTGTACCGCCATCGCTTGCCATCGTTGATCCGCGTCTGATGATGTCGACGGACCCGCCACCGCGCCAACATCCTCCACTCCCGTTCCCGTGCTCGCCTCAGCCGGGCTCTCCTCCACCACCCCAACAGAATCCGTGGTTGGAGGGAGTTCGTCGTCGTCGGACGAAGAAGCCGATGCAGGCGCCGGATTAACTTTCTTCCTCACTTGTTTCGACATGCCGTTGCACTTCTGACACCAGTGTAATAATTGACTGGACCACGATGTCTGGCTCAGTGTCCTTTATTCGGTTCGTGCTGTACTCCCACACGGCTGTCTCTACTCTGTAGCTTCTCCACGGTGCTGACTCCGATGTCGGCCCGATCCACAACAGCAGCCCCGCTGCTGTTTCTCTCACACAGCCCCCCTTGGCTGTACTCGCTGCAACTCCTCTCTCTCTCCGCAGCTCTGACAGCCTCGTGCTGTCTCCCTCTCTCTCTCCGCAGCTCTGACAGCCTCGTGCTGTCTCTCTCTCTCTCTCTCCGCAGCTCCACCTGGCAGCCACACCGCTGCCTCTAACACGCAGCCCTTCTGGCTGTCTCCTCTGCAGCTGCACACCACTCCGCAGCTTCCTCCTGTCTTCGGGGTTGGCTCCCGATGGCCGTCGGTGCCCCCCCTCTTCTCCCTCGCCCGCGTGGCCTCACTCTTTTCCGCTCACACCCTGACTGACTTCCCCTTCCGGTTTACCCGCTTAAGGACCCGAACCTTCCACCCACGTCACATGACTCCACCCCCCGTGACGTCACATCCGGAAGGTCGCTTACGCCCGCATTACACAAGTACTCGTATTTACGTGCTATGTCGATAGAAAGGTCGCTTGTTGGTCAAGGGGTATGGTTTTCGCTTTGGATGCAAGAAGTTCCCGATTCCAAGCCCGGTAGTTTTACTTTTCTGGGATGTGATAGACAATTATGAGGACAATACACGAGGACTCCTGCGACCTGAGTTGTATTCATCTCAATAGAGTATTAGAGTGTGTGGTGAGTAAAGTTAGAAATGTCCTTAAATATTGGTTCCCAAATCATTGTTTTTGTTATAGAAAAGTCATATTGCTGTTCGTACAAGTCTATAGCCATGCATTTTCAACCAACATCTTGTATTAAGAACATTGTCAAAACTTATTTGTGCCAAAAATGCTCATTATCTCTCAGCAAAGTTACATCTCATGAGATAATCGAAGTGTTGATTGAACCTCATTTTCAAACATTATTCACTGGTTGAAGATGAGTGGCTCGTTGGTCTAGGGGTATGATTCTCGCTTAGGGTGCGAGAGGTCCCGGGTTCAAATCCCGGACGAGCCCAAGCACCATTTTCTTGGGGATTGGTCGACAAAAACCCAAGTCAATTTTGAACTATCCCTGGCTTTTATCTTCACAAATTTTGCTGCACAGCATGCTGAGGTATGGTCAATCAATGCTATAAATGACATCGCGACGGGACTCCTTCGTTCATCCATGAAATAGAAATTGCCTTTATATCAGGATAATAACTTGACACCAATGAGGAAATCATGATTAAAATAAAAATTTGTGTAAAATAAGCAATTCACGAATTCGCATCATTGAAATGGTTTTTAGCCTGACTAAATCCGGGCAAATTCTTGACTCATTGTCCTATTCTCCATCAGTTTACAATGCAAAAGTCATGCTTTTTACATGAATCCTCGTATACAAGTACTCGTATTTACGCGCTATGTCGACAGAAAGGTCGCTTGTTGGTCTAGGGGTATGGTTTTCGCTTTGGATGCAAGAAGTTCCCGATTCCAAGCCCGGTAGTTTTACTTTTCTGGGATGTGATAGACAATTATAAGGACAATACACGAGGACTCCTGCGACCTGAGTTGTATTCATCTCAATAGAGTGTTAGAGTGTGTGGTGAGTAAAGTTAGAAATGTCCTTAAATATTGGTTCCCAAATCATTGTTTTTGTTATAAAAAAGTCATATTGCTGCTCGTACAAGTCAATAGCCATGCATTTTTAACCAACACCTTGTATTAAGAACATTGTCAAAACTTATTTGTGCCAAAAATGCTCATTATCTCTCAGCAAAGTTTCATCTCATGAGATAATCGAAGTGTTGATTGAACCTCATTTTCATACATTATTCACTGTTTGAAGATGAGTGGCTCGTTGGTCTAGGGCAGGGGTCTGCAACCTTTAAGACATAAAGAGCCACTTGGACCCGTTTCCGAAGGAAAAAATAAACTGGGAGCCGCAAAACCATTGCAACATTTAAAACAAATATAACACTGCATATATTGTTTCTTACCTTATTGCTATATATATATAGGATCGTGCAGTCAGCTGTCAATCTGAATAAAAAAAGGACTTTTTCACTTAACAATGTAAAATATATTTTTGCAAATTAATAGCTAAATTACCTGGTTAATGGGATTTTTGCTCCTGAACCTCAGTGCACAGTGTCTGCACATCAGGGCTGTAAGACGTCACCTTCATTTTCACACAGGCTTGCAAGCTGTCATCTGTGAGGCGTGATCGATGTTTGTTTTTAATATAGTTCATGTTGGAGAAGACCTGCTCACATACATATGTGGAGCCGAAGATCGACAGGACTCCAAATGCATACTTTTTCATGTTTATATAAGTGTTGGGGATGGCATTCCATGTTTCGAATACAAGTTTGTCCTGTTTGGGAAGGTTTTCAATATCACTCCATTTATGATTCTGAGCCAGAATGGCCTTCTGACGGGCAACATCCTCAAGAGTAGCGGTCAAGCATTTGAACTTGGACACCCATATATCTTTGTCGGCTATATCGGCCAGTTCCATCTCAAGATCAGGTTGACTTACACCTGCAAATGCAGTCATATTCAATAGGGATGGATCGATCGCCAGGGGAGTGACAGGGAAGGATAATGTCGTTTTTTCCATTCTGAACTCACAGAATCGTTTCCCAAACGAACTTTGCATTGTGGTGATTGCAGACTTGAAATATTCCAAATTTATCGTATCATGACTTTGTTTGAACTCTCTCAAAGAGGGAAAGTGAGACAGTGTACCTCTCTGTAAATCTTTGACAAACACTGTCAACTTGCTCTCGAATGCCAAAACCTCCTCCAGCATGTGCAGGGCTGTGCCTCCTTTCCCCTGAAGGGTTGTATTTAGCGTGTTTAGATGTGCTGTCATGTCTACCATAAAATGTAATTTTTCCAGCCACTCTGGCTGTTCCAGCTCAGCAAAGGTGAGCTCTTTGCTGCCCAGGAAGGTTTTTACTTCTTCCAAACATGTGACAAAGCAACGGCAACGTTATTGCCTGTCACCGGGCGGGCAGTGTGGAGCGGAGCGGCGACCTGTCAGCAGCGGCAACGCCAGAGCAGGTGTCACAGTGCGCCTCCTCCCCTCGCTAGCATCCGCCCCGGAGCCGCGGTCAAGGTTCAAAAGAGCCGCATGCGGCTCCGGAGCCGCAGGTTGCCGACCCCTGGTCTAGGGGTATGATTCTCGCTTAGGGTGCGAGAGTTCCCGGGTTCAAATCCCGGACGAGCCCAAGCACCATTTTCTTGGGGATTGGTCGACAAAAACCCAAGTCAATTTTGAACTGGCCCTGGCTTTTATCTTCACAACTTTTGCTGCACAGCATGTTGAGGTATGGTCAATCAATACTATCAATGACATGGCGTCGGTACTCCTTCGTTCATGAATAAATTAGCAATTGCCTTTATATCATGATAATAACTTGACACCAATGATGATATCATGATTAAAATCTAAATTAGTGTAAAATAAGCAATTCAAGAAATCGCGTCATTGAAAGGGTTTGTGCCTGACTCAATCTGGGCAAATTCTTGACTCATTGTCCTATTCTCTGCCAGTTTACTATTCAAAAGTCATGCTTTTTAATGAAGCCTCGTATACAAGTATTCGTATTTATGCGTCATGTGAACGCAAAGGTTGCTTGTTGGTCTATGGGTGTGTTTTCTCGCTTTGGATGCAAGAAGTTCCGAATTCCAAGCCCGGAAGTTTTATTTTTCTGGGATGAGTAGACAATTATAAGGACAATACACGAGGACTCCTGCGACCTGAGTTGTATTCATCTCAATAGAGTGTTAGAGTGTGTGGTGAGTAAAGTTAGAAATGTCCTTACGTATTGGTTCCCATATCATTGTCTTTGTTATAGCAAAGTCATATTGCTGTTCGTACAAGTCTATACCCATGCATTTTCAAACCAACATCTTAGTATTAAGAACACTTTCAAAACATATTTGTGCCAAAAATGCTCATTATCTCTCAGCAAAGTTACATCTCATGAGATAATCGAATTGTTGATTGAACCTCATTTTCATACATTATTCACTGTTTGAAGATGAGTGGCTCGTTGGTTTAGGGGTATGATTCTCGCTTAGGGTGCGAGAGTTCCCGGGTTCAAATCCCGGACGAGCCCAAGCACCATTTTCTTGGGGATTGGTCGACAAAAACCCAAGTAAATTTTGAACTGGCCCTGGCTTTTATCTTCACAACTTTTGCTGCACAGCATGTTGAGGTATGGTCAATCAATACTATCAATGACATGTCGTCGGTACTCCTTCGTTCATGAATAAATTAGCAATTGCCTTTATATCATGATAATAACTTGACACCAATGATGATATCATGATTAAAATCTAAATTAGTGTAAAATAAGCAATTCAAGAAATCGCGTCATTGAAAGGGTTTGTGCCTGACTCAATCTGGGCAAATTCTTGACTCATTGTCCTATTCTCTGCCAGTTTACTATTCAAAAGTCATGCTTTTTAATGAAGCCTCGTATACAAGTATTCGTATTTATGCGTCATGTGGACGCAAAGGTTGCTTGTTGGTCTATGGGTGTGTTTTCTCGCTTTGGATGCAAGAAGTTCCGAATTCCAAGCCCGGAAGTTTTATTTTTCTGGGATGAGTAGACAATTATAAGGACAATACACGAGGACTCCTGCGACCTGAGTTGTATTCATCTCAATTGAGTGTTAGAGTGTGTGGTGAGTAAAGTTAGAAATGTCCTTACGTATTGGTTCCCATATCATTGTCTTTGTTATAGCAAAGTCATATTGCTGTTCGTATAAGTCTATACCCATGCATTTTCAAACCAACATCTTAGTATTAAGAACACTTTCAAAACATATTTGTGCCAAAAATGCTCATTATCTCTCAGCAAAGTTACATCTCATGAGATAATCGAATTGTTGATTGAACCTCATTTTCATACATTATTCACTACTTGAAGATGAGTGGCTCGTTGGTCTAGGGCAGGGGTCGGCAACCTCCGGCTCCGGAGCCGCACGCGGCTCTTTACGGGCTGCTTCTTGACGATATGTACGTATGTACATAGATGCATTGCGGCTCTTGAAATACTGAATTTTGTACCGAATTGGAAAGAAATGGCTCTTCTTGTTATTTTGGTTGCCGACCCCTGGTCTAGGGGTACGATTCTCGCTTTGGGTGCGAGAGGTCCCGGGTTAAAATCCTGGACGAGCCCAAGCACCATTTTCTTGGCGATTGGTCATTTTTGAACTGGCCCTGGCTTTTATCTTCACAACGTTTGTTGCACAGCATGCTGAGGTATGGTCAATCAATGCTATAAATGACATAGCGAAGGGACTCCTTCGTTCATCCATGAATTAGCAATTGCCTTTATATCATGATAATAACTTGGCACCAATGAGGAAATCATGATTAAAATCAAAATTGGTGTAAAATAAGCAATTCACGAAATCGCATCATTGAAATGGTTTTTAGCCTGACTAAATCTGGGCAAATTCTTGACTCATTGTCCTATTCTCCGTCAGTTTACTATGCCAAAGTCATGCTATTTACATGAATCCTCGTATACAAGTGTAATAATCCTTCTTGAGACGGCTTCGGAATCAGTCATTTTTATTTCCACTTCCACAATACACTTTACTCACTCACTCTCCGTTGCTGGCATACAACGGAGAGAGGACAGACTTCACACCAAGTCCCCACCGCGCACGTGGCACCCAGAGCCCCCGTACACGCGTGACCCTGCTCTTGTCATTTCCCAGTCTGCTCTCGATCGTTCTCTCTCACTCTCTCTTAATCCCTTCGTCACGTGGTCCCCCCAGCCAATCCTCCATGGACAGCCTTGACCATTCTCGATGGTTCCCTGTCAATCACGGGACCACGCCTCTCATCCGGCTCCCCATTAGCTGGGGCCCCGAATGGCTAGGCCAATCACTCCTGATGACATGCCGTGATCACGCCGGGGCCATGCTCCCTATCTCAACCCTTATTGGCTACAAAGCAGGACCGGCAAGCCAATCCCCACGTGAACCCTCTATGGCTGTTATTACATCACCCCCCCCCGGTGAAAAAATTTAGCCGTCTGGGCTGGGAAAAGGGTGATGAACCAATTCCGAAACATCTTATTAGGGCACCAAGGTGCGTTTAACAATTCGTGGGTAAACCGGCGTCCCCGCGTCTAACAACATTTAAAACAGTCACCCATGAAAAATCACGACATACATTAGGGCGCCCCTGCAGCGCAGTAACGACAGGGAATTTAGCGAAACGATCAAACGTTAACGAAACGGAAGAGATTTCGACCGCGTACGCGACGCGGGACCCTCTCCGCTCCCAGCGCATGGTCGCTTTGCTTCCGGATGGAGAAGAGGTGGTACGCTCGAAGAATAAGTAGGTTGTTGGTGCTTGGTCACGTCCAGGGCGGGCCCCGTTGGAGGGGGGGCAGCGGGGGCTTCCTCAGCCCTCAGAACCTGTTCATCTGTAGGAGGCACAACACAGTCCCCCCTGGGATCAACGGGCGTGTCAAGCGGCGTAGTCGGCCCGGCAGAACCCGGCAGGTCAGCTAGTGGGGATGCGGTGAGGGTTCATACAGACGGGAGGCGCCGCACCGGTGTCAATATGGTGCGACAAAAGCGACGTGCGGCCGAGGTCCAAATCATTTCTGCTGAAAACATCAGCGTACCGTAGCAATAGTGAACGCAAGGCATTCCTATGTTCATTTGACAAGGAAGAATTATCTCCGCATAAATCTGTGATCCAGCGTTCTTGTGAACGATCGTGCGGAGGCCCACCCGCGGGCATCCGAGCGCGCGGCGTTTTGTCACAAGAGGCGAAATCGGTAGTGGCGTGAGCCAGCACTGATCCCTCCGGAACAACAACGCGGTCAGGTCCCCCATTCAAGATCTGTATGAAAGGTGCCTGACCTGGGCGCACGATCGTTTGTGCCGCCGCCAAAGAAAAAGATTTAGATACCGAATTCGATGGGGATAATAGCACGCCCTTCGCATCCCTTCCCATTTGAAGGGGTTTTCGGTAACGCAGCGGGATGAGCATTTGCGCTCCCGACGGAACCTCCACCGTAGCAGCAACGACGGCAGTAACTGCGTTACCTGTAGGCGCATTGGCCAGCAGGGAAGGCAGGAACGCCATCCTACGACCCCCCGGCATTTCCAAACAGTCCTGGTCGACCCGTATTCTCAGCGGCATCCGGCGCAGGAAATCAGTACCCAACAAGCATGGAACAGCTAGCGAGCGAGAAATTAACACAGGTCCTGCGGCGGTAATATTTCCGATAGCGATGCTCACATCTACCTGACCGCAGATACCCATGCTTCCCCCATTGGTGGCAACACACGCATCATTAACCTTGCGTATCTGCGACGCAGGAATGGACAACAAATGAAAAATAACATCTGAAATGATGGTAGCCGATGCGCCAGTGTCCACCAAGATACGGACGTCAACGCCGTCGATGGTACCCCGTACCGTCGATGAGCCCGACGCCGCAGCCACAACCCTGCGAGCCAATTTCTTCCACTGTGTAGCAGAGCGTGTCAATGGAGCAGGAGAAGTAAAATTATCCTTAGGAGTGTAAGAATGAGTGCGAGTGGATGAGTGATGTGACAAGACCTACCGGGTGTCCGATTTGTGCCGACTCGCCCGAGGTTGTTGCAGCTCCGCAGCAGGTGGAGGAGTTGGAGGTCCCCTTGGCGGAAGAGGCGACAGCAGAGGTCGGCAGCGGCAGTCACGGGCGAAGTGGCCCCGTCTGCCGCACTTGAAACACGCGGCCGACGTCGGCCGGTGGTCGGACGACCCGGCCCTTGCACGCGGCCGGCCCGTGTAGTCGCCACGCTGGTCGCGCAGCCGCCGTCCCGGAATCCTATGCGGGACAGCAGCAGCCAGCATGTCGTCGTTGCCCGAGTCGTCGGAGCAGTGGACAACCAGTCGCGGAGACCACCCCAGAGGCGGCCCGTCGATATCGGGTTTCCCCGTCCACGCCGCCATCTGGTCCCAACGCTTGATATTAAACTTAGCGTCCAGGCAGCGCGCCACCCACTGCGATGAAAGCGGTTCGTGGCCACACACTGGTAGAGAGATGTTGAGCTCCTGAGACAACTCCAGCATACGGGAAAGGATGAGTGGATCCAAATGATCGGCCATTGCGTCGGGGTAGGCAGCCATGGCCAGCGCCATCAACGCCCCCCGATAAGCCAACGGCGATTCCTCCGGTGCTCGGCGACGCGACATAAATTTTCTGGTGGCCGATGTCGGTGGGTCATAAAATTCCGCCATCTCTGCGAACGCATCCCGCAGTGTCTTCTTCTTGGACGCCGGGATGGAGCGGAAGACTCCCAGAGACACATCATCGAGCAGTGTAGGTAGCGCTCCCAGCGCTTCTTCCTCCGTCCAGTTCACAGATCTAAAAGCTGACTCGAAGCGCCACGTAAAAGCACTCCAATCGCCCCCGGCGATAAATTCTTTAATTTGTGGAAGGCGATGTCCGCGGTGGCAGGCGCGCGCCGCGGGCGTCTCCGACTGCCGTTCCCGCTCTCCACTCGTTGCAGGCAAAATGGCGTCCAGCGGCCGCGTGGTGGTAGGCACGCCCAAAATGGCGGCCGACGACTCCGGCGCAGCCGCCCCACCCAAGACGACGGCGTCCTCCCGCGTGGCAGGAGCAATGGCGGACTCCGATTCCTTTGCAGGACCCCTTCCCGCGGCGTCCAGCTGATCGGCGATCTGGCAACCCACGGCTGGTGAGGACGCCACCGCGGTCACCAGGCTTAGCAGAATGGCGCGCAACAACTCAATCTGCTCCGCCATCAGCCGCCATTCGTCTTTTGTTCCTGCGGTGGTTGCATTCTCCCCCGGTCGACGCTGAGAGGCGTCGAGGAGAGTGTCATCAGCAGGCGGCATAAGGGCTGTAGCTCCCAACAGCTCATCTTCATCCGTCTCGACCTCTTCCTCCGATAGAGGCACGGGCAGGTTCTTTTTTCTGGGGTGTTTAGACATCTTGATGATCGTCCAAACAGTCGCAGAAGCACTTCTGACACCAGTGTAATAATCCTTCTTGAGACGGCTTCGGAATCAGTCCTTTTTATTTCCTCTTCCACAATACACTTTACTCACTCTCCGTTGCTAGCAGACAACGGAGAGAGGACAGACTTCACACCAAGTCCCCACCGCACACGTGGCACCCAGAGCCCCCGTACACGCGTGACCCTGCTCTCGTCGTTTCCCAGTCTGCTCCCGATCGTTCTCTCTCACTCTCTCTTAATCCCTTCGTCACGTGGTCCCCCCAGCCAATCCTCCATGGACAGCCTTGACCATTCTCGATGGTTCCCTGTCAATCCCGGGACCACGCCTCTCATCCGGCTCCCCATTAGCTGGGGCCCCGAATGGCTAGGCCAATCACTCCTGATGACATGCCGTGATCACGCCGGGGCCATGCTCCCTATCTCAACCCTTATTGGCTACAAAGCAGGACCGGCAAGCCAATCCCCACATGAAACCTCTATGGCTGTAATTACACAAGTACTCGTATTTACGTGCTATGTCGACAGAAAGGTCGCTTGTTGGTCTAGGGCAGGGGTCGGCAACCAAAATAACAAGAAGAGCCATTTCTTTCCAATTCGGTACAAAATTCAGTATTTCAAGAGCCGCAATGCATCTGAGTACATACTGTACATACGTACATATTGTCAAGAAGCAGCCCGTAAAGAGCCGCATGCGGCTCCGGAGCCGTAGGTTGCCGACCCCTGGTCTAGGGGTATGGTTTTCGCTTTGGATGCAAGAAGTTCCCGATTCCAAGCCCGGTAGTTTTACTTTTCTGGGATGTGATAGACAATTATAAGGACAATACACGAGGACTCCTGCGACCTGAGTTGTATTCATCTCAATAGAATGTTAGAGTGTGTGGTGAGTAAAGTTAGAAATGTCCTTAAATATTGTTTCCCATGTCATTATTTTTGTTATAGAAAAGTCATATTGCTGTTCGTACAAGTCAATAGCCATGCATTTTTAACCAACATCTTGTATTAAGAACATTGTCAAAACTTATTTGTGCCAAAAATGTTCATTATCTCTCAGCAAAGTTACATCTCATGAGATAATCGAAGTGTTGATTGAACCTCATTTTCAAACATTATTCACTGGTTGAAGATGAGTGGCTTGTTGGTCTAGGGGTATGATTCTCGCTTAGGGTGCGACAGGTCACGGGTTCAATCCCGGACGAGCCCAAGCACCATTTTCTTGGGGATTGGTCGACAAAAACCCAAGTCAATTTTGAACTGGCCCTGGCTTTTATCTTCACAACTTTTGCTGCACAGCATGCTGAGGTATGATCAATCAATACTATTGAAGTATTGGAAAATGACGGCAGGAAACTCCTTGACGGGAACACACTTCTTTTATTAAATCTTGACTTGTAACAATACAACGCGTGGCCTCTCTTCTTCACACCGCACTTCTCTTCTTCAGGATTCTGTGCTGCCGGCTCTCTGTGCCTCGTGTAGACTCCGCGCCTCGGCTACACTCCTCTCTCGCCTCGTGTAGACTCTGCGCCTCTGCTACACTCTCCTCTCTCGCCTCGTGTAGACTTTGCCTCTCTCGCGCTGGCTACACCGTATGCATACTCGGCTCGTGCAGACCGTTCTCTCTCGCTGGCTACACCGTATGCATACTCGGCTCGTGCAGACCGTTCTCTCTCGCTGGCTACACACTACACATTACTCAGCTCGTGTAGACCGTTCTATCTCGCTGGCTACACACTATACATTACTCAGCTCGTGTAGACCGTTCTATCTCGCTGGCTACACACTATACATTACTCAGCTCGTGTAGACCGTTCTATCTCGCTGGCTACACACTATACATTACTCAGCTCGTGTAGACCTTTCTATCTCGCTGGCTACACACTATACATTACTCAGCTCGTGTAGACCGTTCTATCTCGCTGGCTACACACTATACATTACTCAGCTCGTGTAGACCTTTCTATCTCGCTGGCTACACACTATACCTTACTCTCTTCTACTCTCCATTACTCTCCTCTCCGGGCTCTATCTCTACACCTTCGTCTTCATTCTTAGATGGTTCCACTTCTGCCCCTTGCTCCTCTGTGCATCACCTTATATACCCCTTCTTCCCGGGAGACGGAGCGGATGCGGACCTCAACGTCGGCACCGCTCCTCCGTTACCCAATCCCCACGCGCTATCCCCACGATCCGGTTCCGCTCAGCGCGTGTTTCCACTCTCCGACCAATCACACCGCGCTGCTACCCGATCACTCCCTCTGGGCGCGTCACCGGCACACAGCCAATCAGCAGCACTACCCCCACCCGCGCACTGACGCCTGCTCCTCCCCGTCAGCGCGCGTCACCACACACACACCCGTACATACGCGCTGGCACACGACATATACACCCAGCGCGTACCACCACTACATCACCCCCTCCCACATAGCTCGCAGCCGGCCCGGCTGCTAACAACAACCAACCACGACGATAAAACGACAACCAACAAAAAAAACCCCATAACCCCTCGAGTGTGCCCCGTAACATAACACAACAACAACAACAACAAGAATAACTATGTACAGATTGACAATGAACGCGAAAAGTGAACAATAACACGATACGAGCAAATTCGAAACGAACGCGCCCCACGTCCCTGCGACTACACGCAGTGACGAGGCGCTCCAACTGCCCCGACTCCTCACGAGGCAGGTCATGCAAAGTAGCACGACCTGGCGCGAGTCCGTCTGGCTGGTCCATCGTATGGGGCGGGACACTGACGACCGTCCGGCGGTTCCGGCCGCTCCAGACGGCGCGGAACGGGCCTGAAAGGGCCGGCCCCGCCGCGGAGATCCGGCCGCCGATGATCGGCAGCTGTCAGTTCCGAGACACCTGGGAGCAGATCAGGCGACAATACGTGTGGATCAGGCAGAGACATTTCCCCCTCTGGGTCGCCGGTCACGTCACACGCCCGGCCATCACGACACAAGGGGAGGCCATATGGAGGCGAGAACGGTTTCAGTCGGGAGGGGTGAACGTACCACCGGCGCTTTCCCCACTTTATCTGAACGCACTGGGGCCGTGCAACGCGCACGACCTCCACGGGTCCCCTCCACGGTCTCAACAATTTAGGCGACGTAGCCAAGGGTGCCTGAGGGCAATGCAGCCAGGCCCTGTCACCTGGTTTCCATTCGTGCATGGACACCTTCCGTGCCCGCAACCGTTCATTAGCAATTTGGCGAGCCCGCGAATTAAGCCGTGCGGCCTCCCTCGCCTCTGTCAGCTTATGAATATTAAACTTAATATGTTCTGCCAAATTAGAATTAGTTCGTGGAGCGGACAGGCCAAGTTGCGTTTCTATTGGCGGGTCAGCTTCCCGACCGTACATCAAATAGAATGGGGAAAACCCCGTAGCTGCATGGGGGGCCATTCTATACGCGGCAAGGACTCCTGGGACCTGCAGGTCCCAATCTACATGTGCCTCGCACACCTGCTGGCACAGCATGGAAGTCAAGGTTTTGTGGAGTCTCTCCACCATCCCGTCAGTCTGCGGGTGGTACGGGGAGGTACGCACCTTCTTGGTACCCAACAGATCGCACACCTCTTGCAACAATTTACTCGAAAAATTTTTACCTTGGTCGGTCAGCAGGCGTTCGGGAGCCCCCTTGTCCAGGACATAGCCCTGGACGAAGGCATCCGTCACAGCCGCTGCCGACTGGTTAGCGAGAGGCCACGCCATAGGCCATCGGGTAAAGTATTCGACCCCCACTAACAAATATTTATTCCCTCTCGGCGTGACTGGGAAGGGCCCCAAAATATCGAGTGCAACGAGCTCGTTGGTACGCGAGACCTGAATAGATTGCAGCGGTGGATTAGCTGCCACGGCCGGTGGTTTACGCCTGGCGCACTCAACGCACCCCTTCAGAATATGCACCACATCACTTCCCATTCCCGGCCAGTAATAGTCACGCTGAAGCAGGGCAAGCGTCTTGTTAACTCCCAAGTGCAAGAGGCGTTCGTGTGCCGCCAAGACAACCCTCCCCCTCACAGCGGAAGGCACCACGAGTGCGTTCCGCCGGGACAAACTGTCCCATTTCAATAACACGCCCCGCTCAAGTACATAGGAGCCGGTACGCTCCTGGTCCCCCTCGGGACCCCCAACCTTGCGGCGCAATGCTAGCAGCGAGCTGTCCGCCATCTGGAGGCGGCCCCATTCGCTGAGCGACAGCGAGAGCAGCGAGTCCCGACCCTGAGAGGCAGTGGAATCATCCCCACTCGGTGCGCCCGCTGTCGCAGCCAGTGCCCCCATCTCCCCCGCAAGCGTCGGTTTACAGCGCGCCGATCCCGACAAACACGCGCATTCATCACAAGGCAACAACCGCGACAAGCAATCGGCATTCGTGTGTCGCAACCCCTTACGGTACGTAGTCGTAAACTGATAGTCCTGGAGGACTTCCAACCAACGCGACAACTGGCCCGAGGGCTGGGCGACCCTCAATGAATACTGTAGCGCCGCGTGGTCCGTTCGGACTGTAAAGTGACGACCATACAGATATGGCCTAAACTGCTGCACAAAAAAAACAATGGCAAGCAGCTCGCGACGGGTGACACAGTAGCGCTGCTCCGCCGGAGACAACACCCTACTACCGTAGGCGACAACTCTTTCGACACCCCCAACGACTTGGGATAGCACCCCCCCAATGCCCGTGTTGCTAGCATCCGTGTCCAGCAAAAAGGGACTGGCAAAATCGGGATAACACAAGGGTGGGGCACCCACCAAGGCGTCCCGGAGGGAGCGAAACGCGGCCTCCTCCTCCGGTCCCCATTTGAACTTCACTCCCTTCGCCGTTAGAGCGTGCAAGGGTTTTGCAATAGTGGCGAAGTGCTCAACGAACCGCCGATAATAAGAAGCAAACCCGATGAAACTACGCACGTCGGAAACGGACGTAGGTGTCGGCCACGAACCGACACAATCCGTCTTCGCGGGATCGGTGGAGATCCCCGAAGAATCGACAATGTGACCCAAGTATCTAACGGACCTACGAAGGAGGTGACATTTTGCCGGTTTAAATTTCAACTTAGCCGATCGCATTCGCAAGAACACCCCTCTCAATCGCCGGAGGTGTTCCTCAAACGTTTTACTGAAAACAATGACATCGTCCATATAAATCAAGCATGTATCCCACTGCAAGCCCGACAAAACCAGCTCCATAAGTCGCTGAAACGTCGCTGGAGAGGAGTGAAGTCCCATGGGTAACCGGTTAAACTGGAACAGCCCCCCTGGAGTCCGAAATGCTGTCTTAGGTTTCGACTCTTCGTCGAGCGGCAACTGCCAAAACCCCGATAACAAATCAAGAGTCGAAAAATATCGCGCACCAGACAATGCATCGAGGGACTCATCCATCCTGGGGAGCGGATACGCGTCAGCCACAGAGATCTTATTCAGGCGACGGAAATCAACGCAGAATCGCAGGGACCCGTCCTGCTTCTTAACCAGCACAATAGGCGCTCCCCACGGGCTAGAGGAGGGTGAAATAATATCGGCTTCTAGCATATCGTTAACAGCCGACTGAACATGTTCCTTCTCCACGGGACTCAGTCGGAAGGGATTTAGCCTGACCGGCGCCGCATCGCCCGTTTCAATGTGATGGTGCAACAAATCCGTGCACCCAATGTCATACTTATGTTTACTGAATACATCAGAGAATTCAATGAGCAACTCGCGCAGCGCACCCAACTGCGCCGCCGACAAATCGTCCGAGGCGGCACATAACGAATGGACCCACTCAAGGTCTTCCCTTGGCTCAACGTTCCGCGCGGGGCTCGAGCCCACCTGCGCAACCAACCCATCATCCCCAGGAACCTGCGCCGCGTGAGCCAGCACGGTGCCCTGCGGGATGACAGCTGGTCGCGACCCCGCGTTCAAAACCATCACAAACGGATCCCTGTCAGCCCGCACCAAAGTGTGAGCCACCGATAAATCAAGACCCCCGACAGCCTTGTTAGAAGGACCCAAAAGCATACTCTGTCCCGAAGCCTCCCTCACCCATGGTTTTCGCAACCGGAGGGGAATCAACATCTGTGAACCCGGGGGCACTTGCACTGTCTGCGTCGCCACCGCTTGTATCGTAGCGCACGCCGTCCGAATGTCAGTAGGGCCCGTCAAAAATGAAATCCGGCGACCCGATGGCAGTTCAATGCATCGTTGATCGATAAGAATTTTAATGGGCATTTTAGCCAAAAAGTCAGTGCCCAAAAGACACGGAACTGCCAAAGAAGACGAAACGAAAACGGGTCCCGATAATTTGATATCTCCAATGCAAATGGACGCCCTAACCTGACCGATAATGCCCAACGATCCCCCATTAGCGGCGTAAAATGGCACATCCACTGGAAGCAGCGGACGACATTGGACTGGAAGAATATTATAAATGAGGTCCGATATAATAGTTGCCGATGCCCCCGTGTCCACTAACACCCTAATCTCAACCCCATCAATAGATCCCGTAACAACGGACGAACCCGCCGAAGCAGCCACAATTCTATGCCCCAATTCCGCCCATTCAATGTCTCCCTGGTCCCGGCCGAACCCCCCTCGCCGAACCGAATCCCCGAACCTTAACCGGCCCTCCTCCGCCGCAACGCGGCGTCCCATGTGTGCCGAATAAACAGGCCGAGCGTGTGAGGTGCCGCGACTTGCCGGGGATTGTAGAGATGACTTGGGCTCTCGGTCGTCGTCCAGCCGAGCTCCCATGGCGCGCTGCCGCGGAGCGCGGCACCCGGACGCCACGTGGCCCCGGAGGCCGCAGTTATAGCACGTGACGAGGGTCGGAGTAGATCTTGGTTGCTCCGACTTTCGGCCCGATCGCAGAGGCGACCGGGCCCCCGGCCTCCAGTCCCCTGGTCGTCCCGTGGCGAACGCCTCCTCTCGTGGGCTGACGACTTGGGGTTCGGCGACCACCAACCCCGGGGCTGCGACGACAGCAGCGTTGCAACCAACGCCTTGCTTCCGTTGTAGGGCCTCGTGCGCTTGAATACTCGTGGCGACTCTCAAAGAAGAAATATCAATGTCGTCAGCTGTGTTGATAGGGACCCCCAGGTCCTGCGCCAACTTGAGCAGCTGCTCCAAAACCATCGCGTCTTGGCCCTCCTCGTCCATCCGAGGGAACGCAGCATCAGCAAGAGCCAGCAACGCCGTGCGATAGGCCAGCGCGGTCTCCGTGGCCGCTTTCCGTCTTGCGTAGAACTGATGGCGGCATGTAGATGGAGGCCCGTAGACCCTGGCCAACAAACCCAGCGCATCCTTCAGCGTGGAGCGGTCCGACTTCCGTGCAGCCCTGAAGGCCGCGAGCGCATCGTCGTCCAGCATGGCGGGCAATGCCCGCAGCGCCGTAGCATCGGACCACGCTGACATCTCTTGATGCGCCAAAAACCTTCGCTGAAATTGGCCCCAGTCTCCGCCTTCCGCCTTGAAGGCTGACAACGTGGGCAGGCGCTGCTGAAAAATGAAGTCATCCGCCTCGTGGTTCCTCTCCGCCTGTCCGTCGGTGTCTAAGATGGCGGCTCCAGCAGCAGACGTAAGATGGCGGACCCCCTCGCGCGCTGATGACGTCGATGCGCGCGCTTGGGAACCCACCACCACGTGGCGCTCGCCGTTCCCGCCAAAAGTAGGCCCAGGCGCAATGGCGGGAATCCCCCATTCGTTTTGGCGGGAATCTGCGGGGCGACCTTGTAAAATGTCCCCCACCGTCCCCGCTCCTCCCGACGAGCTGATCTCCGCCAAGATGGACGCGGCGGCGAGCAGCAGCTCCGCCAGTCGGGAGTGCACCTCACGAAGCCCGGCGTCTGTCCCCGGTCGCTCGGCCGGCGCCGTCGACGGACCCTGCAGCGTGGGCAAGTCCTCTTCCTCACCCCCCGCCACCAGCGGCTCCGAGTCGTCCAGGTCTTCCTCGCGGTCAATCCCGTGGGTCCTACGGGTCTTCCTCGTCTCCATACTTGGAAGCCCGTTTCACTTCTGACGCCAGATGAAGTATTGGAAAATGACGGCAGGAAACTCCTTGACGGGAACACACTTCTTTTATTAAATCTTGACTTGTAACAATACAACGCGTGGCCTCTCTTCTTCACACCGCACTTCTCTTCTTCAGGATTCTGTGCTGCCGGCTCTCTGTGCCTCGTGTAGACTCCGCGCCTCGGCTACACTCCTCTCTCGCCTCGTGTAGACTCTGCGCCTCTGCTACACTCTCCTCTCTCGCCTCGTGTAGACTTTGCCTCTCTCGCGCTGGCTACACCGTATGCATACTCGGCTCGTGCAGACCGTTCTCTCTCGCTGGCTACACCGTATGCATACTCGGCTCGTGCAGACCGTTCTCTCTCGCTGGCTACACACTACACATTACTCAGCTCGTGTAGACCGTTCTATCTCGCTGGCTACACACTATACATTACTCAGCTCGTGTAGACCGTTCTATCTCGCTGGCTACACACTATACATTACTCAGCTCGTGTAGACCGTTCTATCTCGCTGGCTACACACTATACATTACTCAGCTCGTGTAGACCTTTCTATCTCGCTGGCTACACACTATACATTACTCAGCTCGTGTAGACCGTTCTATCTCGCTGGCTACACACTATACATTACTCAGCTCGTGTAGACCTTTCTATCTCGCTGGCTACACACTATACCTTACTCTCTTCTACTCTCCATTACTCTCCTCTCCGGGCTCTATCTCTACACCTTCGTCTTCATTCTTAGATGGTTCCACTTCTGCCCCTTGCTCCTCTGTGCATCACCTTATATACCCCTTCTTCCCGGGAGACGGAGCGGATGCGGACCTCAACGTCGGCACCGCTCCTCCGTTACCCAATCCCCACGCGCTATCCCCACGATCCGGTTCCGCTCAGCGCGTGTTTCCACTCTTTGACCAATCACACCGCGCTGCTACCCGATCACTCCCTCTGGGCGCGTCACCGGCACACAGCCAATCAGCAGCACTACCCCCACCCGCGCACTGACGCCTGCTCCTCCCCGTCAGCGCGCGTCACCACACACACACCCGTACATACGCGCTGGCACACGACATATACACCCAGCGCGTACCACCACTACACTATCAATGACATAGCGTAGGGACTCCTTCGTTCATCCATAAATTAGCAATCATGATAATATCTTGACACCAATGATGATGCCATGATTAAAATCAAAATTGGTATAAAATAAGCAATTCACGAAATCGCATCATTGAAATGGTTTTTGGCCTGACTAAATCTGGGCAAATTCTTGACTCATTGTCCTATTCTCCGTCAGTTTACTATGCAAAAGTCATGCTTTTTACATGAATCCTCGTATACAAGTACTCGTATTTACGCGCTATGTCGACAGAAAGGTCGCTTGTTGGTCTAGGGGTATGGTTCTTGCTTTGGATGCAAGAAGTTTATGATTCCAAGCCCGGTAGGTTTATTTTTCTGGGATGAGTAGACAATCATAAGAACAATACACGAAGAGTCCTCCGACCTGAATTTTATTCATCTCAAGAGAGTATTAGAGTGTGTGGTGAGTAAAGTTAGAAATGTCCTTAATTATTGGATCCCATATCATTGTTTTTGTTATAGAAAAGTCATATTGCTGTTCGTATAAGTCTATAGCCATGCATTTTTAACCAACATCTTGTATTAAGAACATTGTCAAAACTTATTTGTGCCAAAAATGTTCATTATCTCTCAGCAAAGTTACATCTCATGAGATAATCGAAGTGTTGATTGAACCTCATTTTCAAACATTATTCACTGGTTGAAGATGAGTGGCTTGTTGGTCTAGGGGTATGATTCTCGCTTAGGGTGCGACAGGTCCCGGGTTCAATCCCGGACGAGCCCAAGCACCATTTACTTGGGGATTGGTCGACAAAAACCCAAGTCAATTTTGAACTGGCCCTGGCTTTTATCTTCACAACTTTTGCTGCACAGCATGCTGAGGTATGATCAATCAATACTATCAATGACATAGCGTAGGGACTCCTTCGTTCATCCATAAATTAGCAATCATGATAATATCTTGACACCAATGATGATGCCATGATTAAAATCAAAATTGGTATAAAATAAGCAATTCACGAAATCGCATCATTGAAATGGTTTTTGGCCTGACTAAATCTGGGCAAATTCTTGACTCATTGTCCTATTCTCCGTCAGTTTACTATGCAAAAGTCATGCTTTTTACATGAATCCTCGTATACAAGTACTCGTATTTACGCGCTATGTCGACAGAAAGGTCGCTTGTTGGTCTAGGGGTATGGTTCTTGCTTTGGATGCAAGAAGTTTATGATTCCAAGCCCGGTAGGTTTATTTTTCTGGGATGAGTAGACAATCATAAGAACAATACACGAAGAGTCCTCCGACCTGAATTTTATTCATCTCAAGAGAGTATTAGAGTGTGTGGTGAGTAAAGTTAGAAATGTCCTTAATTATTGGATCCCATATCATTGTTTTTGTTATAGAAAAGTCATATTGCTGTTCGTATAAGTCTATAGCCATGCATTTTCAACCAACATCTTGTATTAAGAACATTGTCAAAACTTATTTGTACCAAAAATGCTCATTATCTCTCAGCAAAGTTACATCTCATGAGATAATCGAAGTGTTGATTGAACCTCATTTTCAAACATTATTCACTGGTTGAAGATGAGTGGCTCGTTGGTCTAGGGCAGGGGTCGGCAACCTACAGCTCCGGAGCCGCATGCGGCTCTTTACGGGCTGCTTCTTGACGATATGTACGTATGTACAGTATGTACTCAGATGCATTGCGGCTCTTGAAATACTGAATTTTGTACCGAATTGGAAAGAAATGGCTCTTCTTGTTATTTTGGTTGCCGACCCCTGGTCTAGGTGTATGATTCTCGCTTAGGGTGCGACAGGTCCCGGGTTCAATCCCGGACGAACCCAAGCACCATTTTCTTGGGGATTGGTCGACAAAAACCCAAGTCAATTTTGAACTGGCCCTGGCTTTTATCTTCACAACTTTGGCTGCACAGCATGTTGAGGTATGGTCAATCAATACTATCAATGACATAGCGTAGGGACTCCTTCGTTCATCCATAAATTAGCAATCATGATAATATCTTGACACCAATGATGATGCCATGATTAAAATCAAAATTGGTGTAAAATGAGCAATTCACGAAATCGCATCATTGAAATGGTTTTTAGCCTGACTAAATCTGGGCAATTTCTTGACTCATTGTCCTATTCTCCGTCAGTTTACTATGCAAAAGTCATGCTTTTTACATAAATCCTCGTATACAAGTACTCGTATTTATGCGCTATGTCGACAGAAAGGTCGCTTGTTGGTCTAGGGGTATGGTTCTCGCTTTGGATGCAAGAAGTTCCCGATTCCAAGCCCGGTAGGTTTATTTTTCTGGGATGAGAGCAATACACGAAGAGTCCTCCGACATGAATTTTATTCATCTCAAGAGAGTATTAGAGTGTGTGGTGAGTAAAGTTAGAAATGTCCTTAAATATTGGATCCCATATCATTGTTTTTGTTATAGAAAAGTCATATTGCTGTTCGTACAAGTCTATAGCCATGCATTTTCTGGGATGAGAGCAATACACGAAGAGTCCTCCGACATGAATTTTATTCATCTCAAGAGAGTATTAGAGTGTGTGGTGAGTAAAGTTAGAAATGTCCTTAAATATTGGATCCCATATCATTGTTTTTGTTATAGAAAAGTCATATTGCTGTTCGTACAAGTCTATAGCCATGCATTTTCAACCAACATCTTGTATTAAGAACATTGTCAAAACTTATTTGTGCCAAAAATGCTCATTATCTCTCAGCAAAGTTACATCTCATGAGATAATCGAAGTGTTGATTGAACCTCATTTTCAAACATTATTCACTGGTTGAAGATGAGTGGCTCGTTGGTCTAGGGGTATGATTCTCGCTTAGGGTGCGACAGGTCCCGGGTTCAATCCCGGACGATCCCAAGCACCATTTTCTTGGGGATTGGTCGACAAAAACCCAAGTCAATTATGAACTGGCCCTGGCTTTTATCTTCACAACTTTTGCTGCACAGCATGTTGAGGTATGGCCAATCAATACTATCAATGACATAGCGTAGGGACTCCTTCGTTCATCCATAAATTAGCAATTGCCTTTATATCATGATAATAACTTGACACCAATGATGATGCCATGATTAAAATCAAAATTGGTGTAAAATAAGCAATTCACGAAATCGCATCATTGAAATGGTTTTTAGCCTGACTAAATCTGGGCAAATTCTTGACTCATTGTCCTATTCTCCGTCAGTTTACTATGCAAAAGTCATGCTATTTACATGAATCCTCGTATACAAGTACTCGTATTTACGTGCTATGTCGACAGAAAGATCGCCTGTTGGTCTAGAGCAGGGATCGGCAACCAAAATAACAAGAAGAGCCATTTCTTTCCAATTCGGTACAAAATTCAGTATTTCAAGAGCCGCAATGCATCTATGTACATACGTACATATCGTCAAGAAGCAGCCCGTAAAGAGCCGCATGCGGCTCCGGAGCCGTAGGTTGCCGACCCCTGGTCTAGAGTTATGCTTCATGCTTTGGATGCAAGAAGTTTACGATTCCAAGCCCGGTAGGTTTATTTTCATGGGATGAGTAGACAATCATAAGAACAATACACGAATAGTCCTCCGACCTGAGTTTTATTCATCTCAATAGAGTATTAGAGTGTGTGGTGAGTAAAGTTAGAAATGTCCTTAAATATTGGATCCCATATCATTGTTTTTGTTATAGAAAAGTCATATTGCTGTTCGTACAAGTCTATAGCCATGTATTTTCAACCAACATCTTGTATTAAGAACATTGTCAAAACTTTTTGTGCCACAAATGTTCATTATCTCTCAGCAAAGTTACATCTCATGAGATAATCGAAGTGTTGATTGAACCTCATTTTCAAACATTATTCACTGGTTGAAGATCAGTGGCTCGTTGGTCTAGGGGTATGAGTCTCGCTTAGGGTGCGAGAGGTCCTGGGTTCAAATCCTGGACGAGCCCAAGCACCATTTTCTTGGGGATTGGTCGACAAAAACCCAAGTCAATTTTGAACTGGCCCTGGCTTTTATCTTCACAACTTTTGCTGCACAGCATGTTGAGGTATGGTCAATCAACACTATCAATGACATAGCGTAGGGACTCCTTCGTTCATCCATAAATTAGCAATCATGATAATATCTTGACACCAATGATGATGCCATGATTAAAATCAAAATTGGTGTAAAATGAGCAATTCACGAAATCGCATCATTGAAATGGTTTTTAGCCTGACTAAATCTGGGCAATTTCTTGACTCATTGTCCTATTCTCCGTCAGTTTACTATGCAAAAGTCATGCTTTTTACATAAATCCTCGTATACAAGTACTCGTATTTATGCGCTATGTCGACAGAAAGATCGCTTGTTGGTCTAGGGGTATGGTTCTCGCTTTGGATGCAAGAAGTTCCCGATTCCAAGCTCGGTAGGTTTATTTTTCTGGGATGAGAGCAATACACGAAAAGTCCTCCGACCTGAATTTTATTCATCTCAAGAGAGTATTAGAGTGTGTGGTGAGTAAAGTTAGAAATGTCCTTAAATATTGGATCCCATATCATTGTTTTTGTTATAGAAAAGTCATATTGCTCTTCGTACAAGTCTATAGCCATGCATTTTCAACCAACATCTTGTATTAAGAACATTGTCTAAACTTATTTGTGCCAAAAATGCTCATTATATCTCAGCAAAGTTAAATCTCATGAGATAATCGAAGTGTTGATTGAACCTCATTTTCAAACATTATTTACTGGTTGAAAATGAGTGGCTCGTTGGTCTAGGGGTATGATTCTCGCTTAGTGTGCGAGAGGTCCCGGGTTCAAATCCCGGACGAACCCAAGCACCATTTTGTTGGGGATTGGTCGACAAAAACCCAAGTCAATTTTGAACTGGCCCTGGCTTTTATCTTCACAACTTTTGCTGCACAGCATGTTGAGGTATGGTCAATCAATACTATCAATGACATAGAGTAGGGACTCCTTCGTTCATCCATAAATTAGCAATTGCCTTTATATCATGATAATAACTTGACACCAATGATGATGCCATGATTAAAATCAAAATTGGTGTAAAATAAGCAATTGACGAAATCGCATCATTGAAATGGTTTTTAGCCTGACTAAATCTGGGCAATTTCTTGACTCATTGTCCTATTCTCCGTCAGTTTACTATGCAAAAGTCATGCTTTTTACATAAATCCTCGTATACAAGTACTCGTATTTATGCGCTATGTCGACAGAAAGATCGCTTGTTGGTCTAGGGGTATGGTTCTCGCTTTGGATGCAAGAAGTTCCCAATTCCAAGCCCGGTAGGTTTATTTTTCTGGGATGAGAGCAATACACGAAGAGTCCTCCGACCTGAATTTTATTCATCTCAAGAGAGTATTAGAGTGTGTGGTGAGTAAAGTTAGAAATGTCCTTAAATATTGGATCCCATATCATTGTTTTTGTTATAGAAAAGTCATATTGCTGTTCGTACAAGTCTATAGCCATGCATTTTCAACCAACATCTTGTATTAAGAACATTGTCAAAACTTATTTGTGCCAAAAATGCTCATTATCTCTCAGCAAAGTTACATCTCATGAGATAATCCAAGTGTTGATTGAACCTCATTTTCAAACATTATTCACTGGTTGAAGATGACTGGCTCGTTGGTCTAGGGGTATGATTCTCGCTTAGGGTGTGACAGGTCCCGGGTGCAATCCCGGACGAGCCCAAGCACCATTTTCTTGGGGATTGGTGGACAAAAACCCAAGTCAATTTTGAACTGGTCCTGGCTTTTATCTTCACAAATTTGCTGCACAGCATGTTGAGGTATGGTCAATCAATACTATCAATGACATAGCGTAGGGACTCCTTCGTTCATCCATAAATTAGCAATTGCCTTTATATCATGATAATAACTTGACACCAATGATGATGCCATGATTAAAATCAAAATTGGTATAAAATAAGCAATTCACGAAATCGCATCATTGAAATGGTTTTTAGCCTGACTAAATCTGGGCAAATTTTTGACTCATTGTCCTATTCTCCGTCAGTTTACTATGCAAAAGTCATGCTATTTACATGAATCCTCGTATACAAGTACTCGTATTTACGCGCTATGTCGACAGAAAGATCGCTTGTTGGTCTAGGGGTATGGTTCTCGCTTTGGATGCAAGAAGTTCCTAATTCCAAGCCCGGTAGGTTTATTTTTCTGGGATGAGAGCAATACACGAAGAGTCCTCCGACCTGAATTTTATTCATCTCAAGAGAGTATTAGAGTGTGTGGTGAGTAAAGTTAGAAATGTCCTTAAATATTGGATCCCATATCATTGTTTTTGTTATAGAAAAGTCATATTGCTCTTCGTACAAGTCTATAGCCATGCATTTTCAACCAACATCTTGTATTAAGAACATTGTCCAAACTTATTTGTGCCAAAAATGCTCATTATATCTCAGCAAAGTTAAATCTCATGAGATAATCGAAGTGTTGATTGAACCTCATTTTCAAACATTATTTACTGGTTGAAAATGAGTGGCTCGTTGGTCTAGGGGTATGATTCTCGCTTAGTGTGCGAGAGGTCCCGGGTTCCAATCCCGGACGAACCCAAGCACCATTTTGTTGGGGATTGGTCGACAAAAACCCAAGTCAATTTTGAACTGGCCCTCGCTTTTATCTTCACAACTTTTGCTGCACAGCATGTTGAGGTATGGTCAATCAATACTATCAATGACATAGCGTAGGGACTCCTTCGTTCATCCATAAATTAGCTATTGCCTTTATATCATGATATTTACTTGACACCAATGATGATGCCATGATTAAAATCAAAATTGGTGTAAAATAAGCAATTCACGAAATCGCATCATTGAAATGGTTTTTAGCCTGACTAAATCTGGGCAAATTCTTGACTCATTGTCCTATTCTCCGTCATTTTACTATGCAAAAGTCATGCTTTTTACATGAATCCTCGTATACAAGTACTCGTATTTATGCGCTATGTCGACAGAAAGGTCGCTTGTTGGTCTAGGGGTATGGTTCTCGCTTTGGATGCAAGAAGTTCCCGATTCCAAGCCCGGTAGGTTTATTTTTCTGGGATGAGTAGACAATCATAAGAACAATACACGAAGAGTCCTCCGACCTGAATTTTATTCATCTCAAGTGAGTATTAGAGTGTGTGGTGAGTAAAGTTAGAAATGTCCTTAAATATTGGATCCCATATCATTGTTTTTGTTATAGAAAAGTCATATTGCTGTTCGTACAAGTCTATAGCCATGCATTTTCAACCAACATCTTGTATTAAGAACATTGTCAAAACTTATTTGTGCCAAAAATGCTCATTATCTCTCAGCAAAGTTACATCTCATGAGATAATCGAAGTGTTGATTGAACCTCATTTTCAAACATTATTCACTGGTTGAAGATGACTGGCTCGTTGGTCTAGGGGTATGATTCTCGCTTAGGGTGCGACAGGTCCCGGGTTCAATCCCGGACGAGCCCAAGCACCATTTTCTTGGGGATTTGTGGACAAAAACCCAAGTCAATTTTGAACTGGTCCTGGCTTTTATCTTCACAAATTTGCTGCACAGCATGTTGAGGTATGGTCAATCAATACTATCAATGACATAGCGTAGGGACTCCTTCGTTCATCCATAAATTAGCAATTGCCTTTATATCATGATAATAACTTGACACCAATGATGATGCCATGATTAAAATCAAAATTGGTATAAAATAAGCAATTCACGAAATCGCATCATTGAAATGGTTTTTAGCCTGACTAAATCTGGGCAAATTCTTGACTCATTGTCCTATTCTCCGTCAGTTTACTATGCAAAAGTCATGCTATTTACATGAATCCTCGTATACAAGTACTCGTATTTACGCGCTATGTCGACAGAAAGATCGCCTGTTGGTCTAGAGCAGGGATCGGCAACCAAAATAACAAGAAGAGCCATTTCTTTCCAATTCGGTACAAAATTCAGTATTTCAAGAGCCGCAATGCATCTATGTACATACGTACATATCGTCAAGAAGCAGCCCGTAAAGAGCCGCATGCGGCTCCGGAGCCGTAGGTTGCCGACCCCTGGTCTAGAGTTATGCTTCATGCTTTGGATGCAAGAAGTTTACGATTCCAAGCCCGGTAGGTTTATTTTCATGGGATGAGTAGACAATCATAAGAACAATACACGAATAGTCCTCCGACCTGAGTTTTATTCATCTCAATAGAGTATTAGAGTGTGTGGTGAGTAAAGTTAGAAATGTCCTTAAATATTGGATCCCATATCATTGTTTTTGTTATAGAAAAGTCATATTGCTGTTCGTACAAGTCTATAGCCATGTATTTTCAACCAACATCTTGTATTAAGAACATTGTCAAAACTTTTTGTGCCACAAATGTTCATTATCTCTCAGCAAAGTTACATCTCATGAGATAATCGAAGTGTTGATTGAACCTCATTTTCAAACATTATTCACTGGTTGAAGATCAGTGGCTCGTTGGTCTAGGGGTATGAGTCTCGCTTAGGGTGCGAGAGGTCCTGGGTTCAAATCCTGGACGAGCCCAAGCACCATTTTCTTGGGGATTGGTCGACAAAAACCCAAGTCAATTTTGAACTGGCCCTGGCTTTTATCTTCACAACTTTTGCTGCACAGCATGTTGAGGTATGGTCAATCAACACTATCAATGACATAGCGTAGGGACTCCTTCGTTCATCCATAAATTAGCAATCATGATAATATCTTGACACCAATGATGATGCCATGATTAAAATCAAAATTGGTGTAAAATGAGCAATTCACGAAATCGCATCATTGAAATGGTTTTTAGCCTGACTAAATCTGGGCAATTTCTTGACTCATTGTCCTATTCTCCGTCAGTTTACTATGCAAAAGTCATGCTTTTTACATAAATCCTCGTATACAAGTACTCGTATTTATGCGCTATGTCGACAGAAAGATCGCTTGTTGGTCTAGGGGTATGGTTCTCGCTTTGGATGCAAGAAGTTCCCGATTCCAAGCTCGGTAGGTTTATTTTTCTGGGATGAGAGCAATACACGAAAAGTCCTCCGACCTGAATTTTATTCATCTCAAGAGAGTATTAGAGTGTGTGGTGAGTAAAGTTAGAAATGTCCTTAAATATTGGATCCCATATCATTGTTTTTGTTATAGAAAAGTCATATTGCTCTTCGTACAAGTCTATAGCCATGCATTTTCAACCAACATCTTGTATTAAGAACATTGTCTAAACTTATTTGTGCCAAAAATGCTCATTATATCTCAGCAAAGTTAAATCTCATGAGATAATCGAAGTGTTGATTGAACCTCATTTTCAAACATTATTTACTGGTTGAAAATGAGTGGCTCGTTGGTCTAGGGGTATGATTCTCGCTTAGTGTGCGAGAGGTCCCGGGTTCAAATCCCGGACGAACCCAAGCACCATTTTGTTGGGGATTGGTCGACAAAAACCCAAGTCAATTTTGAACTGGCCCTGGCTTTTATCTTCACAACTTTTGCTGCACAGCATGTTGAGGTATGGTCAATCAATACTATCAATGACATAGAGTAGGGACTCCTTCGTTCATCCATAAATTAGCAATTGCCTTTATATCATGATAATAACTTGACACCAATGATGATGCCATGATTAAAATCAAAATTGGTGTAAAATAAGCAATTGACGAAATCGCATCATTGAAATGGTTTTTAGCCTGACTAAATCTGGGCAATTTCTTGACTCATTGTCCTATTCTCCGTCAGTTTACTATGCAAAAGTCATGCTTTTTACATAAATCCTCGTATACAAGTACTCGTATTTATGCGCTATGTCGACAGAAAGATCGCTTGTTGGTCTAGGGGTATGGTTCTCGCTTTGGATGCAAGAAGTTCCCAATTCCAAGCCCGGTAGGTTTATTTTTCTGGGATGAGAGCAATACACGAAGAGTCCTCCGACCTGAATTTTATTCATCTCAAGGGAGTATTAGAGTGTGTGGTGAGTAAAGTTAGAAATGTCCTTAAATATTGGATCCCATATCATTGTTTTTGTTATAGAAAAGTCATATTGCTGTTCGTACAAGTCTATAGCCATGCATTTTCAACCAACATCTTGTATTAAGAACATTGTCAAAACTTATTTGTGCCAAAAATGCTCATTATCTCTCAGCAAAGTTACATCTCATGAGATAATCCAAGTGTTGATTGAACCTCATTTTCAAACATTATTCACTGGTTGAAGATGACTGGCTCGTTGGTCTAGGGGTATGATTCTCGCTTAGGGTGTGACAGGTCCCGGGTTCAATCCCGGACGAGCCCAAGCACCATTTTCTTGGGGATTGGTGGACAAAAACCCAAGTCAATTTTGAACTGGTCCTGGCTTTTATCTTCACAAATTTGCTGCACAGCATGTTGAGGTATGGTCAATCAATACTATCAATGACATAGCGTAGGGACTCCTTCGTTCATCCATAAATTAGCAATTGCCTTTATATCATGATAATAACTTGACACCAATGATGATGCCATGATTAAAATCAAAATTGGTATAAAATAAGCAATTCACGAAATCGCATCATTGAAATGGTTTTTAGCCTGACTAAATCTGGGCAAATTTTTGACTCATTGTCCTATTCTCCGTCAGTTTACTATGCAAAAGTCATGCTATTTACATGAATCCTCGTATACAAGTACTCGTATTTACGCGCTATGTCGACAGAAAGATCGCTTGTTGGTCTAGGGGTATGGTTCTCGCTTTGGATGCAAGAAGTTCCCAATTCCAAGCCCGGTAGGTTTATTTTTCTGGGATGAGAGCAATACACGAAGAGTCCTCCGACCTGAATTTTATTCATCTCAAGAGAGTATTAGAGTGTGTGGTGAGTAAAGTTAGAAATGTCCTTAAATATTGGATCCCATATCATTGTTTTTGTTATAGAAAAGTCATATTGCTCTTCGTACAAGTCTATAGCCATGCATTTTCAACCAACATCTTGTATTAAGAACATTGTCCAAACTTATTTGTGCCAAAAATGCTCATTATATCTCAGCAAAGTTAAATCTCATGAGATAATCGAAGTGTTGATTGAACCTCATTTTCAAACATTATTTACTGGTTGAAAATGAGTGGCTCGTTGGTCTAGGGGTATGATTCTCGCTTAGTGTGCGAGAGGTCCCGGGTTCCAATCCCGGACGAACCCAAGCACCATTTTGTTGGGGATTGGTCGACAAAAACCCAAGTCAATTTTGAACTGGCCCTCGCTTTTATCTTCACAACTTTTGCTGCACAGCATGTTGAGGTATGGTCAATCAATACTATCAATGACATAGCGTAGGGACTCCTTCGTTCATCCATAAATTAGCTATTGCCTTTATATCATGATATTTACTTGACACCAATGATGATGCCATGATTAAAATCAAAATTGGTGTAAAATAAGCAATTCACGAAATCGCATCATTGAAATGGTTTTTAGCCTGACTAAATCTGGGCAAATTCTTGACTCATTGTCCTATTCTCCGTCATTTTACTATGCAAAAGTCATGCTTTTTACATGAATCCTCGTATACAAGTACTCGTATTTATGCGCTATGTCGACAGAAAGGTCGCTTGTTGGTCTAGGGGTATGGTTCTCGCTTTGGATGCAAGAAGTTCCCGATTCCAAGCCCGGTAGGTTTATTTTTCTGGGATGAGTAGACAATCATAAGAACAATACACGAAGAGTCCTCCGACCTGAATTTTATTCATCTCAAGTGAGTATTAGAGTGTGTGGTGAGTAAAGTTAGAAATGTCCTTAAATATTGGATCCCATATCATTGTTTTTGTTATAGAAAAGTCATATTGCTGTTCGTACAAGTCTATAGCCATGCATTTTCAACCAACATCTTGTATTAAGAACATTGTCAAAACTTATTTGTGCCAAAAATGCTCATTATCTCTCAGCAAAGTTACATCTCATGAGATAATCGAAGTGTTGATTGAACCTCATTTTCAAACATTATTCACTGGTTGAAGATGACTGGCTCGTTGGTCTAGGGGTATGATTCTCGCTTAGGGTGCGACAGGTCCCGGGTTCAATCCCGGACGAGCCCAAGCACCATTTTCTTGGGGATTTGTGGACAAAAACCCAAGTCAATTTTGAACTGGTCCTGGCTTTTATCTTCACAAATTTGCTGCACAGCATGTTGAGGTATGGTCAATCAATACTATCAATGACATAGCGTAGGGACTCCTTCGTTCATCCATAAATTAGCAATTGCCTTTATATCATGATAATAACTTGACACCAATGATGATGCCATGATTAAAATCAAAATTGGTATAAAATAAGCAATTCACGAAATCGCATCATTGAAATGGTTTTAGCCTGACTAAATCTGGGCAAATTTTTGACTCGTCCTATTCTCCGTCAGTTTACTATGCAAAAGTCATGCTATTTACATGAATCCTCGTATACAAGTACTCGTATTTACGCGCTATGTCGACAGAAAGGTCGCGTGTTGGTCTAGGGGTATGGTTCACGCTTTGGATGCAAGAAGTTTACGATTCCAAGCCCGGTAGGTTTATTTTTCTGGGATGAGTAGACAATCATAAGAACAATACACGAAGAGTCCTCCGACCTGAGTTTTATTCATCTCAACAGAGTATTAGAGTGTGTGGTGAGTAAAGTTAGAAATGTCCTTAAATATTGGATCCCATATCATTGTTTTTGTTATAGAAAAGTCATATTGCTGTTCGTACAAGTCTATAGCCATGCATTTTCAACCAACATCTTGTATTAAGAATATTGTCAAAACTTTTTTGTGCCACAAATGTTCATTATCTCTCAGCAAAGTTACATCTCATGAGATAATCGAAGTGTTGATTGAACCTCATTTTCAAACATTATTCACTGGTTGGAGATGAGTGGCTCGTTGGTCTAGGGGTATGATTCTTGCTTAGGGTGCGAGAGGTCCCGGGTTCAAATCCCGGACGAGACCAAGCACCATCTTCTTGGGGATTGGTCGACAAAAACCCAAGTCAATTTTGAACTGGCCCTGGCTTTTATCTTCACAACTTTTTCTGCACAGCATGTTGAGGTATGGTCAATCAAAACTATCAATGACATAGCGTAGGGACTCCTTCGTTCATCCATAAATTAGCAATCATGATAACATCTTGACACCAATGATGATGCCATGATTAAAATAAAAATTGGTGTAAAATAAGCAATTCACGAAATCGCATCATTGAAATGGTTTTTAGCCTGACTAAATCTGGGCAAATTCTTGACTCATTGTCCTATTCTCCGTCAGTTTACTATGCAAAAGTCATGCTTTTTACATGAATCCTCGTATACAAGTACTCGTATTTACGCGCTATGTCGACAGAAAGATCGCCTGTTGGTCTAGAGTTATGGTTCACGCTTTGGATGCAAGAAGTTTACGATTCCAAGCCCCGGTAGGTTTATTTTTATGGGATGAGTAGACAATCATAAGAACAATACACGAAGAGTCCTCCGACCTGAGTTTTATTCATCTCAACAGAGTATTAGAGTGTGTGGTGAGTAAAGTTAGAAATGTCCTTAAATATTGGATCCCATATCATTGTTTTTGTTATAGAAAAGTCATATTGCTGTTCGTACAAGTCTATAGCCATGCATTTTCAACCAACATCTTGTATTAAGAACATTGTTAAAACTTATTTGTGCCAAAAATGTTCATTATCTCTCAGCAAAGTTACATCTCATGAGATAATCGAAGTGTTGATTGAACCTCATTTTCAAACATTATTCACTGGTTGAAGATGAGTGGCTCGTTGGTCTAGGGGTATGATTCTCGCTTAGGGTGCGAGAGGTCCCGGGTTCAAATCCCGGACGAGCCCAAGCACCATTTTCTTGGAAATTGGTCATTTTTGAACTGGCCCTGGCATTTATCTTCACAACGTTTGTTGCCCAGCATGCTGAGGTATGGTCAATCAATGCTATAAATGACATAGCGAAGGGACTCCGTTCATCCATGAATTAGCAAATGCCTTTATATCATGATAATAACTTGACACCAATGAGGAAATCATGATTAAAATCAAAATTGGTGTAAAATAAGCAATTCACGAAATCGCATCATTGAAATGGTTTTTAGCCTGACTAAATCTCGGCAAATTCTTGACTCATTGTCCTATTCTCCGTCATTTTACAATGCAAAAGTCATGCTTTTTACATGAATCCTCGTATACAAGTACTCGTATTTATGCGCTATGTCGACAGAAAGGTCGCTTGTTAGTCTAAGGGTATGGTTCTCGCTTTGGATGCAAGAAGTTCCCGATGCCAAGCTCGTTAGGTTTATTTTTCTGGGATGAGTAGACAATCATAAGAACAATACACGAAGAGTCCTCCGACCTGAATTTTATTCATCTCAAGAGAGTATTAGAGTGTGTGGTGAGTAAAGTTAGAAATGTCCTTAAATATTGGATCCCATATCATTGTTTTTGTTATAGAAAAGACATATTGCTGTTCGTACAAGTCTATAGCCATGCATTTTCAACCAACATCTTGTATTAAGAACATTGTCAAAACTTATTTGTGCCAAAAATGCTCATTATCTCTCAGCAAAGTTACATCTCATGAGATAATCGAAGTGTTGATTGAACCTCATTTTCAAACATTATTCACTGGTTGAAGATGAGTGGCTCGTTGGTCTATGGGTATGATTCTCGCTTAGGGTGTGACAGGTCCCGGGTTCAATCCCGGACGAGCCCAAGCACCATTTTCTTGGGGATTGGTCGACAAAAACCCAAGTCAATTTTGAACTGGCCCTGGCTTTTATCTTCACAACTTTTGCTGCACATCATGTTGAGGTATGGTCAATCAATACTATCAATGACATAGCGTAGGGACTCCTTCGTTCATCCATAAATTAGCAATTATGATAATATCTTGACACCAATGATGATGCCATGATTAAAATCAAAATAGGTATAAAATAAGCAGTTCACGAAATCGCATCATTGAAATGGTTTTTAGCCTGACTAAATCTGGGCAAATTCTTGACTCATTGTCCTATTCTCCGTCAGTTTACTATGCAAAAGTCATGCTATTTACATGAATCCTCGTATACAAGTACTCGTATTTACGCGCTATGTCGACAGAAAGATCGCCTGTTGGTCTAGAGTTATGGTTCATGCTTTGGATGCAAGAAGTTTACGATTCCAAGCCCGGTAGGTTTATTTTTATGGGATGAGTAGACAATCATAAGAACAATACACGAAGAGTCCTCCGACCTGAGTTTTATTCATCTCAACAGAGTATTAGAGTGTGTGGTGAGTAAAGTTAGAAATGTCCTTAAATATTGGATGCCATATCATTGTTTTTGTTATAGAAAAGTCATATTGCTGTTCGTACAAGTCTATAGCCATGCATTTTCAACCAACATCTTGTATTAAGAACATTGTCAAAACTTATTTGTGCCAAAAATGTTCATTATCTCTCAGCAAAGTTACATCTCATGAGATAATCGAAGTGTTGATTGAACCTCATTTTCAAACATTATTCACTGGTTGAAGATGAGTGGCTCGTTGGTCTAGGGCAGGGGTCTGCAACCTTTAAGACATAAAGAGCCACTTGGACCCGTTTCCGAAGGAAAAAATAAACTGGGAGCCGCAAAACCATTGCAACATTTAAAACAAACATAACACTGCATATATTGTTTCTTACCTTATTGCTATATACAGGATCGTGCAGTCAGCTGTCAATCTGAATAAAAAAAGGACTTTTTCACTTAACAATGTAAAATATATTTTTGCAAATTAATAGCTAAATTACCTGGTTAATGGGATTTTTGCTCCTGAACCTCAGTGCACAGTGTCTGCACATCAGGGCTGTAAGACGTCACCTTCATTTTCACACAGGCTTGCAAGCTGTCATCTGTGAGGCGTGATCGATGTTTGTTTTTAATATAGTTCATGTTGGAGAAGACCTGCTCACATACATATGTGGAGCCGAAGATCGACAGGACTCCAAATGCATACTTTTTCATGTTTATATAAGTGTTGGGGATGGCATTCCATGTTTCGAATACAAGTTTGTCCTGTTTGGGAAGGTTTTCAATATCACTCCATTTATGATTCTGAGCCAGAATGGCCTTCTGACGGGCAACATCCTCAAGAGTAGCGGTCAAGCATTTGAACTTGGACACCCATATATCTTTGTCGGCTATATCGGCCAGTTCCATCTCAAGATCAGGTTGATATTCAATAGGGATGGATCGATCGCCAGGGGAGTGACAGGGAAGGATAATGTCGTTTTTTCCTCTCTGAACTCACAGAATCGTTTCCCAAACGAACTTTGCATTGTGGTGATTGCAGACTTGAAATATTCCAAATTTATCGTATCATGACTTTGTTTGAACTCTCTCAAAGAGGGAAAGTGAGACAGTGTACCTCTCTGTAAATCTTTGACAAACACTGTCAACTTGCGCTCGAATGCCAAAACCTCCTCCAGCATGTGCAGGGATGTGCCTCCTTTCCCCTGAAGGGTTGTATTTAGCGTGTTTAGATGTGCTGTCATGTCTACCATAAAATGTAATTTTTCCAGCCACTCTGGCTGTTCCAGCTCAGCAAAGGTGAGCTCTTTGCTGCCCAGGAAGGTTTTTACTTCTTCCAAACATGTGACAAAGCAACGGCAACGTTATTGCCTGTCACCGGGCGGGCAGTGTGGAGCGGAGCGGCGACCTGTCAGCAGCGGCAACGCCAGAGCAGGTGTCACAGTGCGCCTCCTCCCCTCGCTAGCATCCGCCCCGGAGCCGCGGTCAAGGTTCAAAAGAGCCGCATGCGGCTCCGGAGCCGCAGGTTGCCGACCCCTGGTCTAGGGGTATGATTCTCGCTTAGGGTGCGAGAGGTCCCGGGTTCAAATCCCGGACGAGCCCAAGCACCATTTTCTTGGAAATTGGTCATTTTTGAACTGGCCCTGGCATTTATCTTCACAACGTTTGTTGCCCAGCATGCTGAGGTATGGTCAATCAATGCTATAAATGACAAAGCGAAGGGACTCCGTTCATCCATGAATTAGCAAATGCCTTTATATCATGATAATAACTTGACACCAATGAGGAAATCATGATTAAAATCAAAATTGGTGTAAAATAAGCAATTCACGAAATCGCATCATTGAAATGGTTTTTAGCCTGACTAAATCTCGGCAAATTCTTGACTCATTGTCCTATTCTCCGTCATTTTACAATGCAAAAGTCATGCTTTTTAAATGAATCCTCGTATACAAGTACTCGTATTTATGCGCTATGTCGACAGAAAGGTCGCTTGTTGGTCTAAGGGTATGGTTCTCGCTTTGGATGCAAGAAGTTCCCGATGCCAAGCTCGGTAGGTTTATTTTTCTGGGATGAGTAGACAATCATAAGAACAATACACGAAGAGTCCTCCGACCTGAATTTTATTCATCTCAAGAGAGTATTAGAGTGTGTGGTGAGTAAAGTTAGAAATGTCCTTAAATATTGGATCACATATCATTGTTTTTGTTATAGAAAAGACATATTGCTGTTCGTACAAGTCTATAGCCATGCATTTTCAACCAACATCTTGTATTAAGAACATTGTCAAAACTTATTTGTGCCAAAAATGTTCATTATCTCTCAGCAAAGTTACATCTCATGAGATAATCGAAGTGTTGATTGAACCTCATTTTCAAACATTATTCACTGGTTGAAGATGAGTGGCTCGTTGGTCTATGGGTATGATTCTCGCTTAGGGTGTGACAGGTCCCGGGTTCAATCCCGGTCGAGCCCAAGCACCATTTTCTTGGGGATTGGTCGACAAAAACCCAATTCAATTTTGAACTGGCCCTGGCTTTTATCTTCACAACTTTTGCTGCACATCATGTTGAGGTATGGTCAATCAATACTATCAATGACATAGCGTAGGGACTCCTTCGTTCATCCATAAATTAGCAATTATGATAATATCTTGACACCAATGATGATGCCATGATTAAAATCAAAATAGGTATAAAATAAGCAGTTCACGAAATCGCATCATTGAAATGGTTTTTAGCCTGACTAAATCTGGGCAAATTCTTGACTCATTGTCCTATTCTCCGTCAGTTTACTATGCAAAAGTCATGCTATTTACATGAATCCTCGTATACAAGTACTCGTATTTACGCGCTATGTCGACAGAAAGATCGCCTGTTGGTCTAGAGTTATGGTTCATGCTTTGGATGCAAGAAGTTTACGATTCCAAGCCCGGTAGGTTTATTTTTATGGGATGAGTAGACAATCATAAGAACAATACACGAAGAGTCCTCCGACCTGAGTTTTATTCATCTCAACAGAGTATTAAAGTGTGTGGTGAGTAAAGTTAGAAATCTCCTTAAATATTGGATCCCATATCATTGTTTTTGTTATAGAAAAGTCATATTGCTGTTCGTACAAGTCTATAGCCATGCATTTTCAACCAACATCTTGTATTAAGAACATTGTCAAAACTTATTTGTGCCAAAAATGTTCATTATCTCTCAGCAAAGTTACATCTCATGAGATAATCGAAGTGTTGATTGAACCTCATTTTCAAACATTATTCACTGGATGAAGATGAGTGGCTCGTTGGTCTAGGGATATGATTCTCGCTTAGGGTGCGAGAGGTCCCGGGTTCAAATCCCGGACGAGCCCAAGCACCATTTTCTTGGGGATTGGTCGACAAAAACCCAAGTCAATTTTGAACTGGCCCTGTCTTTTATATTCACAACTTTTGCTGCACAGCATGTTGAGGTATGGTCAATCAATACTATCAATGACATAGCGTAGGGACTCCGTCGTTCATTCATAAATTAGCAATTGCCTTTATATCATGATAATAACTTGACACCAATGAAGATGCCATGATTAAAATCAAAATTGGTGTAAAATAAGCAATTCACGAAATCGCATCATTGAAATGGTTTTTAGCCTGACCAAATCTGGGCAAATTCTTGACTCATTGTCCTATTCTCCGCCATTTTACTATGCAAAAGTCATGCTTTTTACATGAATCCACGTATACAAGTACTCGTATTTATGCGCTATGTCGACAGAAAGGTCGCTTGTTGGTCTAGGGGTATGGTTCTCGCTTTGGATGCAAGAAGTTCCCGATTTCAAGCCCGGTAGGTTTATTTTTCTGGGATGAGTAGACAATCACAAGAACAATACACGAAGAGTCCTCCGACCTGAATTTTATTCATCTCAAGAGAGTATTAGAGTGTGTGGTGAGTAAAGTTAGAAATGTCCTTAAATATTGGATCCCATATCATTGTTTTTGTTATAGAAAAGTCATATTGCTGTTCGTACAAGTCTATAGCCATGCATTTTCAACCAACATCTTGTATTAAGAACATTGTCAAAACTTATTTGTGCCACAAATGTTCATTATCTCTCAGCAAAGTTACATCTCATGAGATAATCGAAGTGTTGATTGAACCTCATTTTCAAACATCATTCACTGGTTGAAGATGAGTGGCTCGTTGGTCTAGGGGTATGATTCTCGCTTAGGGTGCGAGAGGTCCCGGGTTCAAATCCCGGACGAGCCCAAGCACCATTTTCTTGGAAATTGGTCATTTTTGAACTGGCCCTGGCATTTATCTTCACAACGTTTGTTGCACAGCATGCTGAGGTATGGTCAATCAATGCTATAAATGACATAGCGAAGGGACTCCTTCGTTCATCCATGAATTAGCAAATGCCTTTATACCATGATAATAACTTGACACCAATGAGGAAATCATGATTAAAATCAAAATTGGTGTAAAATAAGCAATTCACGAAATCGCATCATTGAAATGGTTTTTAGCCTGACTAAATCTGGGCAAATTCTTGACTCATTGTCCTATTCTCCGTCAGTTTACTATGCAAAAGTCATGCTATTTACATGAATCCTCGTATACAAGTACTCGTATTTATGCGCTATGTCGACAGAAAGGTCGCCCGTTGGTCTAGGGGTATGGTTCACGCTTGGGATGCAAGAAGTTTACGATTCTAAGCCCGGTAGGTTGATTTTTCTGGGATGAGTAAACAATCATAAGAACAATACACGAAGAGTCCTCCGACCTGAGTTTTATTCATCTCAACAGAGTATTAGAGTGTGTGGTGAGTAAAGTTAGAAATGTCCTTAAATATTGGATCCCATATCATTGTTTTTGTTATAGAAAAGTCATATTGCTGTTCGTACAAGTCTATAGCCATGCATTTTCAACCAACATCTTGTATTAAGAACATTGTCAAAACTTATTTGTGCCAAAGATGTTCATTATCTCTCAGCAAAGTTATATCTCACGAGATAATCGAAGTGTTGATTGAACCTCATTTTCAAACATTATTCACTGGTTGAAGATGAGTGGCCCGTTGGTCTAGGGCAGGGGTCTGCAACCTTTAAGACATAAAGAGCCACTTGGACCCGTTTCCGAAGGAAAAAATAAACTGGGAGCCGCAAAACCATTGCAACATTTAAAACAAATATAACACTGCATATATTGTTTCTTACCTTATTGCTATATACAGGATCGTGCAGTCAGCTGTCAATCTGAATAAAAAAAGGACTTTTTCACTTAACAATGTAAAATATATTTTTGCAAATTAATAGCTAAATTACCTGGTTAATGGGATTTTTGCTCCTGAACCTCAGTGCACAGTGTCTGCACATCAGGGCTGTAAGACGTCACCTTCATTTTCACACAGGCTTGCAAGCTGTCATCTGTGAGGCGTGATCGATGTTTGTTTTTAATATAGTTCATGTTGGAGAAGACCTGCTCACATACATATGTGGAGCCGAAGATCGACAGGACTCCAAATGCATACTTTTTCATGTTTATATAAGTGTTGGGGATGGCATTCCATGTTTCGAATACAAGTTTGTCCTGTTTGGGAAGGTTTTCAATATCACTCCATTTATGATTCTGAGCCAGAATGGCCTTCTGACGGGCAACATCCTCAAGAGTAGCGGTCAAGCATTTGAACTTGGACACCCATATATCTTTGTCGGCTATATCGGCCAGTTCCATCTCAAGATCAGGTTGACTTACACCTGCAAATGCAGTCATATTCAATAGGGATGGATCGATCGCCAGGGGAGTGACAGGGAAGGATAATGTCGTTTTTTCCTCTCTGAACTCACAGAATCGTTTCCCAAACGAACTTTGCATTGTGGTGATTGCAGACTTGAAATATTCCAAATTTATCGTATCATGACTTTGTTTGAACTCTCTCAAAGAGGGAAAGTGAGACAGTGTACCTCTCTGTAAATCTTTGACAAACACTGTCAACTTGCGCTCGAATGCCAAAACCTCCTCCAGCATGTGCAGGGCTGTGCCTCCTTTCCCCTGAAGAGTTGTATTTAGCGTGTTTAGATGTGCTGTCATGTCTACCATAAAATGTAATTTTTCCAGCCACTCTGGCTGTTCCAGCTCAGCAAAGGTGAGCTCTTTGCTGCCCAGGAAGGTTTTTACTTCTTCCAAACATGTGACAAAGCAACGGCAACGTTATTGCCTGTCACCGGGCGGGCAGTGTGGAGCGGAGCGGCGACCTGTCAGCAGCGGCAACGCCAGAGCAGGTGTCACAGTGCGCCTCCTCCCCTCGCTAGCATCCGCCCCGGAGCCGCGGTCAAGGTTCAAAAGAGCCGCATGCGGCTCCGGAGCCGCAGGTTGCCGACCCCTGGTCTAGGGGTATGATTCTCGCTTAGGGTGTGAGAGGTCCGGGGTTCAAATCCCGGACGAGCCCAAGCACTATTTTCTTGGGGATTGGTCGACAAAAACCCAAGTCAATTTTGAACTGGCCCTGGCCTTTATCTTCACAACTTTTGCTGCACAGCATGTTGAGGTATGGTCAATCAATACTATCAATGACATAGCGTAGGGACTCCTTCGTTCATCCATAAATTAGCAATCATGATAATATCTTGACACCAATGATGATGCCATGATTAAAATCAAAATTGGTATAAAATAAGCAATTCACGAAATTGCATCATTGAAATGGTTTTTAGCCTGACTAAATCTGGGCAAATTCTTGACTCATTGTCCTATTCACCGTCAGTTTACTATGCAAAAGTCATGCTTTTTACATGAATCCTCGTATACAAGTACTCGTATTTATGCGCTATGTCGACAGAAAGGTCGCTTGTTGGTCTAGGGGTATGGTTCTCGCTTTGGATGCAAGAAGTTCCCGATTCCAAGCCCGGTAGGTTTATTTTTCTGGGATGAGTAGACAATCATAAGGACAATACACGAGGACTCCTCCGACCTGAGTTTTATTCATCTCAACAGAGTATTAGAGTGTGTGGTGAGTAAAGTTATAAATGTCCTTAAATATTGGTTCCCATATCATTGTTTTTGTTATAGAAAAGTCATATTGCTGTTCGTACAAGTCTATAGCCATGCATTTTCAACTAACATCTTGTATTAAGAACATTGTCAAAACTTATTTGTGCCAAAAATGCTCATTATCTCTCAGCAAAGTTACATCTCATGAGATAATCGAAGTGTTGATTGAACCTCATTTTCAAACATTATTCACTGGCTGAAGATGAGAGGCTCGTTGGTCTAGGGGTATGATTCTCGCTTAGGGTGCGAGAGGTCCCGGGTTCAAATCCCGGACGAGCCCAAGCACCATTTTCTTGGGGATTGGTCGACAAAAACCCAAGTCAATTTTGAACTGGCCCTGGCCTTTATCTTCACAACTTTTGCTGCACAGCATGTTGAGGTATGGTCAATCAATACCATCAATGACATAGCGTAGGGACTCCTTCGTTCATCCATAAATTAGCAATCATGATAATATCTTGACACCAATGATGATGCCATGATTAAAATCAAAATTGGTATAAAATAAGCAATTCACGAAATCGCATCATTGAAATGGTTTTTAGCCTGACTAAATCTAGGCAAATTCTTGACTCATTGTCCTATTCTCCGTCAGTTTACTATGCAAAAGTCATGCTATTTACATGAATCCTCGTATACAAGTACTCGTATTTATGCGCTATGTCGACAGAAAGGTCGCCTGTTGGTCTAGGGGTATGGTTCACGCTTGGGATGCAAGAAGTTTACGATTCTAAGCCCGGTAGGTTTATTTTTCTGGGATGAGTAGACAATCATAAGAACAATACACGAAGAGTCATCCGACCTGAGTTTTATTCATCTCAACAGAGTATTAGAGTGTGTGGTGAGTAAAGTTAGAAATGTCCTTAAATATTGCATCCCATATCATTGTTTTTGTTATAGAAAAGTCATATTGCTGTTCGTACAAGTCTATAGCCATGCATTTTCAACCAACATCTTGTATTAAGAACATTGTCAAAACTTATTTGTGCCAAAGATGTTCATTATCTCTCAGCAAAGTTATATCTCATGAGATAATCGAAGTGTTGATTGAACCTCATTTTCAAACATTATTCACTGGTTGAAGATGAGTGGCTCGTTGGTCTAGGGGTATGATTCTCGCTTAGGGTGTGAGAGGTCCCGGGTTCAAATCCCGGACGAGCCCAAGCACCATATTCTTGGGGATTGGTCGACAAAAACCCAAGTCAATTTTGAACTGGCCCTGGCCTTTATCTTCACAACTTTTGCTGCACAGCATGTTGAGGTATGGTCAATCAATACTATCAATGACATAGCGTAGGGACTCCTTCGTTCATCCATAAATTAGCAATTGCATTTATATCATGATAATAACTTGACACCAATGATGATGCCATGATTAAAATCAAAATTGGTGTAAAATAAGCAATTCACGAAATCGCATCATTGAAATGGTTTTTAGCCTGACTAAATCTGGGCAAATTCTTGACTCATTGTCCTATTCTCCGTCATTTTACTATGCAAGAGTCATGCTTTTTTACATGAATCCTCGTATACAAGTACTCGTATTTATGCGCTATGTCGACAGAAAGGTCGCTTGTTGGTCTAGGGGTATGGTTCTCGCTTTGGATGCAAGATGTTCCCAATTCCAAGCCCGGTAGGTTTATTTTTCTGGGATGAGTAGACAATCATAAGAACAATACACGAAGAGCCATTCGACCTGAATTTTATTCATCTCAAGAGAGTATTAGAGTGTGTGGTGAGTAAAGTTAGAAATGTCCTTAAATATTGGATCCCATATCATTGTTTTTGTTATAGAAAAGTCATATTGCTGTTCGTACAAGTCTATAGCCATGCATTTTCAACCAACATCTTGTATTAAGAACATTGTCAAAACTTATTTGTGCCAAAAATGCTCATTATCTCTCAGCAAAGTTACATCTCATGAGATAATCGAAGTGTTGATTGAACCTCATTTTCAAACATTATTCACTGGTTGAAGATGAGTGGCTCGTTGGTCTAGGGGTATGATTCTCGCTTAGGGTGCGACAGGTCCCGGGTTCAATCCCGGACGAGCCCAAGCACCATTTTCTTGGGGATTGGTCGACACAAGCCCAAGTCAATGTTGAACTGTCCCTGGCTTTTATCTTCACAACTTTTGCTGCACAGCATGTTGAGGTATGGTCAATCAATACTATCAATGACATAGCGTAGGGACTCTTTCGTTCATCCATAAATTAGCAATCATGATAATATCTTGACACCAATGATGATGCCATGATAAAAATAAAAATTGGTGTAAAATAAGCAATTCACGAAATCGCATCATTGAAATGGTTTTTAGCCTGACTAAATCTGGGCAAATTCTTGACTCATTGTCCTATACTCCGTCATTTTACTATGCAAGAGTCATGCTTTTTACATGAATCCTCGTATACAAGTGTAATGCGGGCGTAAACGGCTTGGCGGATATGACGTCATGGGGGGAGGAGTCAGGGTCACGTGGGGGGGAGATGGTATAGCGGGGAGACAGGAAGACATCTGGGTCAGTCGGGGGAGGGAAGAGTGGAGACCGCGTTGGGTGGTCGCCGTGCCTCAGCCTGGTGGCTGAGGGGCTCATGACGGCGCCAGCCAGCGGGACGGAAGAGAGAGTGATTGGAGACTGGGAAAGAGTGAGGCCACGCAGGGCGGAGAAGGGGTGAGTGGCGAGATCGCCACATACACAGAGAACGAGGTTCGGCACCGTCGGCCAACGGTGACCGACCCCGGAGCAGCAGGAGCAGCGAGGAGGCTGCAAACAGCAGCGGGTCTGCAAGGAGAGTTCGGCAGCGGGAGCTGCCCACAGAGTTCAGCAGCGGGTCTGCAAGGAGAGGAAGGAGGCTGCAATAGTGACAGCAGCCTGGGGCTGCAAAGCAGAGAGTATATAGGGTAGTGCCGTGAGGGTCAGAATAGCCGAGCGGATGGAACAACAACATGGACACGCTCTAAGACACCACATTTCTGGGTTGTGCGCGTGTGCCATTCTTGCGTGTCGGTTGCCGTTGTTGTGCTATTATTATTCTTGTTGTTCTGTTCCGGTTCCTGATCCTTCCCCTTTCGTTACTTGTGTTGTTGTTATAAGCTCCGTTGTGTCTGGGGGACTCCTGGTTGTGATGCCTTCGCCCGCATTATTTTGTTCTGTTTCAGCCGAGGACGGCTGTAATTTTCTCTACGGGGGAGGGTGGTGTAATGCGGGCGTAAACGGCTTGGTGGATATAACGTCATGGGGGGAGGAGTCAGGGTCACGTGGGGGGGAGATGGTATAGCGGGGAGACAGGAAGACATCTGGGTCAGTCGGGGGAGGGAAGAGTGCAGACCGCGTTGGGTGGTCGCCGTGCCTCAGCCTGGTGGCTGAGGGGCTCATGACGGCGCCAGCCAGCGGGACGGAAGAGAGAGTGATTGGAGACTGGGAAAGAGTGAGGCCACGCAGGGCGGAGAAGGGGTGAGTGGCGAGATCGCCCCATACACAGAGAACGAGGTTCGGCACCGTCAGCCAACGGTGACCGACCCCGGAGCAGCAGGAGCAGCGAGGAGGCTGCAAACAGCAGCGGGTCTGCAAGCGGAGTTCGGCAGCGGGAGCTGCCCACAGAGTTCAGCAGCGGGTCTGCAAGGAGAGGAAGGAGGCTGCAATAGTGACAGCAGCCTGGGGCTGCAAAGCAGAGGGTCTCTAGGGGAGTGCCGTGAGGGAAAAGCTGAGAACCCAAATAAAGGACACGGAGTCAGAGAGAAGCGTCCGAGTTCTTTATTACACAAGTACTCGTATTTATGCGCTATGTCGACAGAAAGGTCGCTTGTTGGTCTAGGGGTATGGTTCTCGCTTTGGATGCAAGATGTTCCCAATTCCAAGCCCGGTAGGTTTATTTTTCTGGGATGAGTAGACAATCATAAGAACAATACACGAAGAGCCATTCGACCTGAATTTTATTCATCTCAAGAGAGTATTAGAGTGTGTGGTGAGTAAAGTTAGAAATGTCCTTAAATATTGGATCCCATATCATTGTTTTTGTTATAGAAAAGTCATATTGCTGTTCGTACAAGTCTATAGCCATGCATTTTCAACCAACATCTTGTATTAAGAACATTGTCAAAACTTATTTGTGCCAAAAATGCTCATTATCTCTCAGCAAAGTTACATCTCATGAGATAATCGAAGTGTTGATTGAACCTCATTTTCAAACATTATTCACTGGTTGAAGATGAGTGACTCGTTGGTCTAGGGGTATGATTCTCGCTTAGGGTGCGACAGGTCCCGGGTTCAATCCCGGACGAGCCCAAGCACCATTTTCTTGGGGATTGGTCGACACAAGCCCAAGTCAATGTTGAACTGTCCCTGGCTATTATCTTCACAACTTTTGCTGCACAGCATGTTGAGGTATGGTCAATCAATACTATCAATGACATAGCGTAGGGACTTCTTCGTTCATCCATAAATTAGCAATCATGATAATATCTTGACACCAATGATGATGCCATGATTAAAATCAAAATTGGTATAAAATAAGCAATTCACGAAATCGCATCATTGAAATGGTTTTTAGCCTGACTAAATCTGGGTAAATTCTTGACTCATTGTCCTATTCTCCGTCAGTTTACTATGCAAAAGTCATGCTATTTACATGAATCCTCGTATACAAGTACTCGTATTTACGTGCTATGTCGACAGAAAGGTCGCCTGTTGGTCTGGGGGTATGGTTCACGCTTTGGATGCAAGAAGTTCCCGATTCCAAGCCCGGTAGGTTAATTTTTCTGGGATGAGTAGACAATCATAAGAACAATACACGAAGAGTCCTCCGACCTGAGTTTTATTCATCTCAAGAGAGTATTAGAGTGTGTGGTGAAAAAAGTAAAAAATGTCCTTAAATATTGGATCCCATATAATTGTTTTTGTTATAGAAAAGTCATATTGCTGTTCGTAAAAGTCTATAGCCATGCATTTTCAACCAACATCTTGTATTAAGAACATTGTCAAAACTTATTTGTGCCAAAAATGCTCATTATCTCTCAGCAAAGTTACATCTCATGAGATAATCAAATTGTTGTTTGAACCTCATTTTCAAACATTGTTCACTGGTTGAAGATGAGTGGCTCGTTGGTCTAGGGCAGGGGTCGGCAACCTACCGCTCCGGAGCCACATGCGGTTCTTTACGGGCTGCTTCTTGACGATATGTACGTATGTACATAGATGCATTGCGGCTCTTGAAATACTGAAGTTTGTACCGAATTGGAAAGAAATGGCTCTTCTTGTTTTTTTGGTTGCCGACCCCTGGTCTAGGGGTATGATTCTCGCTTAGGGTGCGAGAGGTCCCGCGTTCAAATCCCGGATGAGCCCAAGCACCATTTTCTTGGGGATTGGTCGACAAAAACCCAAGTCAATTTTGAACTGGCCCTGGCTTTTATCTTCACTACTTTTGCTGCACAGTATGTTGAGGTATTGTCAATCAATACTATCAATGACATAGCGTAGAGACTCCTTCGTTCATCCAGAAATTAGCAATCATGATAATATCTTGACACCAATGATGATGCCATGATTAAAATAAAAATTGGTGTAAAATAAGCAATTCACGAAATCGCATCATTGAAATGGTTTTTAGCCTGACTAAATCTGGGCAAATTCTTGACTCATTGTCCTATTCCCCGTCAGTTTATTATGCAAAAGTCATGCTATTTACATGAATCCTCGTATACAAGTACTCGTATTTACGCGCTATGTCGACAGAAAGGTCGCTTGTTGGTCTAGGGGTATGGTTCTCACTTTGGATGCAAGAAGTTCCCGATTGTAAGCCCGGTAGGTTTATTTTTCTGGGATGAGTAGACAATCATGAGCTTAACCGGCCCCTGCCATGGTTTGTGCAGCTTAGGGGAGGTCCCCGCCCGCACCTGCGGGCAGTGCAGCCAGGCCATGTCCCCCACTCGCCAGGGGCATTTACCATTCGAGTGCCGGGCGCAACGTTCGTTCCGTGCCTGGGTCTTGGCAGTAGCCAATCAGGCCCCCTCCCGTGCCTCGGTGACGCATCGAACAGTGTCTTGAATGTACTCGGGGAGAGGCTTAACAGGACCCTCCGCCCCCGTACCCAGCTGTACGTCCACCGGCGGCACATTCTCGCGGCCGTACATTAGAAAAAATGGAGAATACCCTGTGGACGCATGAGGCGTCAACCGATACGCAGAGAGTACCCCAGGGATATGCAAATCCCAATCAGCTTGTTTCTCGTTAACCATGTGACATAGCATGGCCGACAGCGTTCGATTAAGCCGTTCCACCATGCCATCTGTCTGCGGGTGGTAGGGAGACGTACAAACCTTCTTGGTTCCCAGAGCAGCGCACACTTCCGCCAATAATTTAAAAGAAAAATGTTGCCCCTGATCCGTGAGCAGCCTTTCTGGTGTCCCTTTGTCCATTACATATCCAAACAGGAAGGCGTCCATGATAGACGCCGCCGACTGGTCGGGTAAGGGCAAAGCCATCGGCCAGCGGGAAAGATATTCCACCCCGACCAGCAAAAATGTATTGCCCCTAGCGGATGGCGGGAAGGGTCCCAAAATATCCAATGCCACCAACTCGTTAATCAGAGCCACCTGTATAGATTGCACTGGCAGCACATATGGGTTTTTAGGCGGCTTCCGCCGGGCACACTCGGGACACACCCGAATGTGTCCGACGACATCCGTCGTCATGCCGTGCCAGATGTAGTCTCGCTGCAACGTCAACAAAGTTTTCTGCAGAGGTGTGGACTCGAGTCATGTGACTTGGACTCGAGTCAGACTCGAGTCATGAATTTGATGACTTGCGACTCGACTTGGACTTGCATAACAATGACTTTGTCCCACCTATGAGATGTGGACTCGAGTCATGTGACTTGGACTCGAGTCAGACTCGAGTCATGAATTTGATGACTTGCGACTCGACTTGGACTTGCATAACAATGACTTTGTCCCACCTCTGGTTTTCTGCACCCTGAGAAAATTCCTGCAGGGTTTCCAACCATCGTGCCAGTTGGCCAGATGGTTGGTCAACTCTCAGGGCATATTGCAGAGCCGCATGGTTCGTGCGCACAATAAACGAATGGCCGTATAGATACGGCCGATATTGGCGGAGAAAATAGACAATAGCCAATAGTTCGTGGCGAGTAACGCAGTAGCGGGTTTCTGCCGGGGACAGCACGCGGCTACCGTAGGCTACCACGCGTTCCACGCCGCCCTTGGACTTTGACAGAATGGCCCCGATCCCGGTGTCACTAGCGTCCGTATCCAGAATAAAAGGGCGATCAAAATCCGGATAGTCCAATGTCGGCGCCGTCGCCAAATGATCGCGTAGGCCCTCAAACGCCGTTTCCTCCGGCGGTCCGCAACTGAACCTCCGATCCTTCCCCGTAAGGAGGTGCAAGGGCCTAGCGATCATAGCAAAGTTCAGAACGAACCTGCGATAATATGAGGCGAACCCAAGGAAGCGACGTACGTCCCCTACTGAGGCCGGGGGTTAGCCAGTTGCGAACGCACGCCGTCTTCTCTGGGTCTGTGGCCACCCCGTCCGCACTGACTATGTGTCCCAAATAACGCATGGATCGTTGCAGTAGGTGACACTTTTTGGGTTTAAATTTCAGATTGGCGGAGCGCATCCTAGCAAATACCGTTTCCAATCTCTGTAGATGTTCGTCAAATGTGCGGCTAAAGACGATGACATCGTCTAAATATATCAAACATGTCTCCCACTGCAGACCCGTTAACACCAGCTCCATCAACCGCTGAAAAGTGGTGGGGGCAGCATTCAAGCCCATCGGAAGACAATTAAACTGAAATAAGCCCTGCGGCGTACGGAAAGCCGTCTTTTCCCTCGAGGACTCATCCAGGGGAAGCTGCCAGAATCCCAAGGAGAGATCAAGCGTTGAAAAAACTTCGCCCCGGACAAGGCATCGAGGGAATCATCCATACGTGGCAGGGGGTACGCGTCTGCCACGGACACTTTGTTTAATTTGCGAAAATCGACGCAAAATCACAGTTTCCCATCCTTTTTCTTCACAAGCACTACCGGCGCGCCCCATGGACTGTTAGACGGGGATATTATGTCAGCAGCCAGCATGTCCTCCACTGTGCCACGAACATGATCCCGCTCCGTCGGGCTCAACCGATGCGAGTTCAACCGAATCGGAGCAGCGTCCCCCGTATCAATGTGGTGGGAAAGCAAGGAGGTGCGTCCCAAGTCAAAATCATCCGAGCTGAACACGTCGGAATAGCTTAGCAACAGCGCGCGAAGCGCGGACCGTTGTTCCCCGGTCAGGGATGAGTTCTCCCCGCACATCTCGGCAACCCATCGATCATCCTGCCCCGTGGGGCCCGAAACCCCCCCTACCATGTCCCGGTGGCCCCGGTCGTCATGGGCCGTGAACGCAGTCGTGGCGTGAGCCAAAACCGTTCCGGCCGGTACGCACTCCCATTCAGCACTTGTAAAAACGGAGGCTGACCCGACTGGACAATCGTTTGTGCCCCAACTAGCGCCGAGCCGCCCGTTATAGCCATGTACGGTGATAACAAAACCCCCGCCGCTCCCTCAACGCCAGGCACTGGTTTCCGATATCTCAACGGAATAAGCATCTGCGAACCAGGTGGAATGTCAACAGATACCTCGGACAGCGCCTGCACCTGGCAGTCAGGGGCAGACTGGCCCTAGGGCGACGGCAAGAACTAAATTTTCCGACCACCTGGCAATTCAATGCAATTTTGATTAACCCTTATTTGAATGGGCATTTTTGCCAGGAAATCGGTCCCCAACAAACAGGGCACCGCGAGGGACCTGGAAATCAAAACGGCCCCTGAAGCCGACACCACCCCAATCGATATGTTGGCGTCCACCTGGCCCACAATGCCCATACTTCCCCCGTTCGCCGCTATGCAAGAGTCATAAACCGGTTGCACTCTCCCCGGCGGAATGCCCAAGAGATGGAAAATGACGTCTGATATAATGGTCGCGGACGCACCGGAGTCCACCAAAATACGCACCTCGACCCCCTGAATAGAACCAGGCACAGTGGACGACCCAGTAGCGGCCGCAACCACCCTCCGTGCCAATCTCCGCCACTGCGTCAGTGAGCGACACGGGTCAATCGGCAGCCCCCCATTGTTAACGACACACGGACCGCTCGGCGATGGTGATGCATGAGGTGACAGGCCTTGCCGGGTGTCTGATGCACACCGACTTGCCTGTCCTGGATGGTCCTTTCGCGTCACGTCCGTGGCCGAGGCCTCCAGCTGGGGCGGCCCCGGGATGTGAGCCCAACAATCCCTGGCGAAGTGGCCCTTACGGCCGCAGCGGAAACACTCCACGTCGTTTCGCCACGCGGCACCCCCTCTGTCCCGACGCTCCCGCGTCGGCGGCCCGGACTCCAGCCCCGCTCCCCCTCGAGCAGGCCACTGAGCGGAGGTGGCCATCATCTCCTGCGGACCCTTGTCGTCAGGAACGTAGACCGCATTCTTAGGATCCCATCCTGTAGCACCGCCTTCGACGATGGGGCCCCCCATCCAAGCTGACACCTGTTTCCACCGTCGAAGGTTAAATTGGGCATCTAAGCACTTAGCTGCAGCATGGGACGTCAACTTATCATGGCCGCACACCGGCATGGGGATCCCCAAGTCTCTAGATAATTCCAGCATCTTGCCCAATATGAGGGGTTCCAACAAATCAGGCTCCGTCTCAGGATATGCGGCCATAGCCAGTTCCAGAACGGCGCCTCAGAATGCCACCGGCGATTCTTCAGGCGCCCGTTGCCGCTGTACGAATCTGCGATGAGCATCGTCTGGAGGCTCATACGCATCCGCCATTTCCTCAAAGACCCCCTGTAGCGTCCTCTTCTTTTCGGCCTTGATGGAGCGGAAGAACCTGACGGACTCGTCGTCGAGAAGTGTTGGTAGGACTTCCAGGGCCTCCGCGTCCGTCCATTTGGCGGATCGTACAGCCGCTTGAAAACGGCAGGCGAACGCGCTCCAATCTCCGCCGATGGAGAACTCTTTAACAGTTGTTAAATGATGGCTGCGGGTCCTTGCTCCGCCGTCCTTCGTCGATGGTGACTCGTGCGGCAGCGACAAGATGGCGTCACTCCGCAACGTGTTCAAGATGGCGGCTCCCCGCGGTGGAGGGCATAAGATGGCGGCTTCCCGCCATTCCTCCTCGGCCACGCCCAAGATGGCGGCTTCGTGCCGCGTGGTGGAGAGGGCTGACGGCGTCGGCAAGGCCCCGGCCCGCTGTTCCCCGCTGGGCCTCCCCGAAGTCGTCGCCGGCGTCACGAGGTCTCACAACTGCGTCAACACCGCCTTAAGTGCCTCCAGTTGGGCCGCCACCTGTCGCCATCCTTCATCAGCGTCCACTTGCGCGGATGGACCCACCGAAGCGGCAACGTCCTGCACCCCCGGACCGTCGCTCGTCCCAGCGTCGCTTCCCCCCTCCATCGTCAGTAGCGCCACCGCTGGAGGGAGGTCGTCTTCAGAAGATGCTGCAGAAGATGGTGCAGGGACGTTCTTTCTTCTGAGCTGTTTTGACATGCCGTTTCACTTCTGACACCAGTGTAATAAAGGACTCTTTCACAGTGTCGATCTCCGTTGTCCTTTATTTGGGTTCGTGTAAATCTCGCTCCCACGGCGTCCTCACTCAGGCCCGCGTCTCCTCCGTCGATCACTCCACAGCCACCCTGCTGCTCCGTTCTGCAGCCACACTGCTGCTCCGCCCTGCAGCCACACTGCTCCTCCGCTCTGCAGCCACACTGCTGTTCCGCTCTGCAGTCACCCTGCTGCTCCGCTCTGCAGCCACACTGCTGCTCCGCTCTGCAGCCACTCTGCTGCTCCGCTCTGCAGCCACACTGCTCCTCCGCTCTGCAGCCACACTGCTCCTCCGCTCTGCAGCCACACTGCTGCTCCGCTCTGCAGCCACGCTGCTCCTCCGCTCTGCAGCCACACTACTGCTTCGCTCTGCAGCCACCCTGCTGCTCCGCTCTGCAGCCAGCCTTCCACAGCCCGCTAGCCCCCTGCGCCCTGACACCGATGGCCGACGGTGCCGAGGTCTCCCAACACGTGGCGATCGCGCCACCCTCCCCGTACTGCCCAGCGTGGCCTCCTCCCGTTTCACTCTGTCTCAACTCCCCAATCCTCTTCCGGTTCTCTCCCTAAATCCTCTCCCCAACGTGACCCTAACTCCTCCCTCCTCACGTGACCCAGACTCCGCCCCCCTCAATCCTTGCTCGCATTACACAAGTACTCGTATTTATGCGTTATGTGAACACAAAGGTAGCTTGTTGATCTCGGGGTATGGTTCTCGCTTTGAATGCAAGAAATTCCGGAATCCAAGCCCGGTAGTTTTATTTTTCTGGGATGAGTCGGCCATCATAAGGATAATACACGAATACTCCTGCGACCTCAGTTGTATTCATCTCAATAGCTTATTAGAGTGTGTGGTGAGTTAAGTTAGAAATGTCATTAAATATTGGTTCCCATATAATTGTTTTTGTTATAGAAAAGTGATATTGCTTTTCGTGCAAGTCTATAACCATGCATTTTCAACCAACATCTTGTATTAAGAACATTTTCTAAACTTATTTGTGTCAAAAATGTTCATTATCTCTCAGCAAAGTTACATCTTATGAGATAATCGAAGTGTTGATTTAACCTCATTTTTATACATTATTCAGTGGTTGAAAACATGTGGCTCGTTGGTCTAGGGCAGGGGTCTGCAACCTTTAAGACATAAAGAGCCACTTGGACCCGTTTCCGAAGGAAAAAATAAACTGGGAGCCGCAACACCATTGCAACATTTAAAACAAATATAACACTGCATATATTGTTTCTTACCTTATTGCTATATACAGGATCGTGCAGTCAGCTGTCAATCTGAATAAAAAAAGGACTTTTTCACTTAACAATGTAAAATATATTTTTGCAAATTAATAGCTAAATTACCTGGTTAATGGGATTTTTGCTCCTGAACCTCAGTGCACAGTGTCTGCACATCAGGGCTGTAAGACGTCACCTTCATTTTCACACAGGCTTGCAAGCTGTCATCTGTGAGGCGTGATCGATGTTTGTTTTTAATATAGTTCATGTTGGAGAAGACCTGCTCACATACATATGTGGAGCCGAAGATCGACAGGACTCCAAATGCATACTTTTTCATGTTTATATAAGTGTTGGGGATGGCATTCCATGTTTCGAATACAAGTTTGTCCTGTTTGGGAAGGTTTTCAATATCACTCCATTTATGATTCTGAGCCAGAATGGCCTTCTGACGGGCAACATCCTCAAGAGTAGCGGTCAAGCATTTGAACTTGGACACCCATATATCTTTGTCGGCTATATCGGCCAGTTCCATCTCAAGATCAGGTTGACTTACACCTGCAAATGCAGTCATATTCAATAGGGATGGATCGATCGCCAGGGGAGTGACAGGGAAGGATAATGTCGTTTTTTCCTCTCTGAACTCACAGAATCGTTTCCCAAACGAACTTTGCATTGTGGTGATTGCAGACTTGAAATATTCCAAATTTATCGTATCATGACTTTGTTTGAACTCTCTCAAAGAGGGAAAGTGAGACAGTGTACCTCTCTGTAAATCTTTGACAAACACTGCCAACTTGCGCTCGAATGCCAAAACCTCCTCCAGCATGTGCAGGGCTGTGCCTCCTTTCCCCTGAAGGGTTGTATTTAGCGTGTTTAGATGTGCTGTCATGTCTACCATAAAATGTAATTTTTCCAGCCACTCTGGCTGTTCCAGCTCAGCAAAGGTGAGCTCTTTGCTGCCCAGGAAGGTTTTTACTTCTTCCAAACATGTGACAAAGCAACGGCAACGTTATTGCCTGTCACCGGGCGGGCAGTGTGGAGCGGAGCGGCGACCTGTCAGCAGCGGCAACGCCAGAGCAGGTGTCACAGTGCGCCTCCTCCCCTCGCTAGCATCCGCCCCGGAGCCGCGGTCAAGGTTCAAAAGAGCCGCATGCGGCTCCGGAGCCGCAGGTTGCCGACCCCTGGTCTAGGGGTATAGATTTTCGCTTCGGGTGCGAGAGGTCCCGGGATCAAATCCCGGACGAGCCCAAGCACCATTTTCTTGGGGATTGGTCAATTTTGAACTGGCCCTGGCTTTTATCTTCACAAATTTTGCTGCACAGCATGCTGAAGTATGGGCAATCAATGCTATCAATGACATAGCGTAGGGACTCTTTCGTTCATCCATAAATTAGCAATCATGATAATATCTTGACACCAATGATGATACCATGATTAAAATAAAAATTCGTGTAAAATAAGCAATTCAAGAAATCGCATCATTGAAAGGGTTTGTGCCTGACTCAATCTGGGCAAATTCTTGACTCATTCAGTTTACTATTCAAAGTTATGATTTTTACATGAAGCCTCGTATACAAGTACTCGTATTTATGCGTTATGTGGACACAAAGGTAGCTTGTTGATCTCGGGGTATGGTTCTCGCTTTGAATGCTAGAAATTCCGGAATCCAAGCCCGGTAGTTTTATTTTTCTGGGATGAGTCGGCCATCATAAGGACAATACACGAAGACTCCTGCGACCTGAGTTGTATTCATCTCAATAGATTGTTAGAGTGTGTGGTGAGTCAAGTTAGAAATGTCATTAAATATTGGTTCCCATATAATTGTCTTTGTTATAGAAAAGTGATATTGATCTTCGTGCAAATCTATAACCATGCATTTTCAACCAACATCTTGTATTAAGAACATTTTCAAAACTTATTTGTGTCAAAAATGTTCATTATCTCTCAGCAAAGTTACATCTCATGAGATAATCGAAGTGTTGATTTAACCTCATTTTCATCAGGCTGGAGAGGCACAGAGAGAAGAAGAAAGATGTGCACGTGTCGTTCCTCGACCTTGAAAAGGCATTTGACAGGGTCCCCCACGACCTCATCTGGCACTCGCTTCGATCCCATGGAGTCCCTGAAACCTACGTGCATTGGGTGCAACTCCTATACAAGAACGTCACAAGTGCATTCAGGTGTGCAGTGGGCATATCACCGCCATTTCCGATCAGCGTTGGAGTGCACCAAGGATCGGCCCTGTCACCACTCTTGTTTATCTTGTGCATGGACACGATCACTGCCGACCTGCACACGCCCCTGCCATGGTCAATTCTCTACGCGGATTACGTCCTCCTCTCAGATGAAGAGAAAGGAGAAGTGGAAAGACAAACGCGCCTGTGGAAGGAACGTTTGGACGAAAACGGGATGAGGTTTAACATCAAAAAGACGGAGTATATGGAGTGTGGCCCCCAAACCGACGGCACCATCAGCATTGACGGAGAAGATCTGAAGAAAGTGACGGACTTTAAGTACCTGGGCTCCACCATCAGCTCAGATGGTAGCATCACGACTGATGTGAGGTCACGAGTCAATGCGGCATGGATGAAGTGGAGGCAAGTCACCGGAGTCCTCTGTGATCGGAAAATACCGGATAGGCTGAAGGGAAAAATTTACAAGACCATCGTCCGACCGGTGGCACTCTATGGATCCGAGTGCTGGCCAGCCACAACTGTACACGAACAAGCTCTCCACACCATGGAGATGAGGATGCTCAGATGGAGCCTCGGACTCACTCGATGGGATCGTGTCATGAACGAAGACGTTCGGAAGCGACTTGGTGTGGCCCCCATTGCGGACAAGATGCTTGAGGCAAGGCTTCGGTGGTACGGCCATGTGATGCGAAGTGAAGAGTCATCAGTGGCCAAGACTGCCATGCGTATTGAGCCAGAGGGCCGCCGTCCACGCGGACGTCCGAAGAAGCGATGGATGGTTCGGATAAAGGAAGACATAAAGACGGTCAACGCATCCCCTGAAGATGCCCTGGACCGAGCCAAATGGAGAAGACAATGCCGAAAAGCGGACCCTGCGCCACAGCGGGAACAACGCTAGGAAGAAGAAGATTCACTGGTTGAAGATGAGTGGCTCGTTGGTCTAGGGGTATGATTTTCGCTTCGGGTGCGAGAGATCCCGGGTTCAAATCCCGGACGAGCCCAAGTACCATTTTCTTGGGGATTGGTCAATTTTGAACTGGCCCTGGCTTTTATCTTCACAACTTTTGCTGCACAGCATGCTGAAGTATGGGAAATCAATGCTATCAATGACATAGCGTATGGACTCCTTCGTTCATCCATAAATTAGCAATCATGATAATATCTTGACACCAATGATGATACCATGATTAAAATAAAAATTCGTGTAAAATAAGCAATTCAAAGAATCGCATCATTGAAAGGGTTTGTGCCTGACTCAATCTGGGCAAATTCTTGACTCATTGTCCTATTCTCTTTCAGTTTACTATTCAAAAGTTATGATTTTTACATGAAGCCTCGTAAACAAGTACTCGTATTTATGCGTTATGTGGACATAAAGGTAGCTTGTTGATCTCGGGGTATAGTTCTCGCTTTGAATGCAAGAAATTCCGGAATCCAAGCCCGGTAGTTTTATTTTTCTGGGATGAGTCGGCCATCATAAGGACAATACACGAAGACTCCTGCGACCCGAGTTGTATTCATCTCAATAGATTGTTAGAGTGTGTGGTGAGTCAAGTTAGAAATGTCATTAAATATTGGTTCCCATATCATTGTTTTTGTTATAGAAAAGTGATATTGCTTTTCGTGCAAGTCTATAACCATGCATTTTCAACCAACATCTTGTTTTAAGAACATTTTCAAAACTTATTTGGGTCAAAAATGTTCATTATCTCTCAGCAAAGTTACATCTCATGAGATAATCGAAGTGTTGATTGAACCTCATTTTCATACATTATTCACTAGTTGAAAACGTGTGGCTCGTTGGTCTAGGGGTATGATTTTCGCTTCGGGTGCGAGAGGTCCCGGGTTCAAATCTCGAACGAGCCCAAGCACCATTTTCTTGGGGATTGGTCAATTTTGAACTGGCCCTGGCTTTTATCTTCACAACTTTTGCTGCACAGCATGCTGAGGTATGGGCAATCAATGCTATCAATGACATAGCGTAGGGACTACTTCGTTCATCCATAAATTAGCAATCATGATAATATCTTGACACCAATGATGATACCATGATTAAAATCAAAATTCGTGTAAAATAAGCAATTCAAGAAATCGCATCATTGAAAGGGTTTGTGCCTGACTCAATCTGGGCAAATTCTTGACTCATTGTGCTATTCTCTTTCAGTTTACTATTCAAAAGTTATGATTTTTACATGAAGCCTCGTATACAAGTACTCGTATTTATGCATTATGTAGACACAAAGGTAGCTTGTTGGTCTCGGGGTATGGTTCTCGCTTTGAATGCAAGAAGTTCCGGATTCTTTGCCCGGTAGTTTTATTTTTCTGGGATGAGTCGGCCATCATAGGGACAATACACGAAGACTCCTGCGACCTGAGTTGTATTCATCTCAATAGATTGTTAGAGTGTGTGGTGAGTCAAGTTAGAAATGTCATTAAATATTGGTTCCCATATCATTGTTTTTGTTATAGAAAAATGATATTGCTTTTCGTGCAAGTCTATAACCATGCATTTTCAACCAACATCTTGTATTAAGAACATTTTCAAAACTTATTTGTGACAAAAATGTTCATTATCTCTCAGCAAAGTTACATCTCATGAGATAATCGAAGTGTTGATTGAACCTCATTTTCATACATTATTCACTGCTTGAACATGAGTGGCTCGTTGGTCTAGGGGTATGATTTTGGCTTTGGGTGCGAGAGGTCCCGGGTTCAAATCCCGGACGAGCCCAGGCACCATTTTCTTGGGGATTGGTCAATTTTGAACTTGCCCTGGCTTTTATCTTCACAACTTTCGCTGCACAGCATGCTGAGGTATGGGCAATCAATGCTATCAATGACATAGCGTAGGGACTACTTCGTTCATCCATAAATTAGCAATCATGATAATATCTTGACACCAATGATGATACCATAATTTAAATCAAAATTCGGGTAAAAGAAGCAATTCAAGAAATCGCATCATTGAAAGGGTTTGTGCCTGACTCAATCTGGGCAAATTCTTGACTCATTGTGCTATTCTCTTTCAGTTTACTATTCAAAAGTTATGATTTTTACATGAAGCCTCGTATACAAGTACTCGTATTTATGCGTTATGTGGACACAAAGGTAGCTTGCTGGTCTCGGGGTATGGTTCTCGTTTTGAATGCAAGAAGTTCCGGATTCTTTGCCCGGTAGTTTTATTTTTCTAGGATGAGTCGGCCATCATAGGGACAATACACGAAGACTCCTGCGACCTGAGTTGTATTCATCTCAATAGATTGTTAGAGTGTGTGGTGAGTCAAGTTAGAAATGTCATTAAATATTGGTTCCCATGTAATTGTTTTTGTAATAGAAAAGTAATATTGCTTTTCGTGCAAGTCTATAACCATGCATTTTCAACCAACATCTTGTATTAAGAACATTTTCAAAACTTATTTGTGACAAAAATGTTCATTATCTCTCAGCAAAGTTACATCTCATGAGATAATCGAAGTGTTGATTGAACCTCATTTTCATACATTATTCACTGCTTGAACATGAGTGGCTCGTTGGTCTAGGGGTATGATTTTGGCTTTGGGTGCGAGAGGTCCCGGGTTCAAATCCCGGACGAGCCCAGGCACCATTTTCTTGGGGATTGGTCAATTTTGAACTGGCCCTGGCTTTTATCTTCACAACTTTCGCTGCACAGCATGCTGAGGTATGGGCAATCAATGCTATCAATGACATAGCGTAGGGACTACTTCGTTCATCCATAAATTAGCAATCATGATAATATCTTGACACCAATGATGATACCATAATTTAAATCAAAATTCGGGTAAAAGAAGCAATTCAAGAAATCGCATCATTGAAAGGGTTTGTGCCTGACTCAATCTGGGCAAATTCTTGACTCATTGTGCTATTCTCTTTCAGTTTACTATTCAAAAGTTATGATTTTTACATGAAGCCTCGTATACAAGTACTCGTATTTATGCGTTATGTGGACACAAAGGTAGCTTGCTGGTCTCGGGGTATGGTTCTCGCTTTGAATGCAAGAAGTTCCGGATTCTTTGCCCGGTAGTTTTATTTTTCTAGGATGAGTCGGCCATCATAGGGACAATACACGAAGACTCCTGCGACCTGAGTTGTATTCATCTCAATAGATTGTTAGAGTGTGTGGTGAGTCAAGTTAGAAATGTCATTAAATATTGGTTCCCATATAATTGTTTTTGTAATAGAAAAGTAATATTGCTTTTCGTGCAAGTCTATAACCATGCATTTTCAACCAACATCTTGTATTAAGAACATTTTCAAAACTTATTTGTGACAAAAATGTTCATTATCTCTCAGCAAAGTTACATCTCATGAGATAATCGAAGTGTTGATTGAACCTCATTTTCATACATTATTCACTGCTTGAACATGAGTGGCTCGTTGGTCCAGGGGTATGATTCTCGCTTTGGGTGCGAGAGGTCCCGGGTTCAAATCCCGGACGAGCCCAGGCACCATTTTCTTGGGGATTGGTCAATTTTGAACTGGCCCTGGCTTTTATCTTCACAACTTTCGCTGCACAGCATGCTGAGGTATGGGCAATCAATGCTATCAATGACATAGCGTAGGGACTACTTCGTTCATCCATAAATTAGCAATCATGATAATATCTTGACACTAATGATGATACCATGATTAAAATCAAAATTCGTGTAAAATAAGCAATTCAAGAAGTCGCATCATTGAAAGGGTTTGTGCCTGACTCAATCTGGGCAAATTCTTGACTCATTGTGCTATTCTCTTTCAGTTTACTATTCAAAAGTTATGATTTTTACATGAAGCCTCGTATACAAGTACTCGTATTTATGCGTTATGTGGACACTAAGGTAGCTTGTTGGTCTCGGGGTATGGTTCTCGCTTTGAATGCAAGAAGTTCCGGATTCTTTGCCCGGTAGTTTTATTTTTCTGGGATGAGTCGGCCATCATAGGGACAATACACGAAGACTCCTGCGACCTGAGTTGCATTCATCTCAATAGATTGTTAGAGTGTGTGGTGAGTCAAGTTAGAAATGTCATTAAATATTGGTTCCCATATCATTGTTTTTGTTATAGAAAAGTGATATTGCTTTTCGTGCAAGTCTATAACCATGCATTTTCAACCAACATCTTGTATTAAGAACATTTTCAATACTTATTTGGGTCAAAAATGTTCATTATCTCTCAGCAAAGTTCCATCTCATGAGATAATCGAAGTGTTGATTGAACCTAATTTTCATACATTATTCACTGGTTGAAAACGTGTGGCTCGTTGGTCTAGGGGTATGATTTTCGCTTTGGGTGCGAGAGGTTGCGGGTTCAAATCCCGGACGAGCCCAGGCACAATTTTCTTGGGGATTGGTCAATTTTGAACTGGCCCTGGCTTTTATCTTCACAACTTTTGCTGCACAGCATGCTGAGGTATGGGCAATCAATGCTATCAATGACATAGCGTAGGGACTACTTCGTTCATCCATAAATTAGCAATCATGATAATATCTTGACACCAATGATGATACCATGATTAAAATCAAAATTCGGGTAAAAGAAGCAATTCAAGAAATCGCATCATTGAAAGGTTTGTGCCTGACTCAATCTGGGCAAATTCTTGACTCATTGTGCTATTCTCTTTCAGTTTACTATTCAAAAGTTATGATTTTTACATGAAGCCTCGTATACAAGTACTCGTATTTATGCGTTATGTGGACACAAAGGTAGCTTGTTGGTCTCGGGGTATGGTTCTCGCTTTGAATGCAAGAAGTTCCGGATTCTTTGCCCGGTAGTTTTATTTTTCTGGGATGAGTCGGCCATCATAGGGACAATACACGAAGACTCCTGCGACCTGAGTTGTATTCATCTCAATAGATTGTTAGAGTGTGTGGTGAGTCAAGTTAGAAATGTCATTATATATTGGTTCCCATATAATTGTTTTTGTAATAGAAAAGTAATATTGCTTTTCGTGCAAGTCTATAACCATGCATTTTCAACCAACATCTTGTATTAAGAACATTTTCAAAACTTATTTGTGACAAAAATGTTCATTATCTCTCAGCAAAGTTACATCTCATGAGATAATCGAAGTGTTGATTGAACCTCATTTTCATACATTATTCACTGCTTGAACATGAGTGGCTCGTTGGTCCAGGGGTATGATTCTCGCTTTGGGTGCGAGAGTTCCCGGGTTCAAATCCCGGACGAGCCCAGGCACCATTTTCTTGGGGATTGGTCAATTTTGAACTGGCCCTGGCTTTTATCTTCACAACTTTCGCTGCACAGCATGCTGAGGTATGGGCAATCAATGCTATCAATGACATAGCGTAGGGACTACTTCGTTCATCCATAAATTAGCAATCATGATAATATCTTGACACTAATGATGATACCATGATTAAAATCAAAATTCGTGTAAAATAAGCAATTCAAGAAATCGCATCATTGAAAGGGTTTGTGCCTGACTCAATCTGGGCAAATTCTTGACTCATTGTGCTATTCTCTTTCAGTTTACTAGTCAAAAGTTATGATTTTTACATGAAGCCTCGTATACAAGTACTCGTATTTATGCGTTATGTGGACACAAAGGTAGCTTGTTGGTCTCGGGGTTGGTTCTCTCTTTGAATGCAAGAAGTTCCGGATTCTTTGCCCGGTAGTTTTATTTTTCTGGGATGAGTCGGCCATCATAGGGACAATACACGAAGACTCCTGCGACCTGAGTTGTATTCATCTCAATAGATTGTTAGAGTGTGTGGTGAGTCAAGTTAGAAATGTCATTAAATATTGGTTCCCATATAATTGTTTTTGTTATAGAAAAGTGATATTGCTTTTCGTGCAAGTCTATAACCATGCATTTTCAACCAACATCTTGTATTAAGAACATTTTCAAAACTTATTTGTGACAAAAATGTTCATTATCTCTCAACAAAGTTACATCTCATGAGATAAACGAAGTGTTGATTGAACCTCATTTTCATACATTATTCACTGCTTGAAGATGAGTGGCGCGTTGGTCTAGGGGTATGATTCTCGCTTTGGGTGCGAGAGGTCCCGGGTTCAAATCCCGGACGAGCCCAAGCACCATTTTCTTGGGGATTGGTCAATTTTGAACTGGCCCTGGCTTTTATCTTCACAACTTTTGCTGCACAGCATGCTGAGGTATGGGCAATCAATGCTGTCAATGACATAGCGTAGGGACTACTTCGTTCATCCATAAATTAGCAATCATGATAATATCTTGACACCAATGATGATACCATGATTAAAATCAAAATTCGTGTAAAAGAAGCAATTCAAGAAATCGCATCATTGAAAGGGTTTGTGCCTGACTCAATCTGGGCAAATTCTTGACTCATTGTGCTATTCTCTTTCAGTTTACTATTCAAAAGTTATGATTTTTACATGAAGCCTCGTATACAAGTACTCGTATTTATGCGTTATGTGGACACAAAGGTAGCTTGTTGATCTCGGGGTATGGTTCTCGCTTTGAATGCAAGAAATTCCGGAATCCAAGCCCGGTAGTTTTATTTTTCTGGGATGAGTCGGCCATCATAGGGACAATACACGAAGACTCCTGCAACCTGAGTTGCATTCATCTCAATAGATTGTTAGAGTGTGTGGTGAGTCAAGTTAGAAATGTCATTAAATATTGGTTCCCATATCATTGGTTTTGTTATCGAAAAGTGATATTGCTTTTCGTGCAAGTCTATAACCATGCATTTTCAACCAACATCTTGTATTAAGAACATTTTCAAAACTTATTTGGGTCAAAAATGTTCATAATCTCTCAGCAAAGTTCCATCTCATGAGATAATCGAAGTGTTGATTGAACCTAATTTTCATACATTATTCACTGGTTGAAAACGTGTGGCTCGTTGGTCTTGGGGTATGATTTTCGCTTTGGGTGCGAGAGGTCCCGGGTTCAAATCACGGACGAGCCCAAGCACCATTTTCTTGGGGATTGGTCAATTTTGAACTGGCCCTGGCTTTTATCTTCACAACTTTCGCTGCACAGCATGCTGAGGTATGGGCAATCAATGCTATCAATGACATAGCGTAGGGACTACTTCGATCATCCATAAATTAGCAATCATGATAATATCTTGACACCAATGATGATGCCATGATTAAAATCAAAATTCGTGTAAAATAAGCAATTCAAGAAATCGCATCATTGAAAGGGTTTGTGCCTGACTCAATCTGGGCAAATTCTTGACTCATTGTGCTATTCTCTTTCAGTTTACTATTCAAAAGTTATGATTTTTACATGAAGCCTCGTATACAAGTACTCGTATTTATGCGTTATGTGGACACAAAGGTAGCTTGTTGGTCTCGGGGTATGGTTCTCGCTTTGAATGCAAGAAGTTCCGGATTCTTTGCCCGGTAGTTTTATTTTTCTGGGATGAGTCGGCCATCATAGGGACAATACACGAAGACTCCTGCGACCTGAGTTGTATTCATCTCAATAGATTGTTAGAGTGTGTGGTGAGTCAAGTTAGAAATGTCATTAAATATTGGTTCCCATATCATTGTTTTTGTTATAGAAAAGTGATATTGCTTTTCGTGCAAGTCTATAACCATGCATTTTCAACCAACATCTTGTATTAAGAACATTTTCAAAACTTATTTGTGACAAAAATGTTCATTATCTCTCAACAAAGTTACATCTCATGAGATAAACGAAGTGTTGATTGAACCTCATTTTCATACATTATTCACTGCTTGAAGATGAGTGGCTCGTTGGTCTAGGGGTATGATTCTCGCTTTGGGTGCGAGAGGTCCCGGGTTCAAATCCCGGACGAGCCCAAGCACCATTTTCTTGGGGATTGGTCAATTTTGAACTGGCCCTGGCTTTTATCTTCACAACTTTTGCTGCACAGCATGCTGAGGTATGGGCAATCAATGCTGTCAATGACATAGCGTAGGGACTACTTCGTTCATCCATAAATTAGCAATCATGATAATATCTTGACACCAATGATGATACCATGATTAAAATCAAAATTCGTGTAAAAGAAGCAATTCAAGAAATCGCATCATTGAAAGGGTTTGTGCCTGACTCAATCTGGGCAAATTCTTGACTCATTGTGCTATTCTCTTTCAGTTTACTATTCAAAAGTTATGATTTTTACATGAAGCCTCGTATACAAGTACTCGTATTTATGCGTTATGTGGACACAAAGGTAGCTTGTTGATCTCGGGGTATGGTTCTCGCTTTGAATGCAAGAAATTCCGGAATCCAAGCCCGGTAGTTTTATTTTTCTGGGATGAGTCGGCCATCATAGGGACAATACACGAAGACTCCTGCGACCTGAGTTGCATTCATCTCAATAGATTGTTAGAGTGTGTGGTGAGTCAAGTTAGAAATGTCATTAAATATTGGTTCCCATATCATTGGTTTTGTTATCGAAAAGTGATATTGCTTTTCGTGCAAGTCTATAACCATGCATTTTCAACCAACATCTTGTATTAAGAACATTTTCAAAACTTATTTGGGTCAAAAATGTTCATAATCTCTCAGCAAAGTTCCATCTCATGAGATAATCGAAGTGTTGATTGAACCTAATTTTCATACATTATTCACTGGTTGAAAACGTGTGGCTCGTTGGTCTTGGGGTATGATTTTCGCTTTGGGTGCGAGAGGTCCCGGGTTCAAATCCCGGACGAGCCCAAGCACCATTTTCTTGGGGATTGGTCAATTTTGAACTGGCCCTGGCTTTTATCTTCACAACTTTCGCTGCACAGCATGCTGAGGTATGGGCAATCAATGCTATCAATGACATAGCGTAGGGACTACTTCGATCATCCATAAATTAGCAATCATGATAATATCTTGACACCAATGATGATGCCATGATTAAAATCAAAATTCGTGTAAAATAAGCAATTCAAGAAATCGCATCATTGAAAGGGTTTGTGCCTGACTCAATCTGGGCAAATTCTTGACTCATTGTGCTATTCTCTTTCAGTTTACTATTCAAAAGTTATGATTTTTACATGAAGCCTCGTATACAAGTACTCGTATTTATGCGTTATGTGGACACAAAGGTAGCTTGTTGGTCTCGGGGTATGGTTCTCGCTTTGAATGCAAGAAGTTCCGGATTCTTTGCCCGGTAGTTTTATTTTTCTGGGATGAGTCGGCCATCATAGGGACAATACACGAAGACTCCTGCGACCTGAGTTGTATTCATCTCAATAGATTGTTAGAGTGTGTGGTGAGTCAAGTTAGAAATGTCATTAAATATTGGTTCCCATATAATTGTTTTTGTAATAGAAAAGTAATATTGCTTTTCGTGCAAGTCTATAACCATGCATTTTTAACCAACATCTTGTATTAAGAACATTTTCAAAACTTATTTGGGTCAAAAATGTTCATTATCTCTGAGCAAAGTTCCATCTCATGAGATAATCGAAGTGTTGATTGAACCTAATTTTCATACATTATTCACTGGTTGAAAACGTGTGGCGCGTTGGTCTAGGGGTATGATTTTCGCTTTGGGTGCGAGAGGTTGCGGGTTCAAATCCCGGACGAGCCCAAGCACAATTTTCTTGGGGATTGGTCAATTTTGAACTGGCCCTGGCTTTTATCTTCACAACTTTTGCTGCACAGCATGCTGAGGTATGGGCAATCAATGCTATCAATGACATAGCGTAGGGACTACTTCGTTCATCCATAAATTAGCAATCATGATAATATCTTGACACCAATGATGATACCATGATTAAAATCAAATTTCGGGTAAAAGAAGCAATTCAAGAAATCGCATCATTGAAAGGGTTTGTGCCTGACTCAATCTGGGCAAATTCTTGACTCATTGTGCTATTCTCTTTCAGTTTACTATTCAAAAGTTATGATATTTACATGAAGCCTCGTATACAAGTACTCGTATTTATGCGTTATGTGGACACAAAGGTAGCTTGTTGGTCTCGGGGTATGGTTCTCGCTTTGAATGCAAGAAGTTCCGGATTCTTTGCCCGGTAGTTTTATTTTTCTGGGATGAGTCGGCCATCATAGGGACAATACACCAAGACTCCTGCGACCTGAGTTGTATTCATCTCAATAGATTGTTAGAGTGTGTGGTGAGTCAAGTTAGAAATGTCATTAAATATTGGTTTCCATATAATTTTTTTGTAATAGAAAAGTAATATTGCTTTTCGTGCAAGTCTATAACCATGCATTTTCAACCAACATCTTGTATTAAGAACATTTTCAAAACTTATTTGTGACAAAAATGTTCATTATCTCTCAGCAAAGTTACATCTCATGAGATAATCGAAGTGTTGATTGAACCTCATTTTCATACATTATTCACTGCTTGAACATGAGTGGCTCGTTGGTCTAGGGGTATGATTCTCGCTTTGGGTGCGAGGGGTCCCGGGTTCAAATCCCGGACGAGCCCAGGCACCATTTTCTTGGGGATTGGTCAATTTTGAACTGGCCCTGGCTTTTATCTTCACAACTTTCGCTGCACAGCATGCTGAGGTATGAGCAATCAATGCTATCAATGACATAGCGTAGGGACTACTTCGTTCATCCATAAATTAGCAATCATGATAATATCTTGACACTAATGATGATACCATGATTAAAATCAAAATTCGTGTAAAATAAGCAATTCAAGAAATCGCATCATTGAAAGGGTTTGTGCCTGACTCAATCTGGGCAAATTCTTGACTCATTGTGCTATTCTCTTTCAGTTTACTATTCAAAAGTTATGATTTTTACATGAAGCCTCGTATACAAGTACTCGTATTTATGCGTTATGTGGACACAAAGGTAGCTTGTTGATCTCGGGGTATGGTTCTCGCTTTGAATGCAAGAAATTCCGGAATCCAACCCCGGTAGTTTTATTTTTCTGGGATGAGTCGGCCATCATAAGGACAATACACGAAGACTCCTGTGACCTGAGTTGTATTCATCTCAATAGATTGTTAGAGTGTGTGGTGAGTCAAGTTAGAAATGTCATTAAATATTGGTTCCCATATCATTGTTTTTGTTATCGAAAAGTGATATTGCTTTTCGTGCAAGTCTATACCCATGCATTTTCAACCAACATCTTGTATTAAGAACATTTTCAAAACTTATTTGGGTCAAAAATGTTCATAATCTCTCAGCAAAGTTACATCTCATGAGATAATCGAAGTGTTGATTGAACCTCATTTTCATACATTATTCACTGGTTGAAAACGTGTAGCTCGTTGGTCTAGGGGTATGATTTTCGCTTCGGGTGCGAGAGGTCCCGGGTTCAAATCCCGGACGAGCCCAAGCACCATTTTCTTGGGGATTGGTCAATTTTGAACTGACTCTGGCTTTTATCTTCACAACTTTTGCTGCACAGCATGCTGAGGTAGCTTGTTGATCTCGGGGTATGGTTCTCGCTTTGAATGTGTAATAAAAGACTCGGACGCTTCTCTCTGTCCTGTGTCCTTTATTTGGGTTCGATCTATTTTCCCTCACGGCACTCCCCTATATACTCTTCGCTCTGCAGCCCCAGGCTGCTGTCGCTCACGTAGCCCAACTTCCTCCTAGCAGAACCGCTGCTGTCTCGTCGCGCAGACCCCCGCTGCCCAACTCCTCTCTTGCAGACCCGCTGCTGTTCTCGTCGCGCAGACCCCCGCTGCCCAACTCCTCTCTTGCAGACCCGCTGCTCTCTCTGCAGCTTCCTCGCTGCTCCTGCTGCCCCGGGGTCGGTCACCGTTGGCCGACGGGTGCCGATCCTCATGGCCCGTGTGTGTGGCGATCTCACCACTCCCTCTCTCACCCTTCGCCCTGCGTGGCCTCACACTTTCCCAGTCTCCGATCACTCCCCTACTGCTTCTGGTTCCCCCCCTTATAGACCTGAACCCTCTCCCCCAAGTGACGTAACTCCTCCCCCCATGACGTCACTTCCGGGAGGTCGTTTATGCCCGCATTACACCACCCTCCCCCGTAGAGAAAATCCAGCCGACCTCGGCTGAACACAACTCCAACAAGCAATGCGAGCGAACACGACCGAATACGAAAAAGGACACAGAACACGCAATAATATACCGAAAGAACAAGAACACAACACAATAATTAACGAAATGTGAGGGATTTCGAGCAGGTGCGGGTCGCCGGGCCGTCCCGGACGGTCGGTGGCCCTCCTGCCGAGCGGGAACGTGGCAGGGTTTTAAGAGCGACAGGCTGAAGTTCGTCTGTCGCAAATGGAGGCCTGGCAACGTCCCGGTCCCCTACTCTCAAAAGCGCAGCATTAGAGGCGTCCCGCAATCGCGTCCGCGGCGGGGTTGGGAGGGCTGCGGGCCTCAAAGGTTCCGCAGCCGTGGCAGGCGCACCCCGAGCTGAGCCTTCTTCTTCCCCTTGCCGTGTCACGGCCGGCTCGTCTGTGAAAGGCACGACAGGCGCTCTTCCAAGGTCAGCAGGCACAGGCAAGGGCGAGTCGGCAGCAACAGACCCCGGCAAGGCAACCTCAGGAGATGATGCATCCGGTCGAGGGGCCACGTATGGTTTCAACCGAGATGTGTGGACGAACCAACGCCGAGAACCAAACCGAACACGCGCCGACTGTGGGTTGGGAACCTCGATGAGGCGAACCGGCCCGTGCCATGGTTTATGTAACTTAGGAGAGGTACCTGGCCGCACCTGTGGACAATGGAGCCAGGCCAGGTCCCCCGTTTTCCAGGGGCATTCCCCTTTTGAACGTCGCGCACACCGCTCATTCCGAGCCTGGGCTCTGGCCGTAGCCATGCGGGCCCCTTCCCGCGCCTCAGTGACTCGGTGAACGGTGTCCTGAATATAATCAGGAAGAGGCTTAGCAGGTCTCCTCGCTCCGGTTCCCAACGGTTCATTGATCGGCGGCACGTTTTCACGACCGTACATTAGAAAAAACGGCGAATATCCTGTAGCCGCGTGCGGCGTCATCCGGTACGCTGAAAGCACCCCAGGGATATGCAAATCCCAATCCGATTGTTTTTCACTAACCGTGTGGTACAACATGGCGGACAGGGTCCGATTAAGCCGTTCCACCATACCATCCGTTTGTGGGTGGTAGGGAGATGTCCGTATTTTTTTTGTTTCCAGAGCCGCACACACCTCCCCCAACAATTTAGACGAAAAATTCCGGCCTTGGTCTGTAAGGAGCCTCTCCGGCACCCCTTTGTCCATAACATACCCAAATAGAAAGGCGTCTGTGATAGACGCCGCTGACTGGTCAGGCAAAGGCCATCGGCCAGCGGGAGAGGTACTCCACCCCTACCAGCAAATATTTATTTTCCCTAGCGGATGGCGGAAAGGGTCCCAAAATATCTAACGCCACCAACTCATTTACTCGAGACACCTGAATAGATTGTGTCGGCGGCACATATGGATGTTTAGGTGGCTTACGGCGGGCACAATCGGGACACGCGCAAACGTGCCCGATGACATTCGTCGTCATGCCGTGCCAATAGTAGTCTCGCTGCACTGTCAATAGCGTCTTCTGCACCCCCAGATGTAAAAGCGCGTCACAATGCAGAGTCCTAATCAATTCATACCGCAATGATGCCGGTACAACAAGACGCCAGCGTTCCTGCATCCCTTCCCTCCACATCAACAAGCCATCACGGAGAGCGGTTTCCGGCACGCCACCCGCACAGAGTCCCCCACTCCCCTTCACAGGCCGCTTACGTAACGTTACCAAAGAATCATCCAACATTTGTTCCCGAATCCACACAGACCTCGGGAGATCTAGAATGCCATCAGCCGGTCCCCCATCAGCCGGCCCCGGCTCAAGCGGAACTTCAGGCACATCGACTGCCAGCGCGACAGGCTGAGGGGGGTGCTGAATCGGGCCACACCTATGCGTCCCCGACGCACACGCGCAAGGGGATCGCTGTGGCAGCCTGGAAAGTGCGTCCGCATTAGCGTGACGCACTCCCTTCCGATGGTGAATTTGGAAGGAAATTCTTGCAGTGTGTCCAACCACCGCGCCAGCTGGCCGGATGGTTGGTCCATTTTAAGAGCATACTGCAAGGCCGCATGATCCGTGTGAACAATAAACGAACGACCGTACAGATACGGTCGAAATTGGCGGAAAAAAAAAACAATAGCCAAAAGTTCCCTGCGAGTGACGCAGTAGCGGGTTTCAGCGGGAGACAAAACCCGGCTACCATACGCCACCACGCGTTCCACACCACCTTTGGACTGAGACAACACCGCCCCAATGCCCGTATCACTCGCGTTCCGTATCCAGTATGAAGGGATGTGCAAAATACGGGTAATCCAACGTCGGTGCCGTAGCCAATAGATCGCGTAGGCCTCGAAACGCCGCCTCCTCTGGCGGTCCCCAAGCAAATTTTTGTCCTTTACCCGTAAGGAGATGCAAAGGCCTCGCGATCGTAGCAAAATTTGGAACAAACCTCCGATAATATGAGGCGAACCCCAAAAACCGACGCACATCCCCCACCGTGGCAGGGGTTGGCCAGTCACGGACACACGCAGTTTTGTCCGGATCTGTGGCCACCCCTTCCGCACTGACGATGTGCCCCAAATAACGCACGGAGTGTTGCAGTAGGTGACATTTCTTAGGCCTAAATTTCAAATTAGCAGAACGCATCCTGGTGAACACAGCCTCCAACCGCGATAAATGCTCGTCAAATGTGCGGCTGAAGACGATAATATCGTCTAAATATATAAGACATGTCTCCCACTGCAACCCCGTTAATACCAACTCCATCAACCTCTGAAAAGTGGCAGGGGCCGCATTCAGCCCCATCGGAAGGCAGTTAAATTGGAATAACCCCTGCGGCATATGGAAAGCAGTCTTTTCTCGCGAGGGCTCGTCAAGGGGAAGCTGCCAGAAGCCCGAAGAAAGATCCAGCGTTGAAAAGAACTTCGCCCCCGACAAGGCATCGAGAGAGTCGTCCATACGCGGCAGGGGATACGCATCTGCCACCGACACTTTATTAAATTTACGAAAGTCTACACAAAATCGCAATTTGCCATCTTTCTTCTTGACCAAAACAACAGGTGCGCCCCATGGGCTGTTAGACGGAGATATTATGTCCGCAGCCAACATGTCATCCACAGCCCCTCGAACATGCTCTCGCTCAGCCGGACTCATCCGATGCGAGTTCAACCGAATAGGGGCAGCGTCCCCTGTATCAATATGATGGTAAAGCAACGAGGTGCGTCCTAAGTCCAAATCGTCGGAGCTAAACACATCTTAATAGCTCAATAATAATTTACGAATCGCACAACGTTGTTCCCCGGAAAGAGCAGAATTTTCCCCACACAATTCAGCAATCCAGCGATCACCTGCAGCTCCAGGCCCCGAAACACCTCCAACAACCCCCCGGCTGGACAGATCATCATGAGCTGTAAATGCAGTAGTGGCATGTGCCACAACGGTACCCGCCGGCACACACACGCTTTCAGCACTCGCGTTAAGCACCTGCAAAAACGGCTGCTGGTCTGGCCGGACAATAGTTTGTGCCCCAAACCAGCGCCGATCCACCCGTAATGGTGGCGGATGGCGACAACAAAACCCCAATCGCTCCTTGACGACCAGGTACAGGCTTCCGATAACGCAACGGAATGAGCATCTGTGAGCCAGGTGGAATATCAACAGACACTTCGGACAACGCCTGCACCTGGGCAACAGGAGCAGGTCGCCCCCAGGGCGACGGCAAAAACGCAATTTTACGGCCTCCCGGTAATTCAATGCAGTTCTCATTAATTCTAATTAGAATGGGCATTTTGGCCAGAAAATATGTCCCTAATAAACAAGGAACCGCAAGAGACCTCGAAATTAACACAATTCCCGAGGCCGACACACCCCCGATAGCGATATTAGCGTCCACCTGGCCCACAATGCCCATGCTACCCCCGTTCGCGGCGACGCAGGAAGCGTAAGCAGGACTCACGGCCTCTGGTGGGATGTTCAAGAGATGGAATATTACATCCGAAATAATGGTCGCGGACGCTCCGGAATCTACCAAAATCCGTACGTCCACCCCTTGTATCGACCCAGGTACGGTGGACGAACCGGTAGCGGCCGCGACGACCCGCCGAGCCAACTTACGCCACTGCGTTACTGAGCGACAAGGCACAGTCAATGGCCTCCCGTTATTAACAACACCCGGATCGCATGACAACGGCGATGAGTGAGGTGTCAAGCCTTGCCGGGTGTCTGGTGCGCACCGACTTGCCTGTGCTGGCGAATCCTTTCTTGGAGTGGCCGCTGTCGAGGCCTCCTGCTGGGGCGGACCCGGAACGCGGGCCCAGCAGTCCCTGGCGTAGTGGCCCTTACGCCCGCAGCGGAAACAGTCGATGTCGTTGCGCCTTGCTGCGGGCGCCCCGTCCCGACACGGCCGTGTCGGCGGCGCAGCCCGCGGTCCCGGCCCACCGCGGCCCGGCCACGGAGCAGCGGCAGCCGACAGCTCCTGCGGGCCCCTGTCGTCCGGCACATAAACCGCCTTCTTGGGGTCCCACCCCAAGGCTCCCCCTTCGACGATGGGCCCCCCGTCCACGCCGTAACTTGCTTCAACCGGCGCAGGTTGAACTGGGCGTCCAGACATTTAGCCGCGGCCCGGGATGTGAGCTTCTCGTGACCGCACACCGGCATAGGAATGCCGAGATCCCGGGACAACTCCAGCATCTTCCCCAGGATGAGAGGTTCCAGCAGGTCAGGCTCCGTCTCCGGGTATGCGGCCATAGCCAGCTCTAGTACCGCGGCCCTATACGCCACCGGAGACTCCTCGGGTGCGCGTTGTCATTGCACAAACCGGAGATGAGCATCATCCGGCGGCTCGTAAGCGTCTGCCATTACGTCGAACACCCCTCGCAATGTTTTCTTCTTCGCGGCTTTTATAGAGCGAAAAAATCTAACGGACTCGTCATCGAGAAGAGTCGGAAGAACTTCTAGTGCCTCGGTGTCAGTCCACCTCGCCGAGCGTACCGCTGCCAGAAATCTGCAGGCGAACGCACTCCAATCGCCCCCGATGGAGAATTCCTTGACAGTTGTTAGGTGACGACTGCGACTCCTCGGCGTGCTCCCTCCAGCCGCTGACTCATCCGGTGGCAAATTCAACATGGCGTCGCAACGTGGTGTCGACAAGATGGCGGCCGTCCGTCGCGGAGGGCCCAAAATGGCGGATTCCCGCCTTTCGTCGTGCGCGACGCCCAAGATGGCGTCTTCATGCCGCGTGGCCGATGGCGCCGACAGCGAAGACAACCCGGACTCCTGCGGACCACCAACATCTCCTTCCGACGCCGCCCTCGGCGTGACGAGCTCACATAACTGTGCAAGTACGTTCTTGAGAGTTTCAAGTTGCTCCGCCATCTGACTCCATCTTAAATCCGCGTCCTTTGGTGCAGACGGGTCTGCCGACACGGCGACCTCTTGGACCCCCGGACCCGCACTCGTCCCAGCACGGATCTCCTCCTCTGCCGGAGTCAGGCAGACCGCAGGAGGAAGGTCATCGTCGTCGGAAGATGAAGCCGATGCCGGAGACGGAATATTCTTTTTTCTCAGTTGTTTAGCCATGCCGTTACACTTTTGACACCAGTGTAATAAAAGACTCGGACGCTTCTCTCTGTCCTGTGTCCTTTATTTGGGTTCGATCTCTTTTTCCTCACGGCACTCCCCTATATACTCTTCGCTCTGCAGCCCCAGGCTGCTGTCGCTCACGTAGCCCAACTCCCTCCTAGCAGAACCGCTGCTGTCTCGTCGCGCAGACCCCCGCTGCCCAACTCCTCTCTTGCAGACCCGATGCTGTTCTCGTCGCGCAGACCCCCGCTGCCCACCTCCTCTCTTGCAGACCCGCTGCTCTCTCTGCAGCTTCCTCGCTGCTCCTGCTGCCCCGGGGTCGGTCACCGTTGGCCGACGGTGCCGATCCTCGTGGCCCGTGTGTGTGGCGATCTCGCCACTCCCTCTCTCACCCTTCGCCCTGCGTGGCCTCACACTTTCCCAGTCTCCGATCACTCCCCTACTGCTTCCGGTTCCCCCCCTTATAGACCTGAACCCTCTCCCCCACGTGACGTAACTCCTCCCCCCATGACGTCACTTCCGGGAGGTCGTTTACGCCCGCATTACAAATGCAAGAAATTCCGGAATCCAAGCCCGGTAGTTTTATTTTTCTGGGATGAGTCGGCCATCATAAGGACTCCTTCGTTCATCAATAAATTAGCAATTGCCTTTATATCATGATAATAACTTGACACCAATGATGATATCATGATTAAAATCTAAATTAGTGTAAAATAAGCAATTCAAGAAACGCGTCATTGAAAGGGTTTGTGCCTGACTCAAGCTGGGCAAATTCTTGACTCATTGTCCTATTCTCTGTCAGTTTACTATTCAAAAGTTATGATTTTTACATGAAGCCTCGTATACAAGTACTCGTATTTATGCGTTATGTCGACACAAAGGTAGCTTGTTGGTCTCGGGGTATGGTTCTCGCTTTGAATGCAAGAAGTTCCGGATTCTTTGCCCGGTAGTTTTATTTTTCTGGGATGAGTCGGCCATCATAGGGACAATACACGAAGACTCCTGCGACCTGAGTTGTATTCATCTCAATAGATTGTTAGAGTGTGTGGTGAGTCAAGTTAGAAATGTCATTAAATATTGGTTCCCATATCATTGTTTTTGTTATAGAAAAGTGATATTGCTTTTCGTGCAAGTCTATAACCATGCATTTTCAACCAACATCTTGTATTAAGAACATTTTCAAAACTTATTTGGGTCAAAAATGTTCATAATCTCTCAGCAAAGTTACATCTCATGAGATAATCGAAGTGTTGATTGAACCTCATTTTCATACATTATTCACTGGTTGAAAACGTGTGGCTCGTTGGTCTAGGGCTATGATTTTCGCTTCGGGTGCGAGAGGTCAAATCCCGGACGAGCCCAAGCACCATTTTCTTGGGGATTGGTCAATTTTGAACTGGCCCTGGCTTTTATCTTCACAACTTTTGCTGCACAGCATGCTGAGGTATGGGCAATCAATGCTATCAATGACATAGCGTAGGGACTACTTCGTTCATCCATAAATTAGCAATCATGATAATATCTTGACACCAATGATGATAGCATGATTAAAATCAAAATTCGTGTAAAATAAGCAATTAAAGAAATCGCATCATTGAAAGTGTTTGTGCCTGACTCAATCTGGGCAAATTCTTGACTCATTTTGCTATTCTCTTTCAGTTTACTATTCAAAAGTTATGATTTTTACATGAAGCCTCGTATACAAGTACTCGTATTTATGCGTTATGTGGACACAAAGGTAGCTTGTTGATCTCGGGGTATGGTTCTCGCTTTGAATGCAAGAAATTCAGGAATCCAAGCCTGGTAGTTTTATTTTTCTGGGATGAGTCGGCCATCATAGGGACAATACACGAAGACTCCTGCGAACTGAGTTGTATTGATCTCAATAGATTGTTAGAGTGTGTGGTGAGTCAAGTTAGAAATGTCATTAAATATTGGTTCCCATATCATTGTTTTTGTTATAAAAAAGTGATATTGCTTTTCGTGCAAGTCTATAACCATGCATTTTCAACCAACATCTTGTATTAAGAACATTTTCAAAACTTATTTGGGTCAAAAATGTTCATTATCTCTCAGCAAAGTTACATCTCATGAGATAATCGAAGTGTTGATTGAACCTCATTTTCATACATTATTCACTGGTTGAAAACGTGTGGCTCGTTGGTCTAGGGGTATGATTTTCGCTTCGGGTGCGAGAGGTCCCGGGTTCAAATCCCGGACGAGCCCAAGCACCATTTTCTTGGGGATTGGTCAATTTTGAACTGGCCCTGGCTTTTATCTTCACAACTTTTGCTGCACAGCATGCTGAGGTATGGGCAATCAATGCTATCAATGACATAGCGTAGGGACTCCTTCGTTCATCAATAAATTAGCAATTGCCTTTATATCATGATAATAACTTGACACCAATGATGATATCATGATTAAAATCAAAATTCGTGTAAAATAAGCAATTCAAGAAATCGCGTCATTGAAAGGGTTTGTGCCTGACTCAATCTGGGCAAATTCTTGACTCATTGTGCTATTCTCTTTCAGTTTACTATTCAAAAGTTATGATTTTTACATGAAGCCTCGTTTACAAGTACTCGTATTTATGCGTTATGTGGACACAAAGGTAGCTTGTTGATCTCGGGGTATGGTTCTCGATTTGAATGCAAGAAATTCCGGAATCCAAGCCCGGTAGTTTTATTTTTCTGGGATGAGTCGGCCATCATAAGGACAATACACGAAGACTCCTGTGACCTGAGTTGTATTCATCTCAATAGATTGTTAGAGTGTGTGGTGAGTAAAGTTAGAAATGTCCTTAAATATTGGTTCCCAAATTATTGTTTTTGTTATAGAAAAGTGATATTGCTTTTCGTGCAAGTCTATAACCATGCATTTTTAACCAACATCTTGTATTAAGAACATTTTCAAAACTTATTTGGGTCAAAAATGTTCATTATCTCTCAGCAAAGTTACATCTCATGAGATAATCGAAGTGTTGATTTAACCTCATTTTCATACATTATTCACTGGTTGATAACGTGTGGCTCGTTGGTCTAGGGGTATGATTTTCGCTTCGGGTGCGAGAGGTCCCGGGTTCAAATCCCGGACGAGCCCAAGCACCATTTTCTTGGGGATTGGTCATTTTTGAACTGGCCCTGGCTTTTATCTTCACAACTTTTCCTGCACAGCATGCTGAGGTATGGGCAATCAATGCTATCAATGACATAGCGTAGGGGCTCCTTCGTTCATCAATAAATTAGCAATTGCCTTTATATCATGATAATAGCTTGACACCAATGATGATATCATGATTAAAATCAAAATTCGTGTAAAATAAGCAATTCAAGAAATCGCATCATTGAAAGGGTTTGTGCCTGACTCAATCTGGGCAAATTCTTGACTCATTGTGCTATTCTCTTTCAGTTTACTATTCAAAAGTTATGATTTTTGCATGAAGCCTCGTATACAAGTACTCGTATTTATGCGTTATGTGGACACAAAGGTAGCTTGTTGATCTCGGGGTATGGTTCTCGCTTTGAATGCAAGAAACTCCGGAATCCAAGCCCGGTAGTTTTATTTTTCTGGGATGAGTCGGCCATCATAAGGACAATACACGAAGACTCCTGTGACCTGAGTTGTATTCATCTCAATAGATTGTTAGAGTGTGTGGTGAGTCAAGTTAGAAATGTCATTAAATATTGGTTCCCATATGATTGTTTTTGTTATAGAAAAGTGATATTGCTTTTCGTGCAAGTCTATAACCATGCATTTTCAACCAACATCTTGTATTAAGAACATTTTCAAAACTTATTTGGGTCAAAAATGTTCATTATCTCTCAGCAAAGTTACATCTCATGAGATAATCGAAGTGTTGATTGAACCTCATTTTCATACATTATTCACTGGTTGAAAACGTGTGGCTCGTTGGTCTAGGGGTATGATTTTCGCTTCGGGTGCGAGAGGTCCCGGGTTCAAATCCCGGACGAGCCCAAGCACCATTTTCTTGGGGATTGGTCAATTTTGAACTGGCCCTGGCTTTTATCTTCACAACTTTTGCTGCACAGCATGCTGAGGTATGGGCAATCAATGCTATCAATGACATAGCGTAGGGACTCCTTCGTTCATCAATAAATTAGCAATTGCCTTTATATCATGATAATAACTTGACACCAATGATGATATCATGATTAAAATCAAAATTCGTGTAAAATAAGTAATTCAAGAAATCGCGTCATTGAAAGGGTTTGTGCCTGACTCAATCTGGGCAAATTCTTGACTCATTGTGCTATTCTCTTTCAGTTTACTATTCAAAAGTTATGATTTTTACATGAAGCCTCGTTTACAAGTACTCGTATTTATGCGTTATGTGGACACAAAGGTAGCTTGTTGATCTCGGGGTATGGTTCTCGATTTGAATGCAAGAAATTCCGGAATCCAAGCCCGGTAGTTTTATTTTTCTGGGATGAGTCGGCCATCATAAGGACAATACACGAAGACTCCTGTGACCTGAGTTGTATTCATCTCAATAGATTGTTAGAGTGTGTGGTGAGTAAAGTTAGAAATGTCCTTAAATATTGGTTCCCAAATTATTGTTTTTGTTATAGAAAAGTGATATTGCTTTTCGTGCAAGTCTATAACCATGCATTTTTAACCAACATCTTGTATTAAGAACATTTTCAAAACTTATTTGGGTCAAAAATGTTCATTATCTCTCAGCAAAGTTACATCTCATGAGATAATCGAAGTGTTGATTTAACCTCATTTTCATACATTATTCACTGGTTGATAACGTGTGGCTCGTTGGTCTAGGGGTATGATTTTCGCTTCGGGTGCGAGAGGTCCCGGGTTCAAATCCCGGACGAGCCCAAGCACCATTTTCTTGGGGATTGGTCATTTTTGAACTTGCCCTGGCTTTTATCTTCACAACTTTTCCTGCACAGCATGTTGAGGTATGGGCAATCAATGCTATCAATGACATAGCGTAGGGGCTCCTTCGTTCATCAATAAATTAGCAATTGCCTTTATATCATGATAATAGCTTGACACCAATGATGATATCATGATTAAAATCAAAATTCGTGTAAAATAAGCAATTCAAGAAATCGCATCATTGAAAGGGTTTGTGCCTGACTCAATCTGGGCAAATTCTTGACTCATTGTGCTATTCTCTTTCAGTTTACTATTCAAAAGTTATGATTTTTACATGAAGCCTCGTATACAAGTGAAGTATTGGAAAATGATGGCAGGAAACTCCTTGACGGGAACACACTTCTTTTATTAAATCTTGACTTGTAACGATACAACGCGTGGCCTCTCTTCTTCACAATGCGGTCACCATACAACGGTACAACTCGTGACCTCTTCTCTCCGCCCTACGCTTCTCTTGACTCTCGTAGATTCTGTGCTGCTGGCTCTCTGTGCCTCGTGTAGACTCCGCGCCTCGGCTACACTCTTCTCTCGTCTCGTGTAGACTCTGCGCCTCTGCTACACTCTTCACTCGTCGCGTGTAGACCTTACGCCTCTGCTACACTCTTTACTCGTCTCGTGTAGACTTTACATCTCTCTCTGGCTACACCGTATGCATACTCGGCTCGTGTAGACCTTTCTCTCTCTCTGGCTACACCGTATGCATACTCGGCTCGTGTAGACCTTTCTCTCTCTCTGGCTACACACTATACATCGCTCAGCTCGTGTAGACCTTTCTCTCTCTCTGGCTACACACTATACATCGCTCAGCTCGTGTAGACCTTTCTCTCTCTCTGGCTACACACTATACATTACTCAGCTCGTGTAGACCGTTCTCTCTCTCTGGCTACACACTTATACCTTACTCTCCTCTACTCTCCATTACTCTCCTCTCCTCTCCATTACTCTCCTCTCCGGGCTCTATCTCTGCACCTTCGTCTTCATTCTTAGATGGTTCCACTTCTGCCCTCTACTCCTCTGTGCATCACCTTATATATCTCTTCCTCCCGGGAGACGGAGCGGATGCGGACCTCAACGTCGGCACCGCTCCTCAGTTACCCAATCACCACGCGCTATCTCTACGATCCGTTTTCCCCCCTGCGCGTGTTTCCACTCCCCGACCAATCACACCGCGCTGCCCCCCGATCACTCCCTCTCAGCGCATCACCGGCACACAGCCAATCAGCAGCACTACCCCCACCCGCGCACTGACGCCTGCTCCTCCCCGTCAGCGCGCGTCACCACACACACACCCGTACATACGCGCTGGCACACAACGTATACACCCAGCGCGTATCACCACTACATCACCCCCTCCCACATAGCTCGCAGCCGGCCCGGCTGCTAACAACAACCAACCGCAACGATAAGACGACAACCAAACAAAAAAAACCCTGTAACCCCCCAGTGTGCCCCGTAACATAACAACAACAACAACAACTATGTACAGATTGACAATGAACACGAAAAGCCAACAATAACACAATACAAACAAATTCCAAAAAACGAACGCGCCCCACGTCCCTGCGACTACACGCAGTGACGAGGCGCTCCAACTGCCCCGACTCCTCACGAGGCAGGTCACGCAAAGTAGCACGACCTGGCGCGAGTCCGTCTGGCTGGTCCGTCGTATGGGACGGGACACTGACGACCGTCCGGCGGTTCCGGCTGCTCCAGACGGCGCGGAACGGGCCTGAAAGGGCCGGCCCCGCCGCGGAGATCCGGCCGCCGGTGATCGGCAGCTGTCAGTTCCGAGACACCTGGGAGCAGATCAGGCGAAAATACGTGTGGATCAGGCAGAGACATTTCCCCCTCTGGGTCGCCGGTCACGTCACACGCCCGGCCATCACGACACAAGGGGAGGGCATATGGAGGCGAGAACGGTTTCAGTCGGGAGGGGTGAACGTACCAACGGCGCTTTCCCCACTTTATCTGAACGCACTGGGGCCGTGCAACGCGCACGACCTCCACGGGTCCCCTCCACGGTCTCAACAATTTGGGCGACGTAGCCAAGGGTGCCTGAGGGCAATGCAGCCAGGCCCTGTCACCTGGTTTCCATTCGTGCATGGACACCTTCCGTGCCCGCAACCGTTCATTAGCAATTTGGCGAGCCCGCGAATTAAGCCGTGCGGCCTCCCTCGCCTCTGTCAGCTTGTGAATATTAAACTTAATATGTTCTGCCAATTTAGAATTAGTTCGTGGAGCGGACAGGCCAAGTTGCGTTTCCATTGGCGGGTCAGCTTCCCGACCGTACATCAAATAGAATGGGGAAAACCCCGTAGCTGCATGGGGGGCCATTCTATACGCGGCAAGGACTCCCGGGACCTGCAGGTCCCAATCTACATGTGCCTCGCACACCTGCTGGCACAGCATGGAAGTCAAAGTTTTGTGGAGTCTCTCCACCATCCCGTCTGTCTGCGGGTGGTACGGGGAGGTACGCACCTTCTTGGTACCCAACAGATCGCACACCTCTTGCAACAATTTACTCGAAATTTTTTTACCTTGGTCGGTCAGCAGGCGTTCGGGAGCCCCCTTGTCCAGGACATAGCCCTGGACGAAGGCGTCCGTCACAGCCGCTGCCGACTGGTTAGCGAGAGGCCACGCCATAGGCCATCGGGTAAAGTATTCGACCCCCACTAACAAATATTTATTCCCTCTCGGCGTGACTGGGAAGGGCCCCAAAATATCGAGTGCAACGAGCTCGTTGGTACGCGAGACCTGAATAGATTGCAGCGGTGGATTAGCTGCCACGGGCGGTGGTTTACGCCTGGTGCACTCAACGCACCCCTTCAGAATATTTACCACATCACTTCCCATTCCCGGCCAGTAATAGTCACGCTGAAGCAGGGCAAGCGTCTTGTTAACTCCCAAGTGCAAGAGGCGTTCGTGTGCCGCCAAGACAACCCTCCCCCTCACAGCGGAAGGCACCACGAGTGCGTTCCGCCGGGACAAACTGTCCCATCTCAATAACATGCCCTGCTCAAGTACATAGGAGCCGGTACGCTCCTGGTCCCCCTCGGGACCCCCAACCTTGCGGCGCAATGCTAGCAGCGAGCTGTCCGCCATCTGGAGACGGCCCCATTCGCTGAGCGACAACGAGAGCAGCGAGTCCCGACCCTGAGAGGCAGTGGAATCATCCACGATCGGTGCGCCCGCTGTCGCAGCCAGTGCCCCCATCTCCCCCGCAAGCGTCGGTTTACAGCGCGCCGATCCCGACAAACACGCGCATTCATCACAAGGCAACAACCGCGACAAGCAATCGGCATTTGTGTGTCGCAACCCCTTACGGTACGTAGTCGTAAACTGATAGTCCTGGAGGACTTCCAACCAACGCGACAACTGGCCCGAGGGATGGGCGACCCTCAATGAATACTGTAGCGCCGCGTGGTCCGTTCGGACCGTAAAGTGACGACCATAGAGATATGGCCTAAACTGCTGCACAAAAAAGACAATGGCAAGCAGCTCGCGACGGGTGACGCAGTAGCGCTGCTCCGCCGGAGACAACACCCTACTACCGTAGGCGACAACTCTTTCGACACCCCCAACGACTTGGGATAGCACCCCCCCAATGCCCGTGTTGCTAGCATCCGTGTCCAGCAAAAAGGGCCTCGCAAAATCGGGATAACACAAGGGTGGGGCACCCACCAAGGCGTCCCGGAGGGAGCGAAACGCGGCCTCCTCCTCCGGTCCCCATTTGAACTTCACTCCCTTCGCCGTTAGAGCGTGCAAGGGTTTTGCAATAGTGGCGAAGTGCTCAACGAACCGCCGATAATAAGAAGCAAACCCGATGAAACTACGCACGTCGGAAACGGACGTAGGTGTCGGCCACGAACCGACACAATCCGTCTTCGCGGGATCGGTGGAGATCCCCGAAGAATCGACAATGTGACCCAAGTATCTAACCGACTTCCGAAGGAGGTGACATTTGGCCGGTTTAAATTTCAGCTTAGCCGATCGCATTCGCAAGAACACCCCTCTCAATCGCTGGAGGTGTTCTTCAAACGTTTTACTGAAAACAATGACATCGTCCATATAAATCAAGCATGTATCCCACTGTAAGCCCGACAAAACCAACTCCATAAGTCGCTGAAACGTCGCTGGAGAGGAGTGAAGTCCCATGGGTAACCGGTTAAACTGGAACAGCCCCCCTGGAGTCCGAAATGCTGTCTTAGGTTTCGACTCTTCGTCGAGCGGCAACTGCCAAAACCCCGATAACAAATCAAGAGTCGAAAAATATCGCGCACCAGACAATGCATCGAGGGACTCATCCATCCTGGGGAGCGGATACGCGTCAGCCACAGAGATCTTATTCAGGCGACGGAAATCAACGCAGAATCGCAGGGACCCGTCCTGCTTCTTAACCAGCACAATAGGCGCTCCCCACGGGCTAGAGGAGGGCGAAATAATATCGGCTTCTAGCATTTCGTTAACAGCCGACTGAACGTGTTCCTTTTCCACGGGACTCAGTCGGAAGGGATTTAGCTTGACCGGCGCCGCATCGCCCGTTTCAATGTGGTGGTGCAACAAATCCGTGCACCCAATGTCATACTTATGTTTACTGAACACATCAGAGAATTCTATGAGCAACTCGCGCAGCGCACCCAACTGCGCCGCCGACAAATCGTCCGAGGCGGCGCATAGCGAATGGACCCACTCAAGGTCTTCCCTTGGCTCAACGTTCCACGCGGGGCTCGAGCCCACCTGCGCAACCAACCCATCATCCACAGGGACCCGCGCCGCGTGAGCCAGCATGGTGCCCTGCGGAATGACAGCTGGCCGCGACCCCGCGTTCAAAACCATCACAAACGGATCCCTGTCAGCCCGCACCAAAGTGTGAGCCACCGATAAATCAAGACCCCCGACAGCCTTGTTAGAAGGACCCAAAAGCATACTTTGTTCCGAAGCCTCCCTCACCCATGGTTTCCGCAACCGGAGGGGAATCAACATCTGTGAACCCGGGGGCACTTGCACGGTCTGTGTCGCCACCGCTTGTATCGTAGCGCACGCCGTCCGAATGTCAGTAGGGCTCGTCAAAAATGAAATCCGGCGACCCGAAGGCAGTTCAATGCATCGTTGATCGATAAGAATTTTAATAGGCATTTTAGCCAAAAAATCAGTGCCCAAAAGACACGGAACTGCCAAAGAAGACGAAACGAAAACGGGTCCCGACAATTTGATATCTCCAATGCAAATGGACGCCCTAACCTGACCGATAATGCCCAACGATCCCCCATTAGCGGCGTAAAATGGCACATCCACTGGAAGCAGCGGACGACATTGGACTGGAAGAATATTATAAATGAGGTCCGATATAATAGTTGCCGATGCCCCCGTGTCCACTAACACCCTAATCTCAACCCCATCAATAGATCCCGTAACAACGGACGAACCCGCCGAAGCAGCCACAATTCTATGCCCCAATTCCGCCCATTCAATGTCTCCCTGGTCCCGGCCGAACCCCCCTCGCCGAACCGAATCCCCGAACCTTAACCGGCCCTCCTCCGCCGCAACGCGGCGTCCCATGTGTGCCGAATAAAGAGGCCGAGCGTGTGAGGTGCCACGACTTGCCGGGGAATGTAGAGATGACTTGGGCTCTCGGTCGTCGTCCAGCCGAGCTCCCATGGCGCGCTGGCGCGGAGCGCGGCACCCGGACGCCACGTGGCCCCGGAGGCCGCAGTTATAGCACGTGACGAGGGTCGGAGTAGATCTTGGTTGCTCCGACTTTCGGCCCGATCGCAGAGGCGACCGGGCCCCCGGCCTCCAGTCCCCTGGTCGTCCCGTGGCGAACGCCTCCTCTCGTGGGCTGACGACTTGGGGTTCGGTGACCACCGAACTCGGGGCTGCGACGACAGCAGCGTTGCAACCAACGCCTTGTTTCCGTTGTAGGGCCTCGTGCGCTTGAATACTCGTGGCGACTCTCAAGGAAGAAATATCAATCTCGTCAGCTGTGTTGATAGGGACCCCCAGGTCCTGCGCCAACTTAAGCAGCTGCTCCAAAACCATCGCGTCTTGACCCTCCTCGTCCATCCGAGGGAACGCAGCATCAGCAAGGGCCAGCAACGCCGTGCGATAGGCCAGCGCGGTCTCCGTGGCTGCTTTCCGTCTTGCGTAGAAATGATGGCGGCACGCCGAGGGAGGTCCGTAGACCCTGGCCAACAAACCCAGCGCATCCTTCAGCGTGGAGCGGTCCGACTTCCGTGCCGACCTGAAGGCCGCGAGCGCGTCGTCGTCCAGCATGGCGGGCAACGCCCGCAGCGCCGTAGCATCGGACCACGCTGACATCTCTTGATGCGCCAAAAACCTTCGCTGAAATTGGCCCCAGTCTCCGCCTTCCGCCTTGAAGGCTGACAACGTGGGCAGACGCTGCTGAAAAATGAAGTCATCCGCCTCGTGGTTCCTCTCCGCCTCTCCGTCGGTGTGTAAGATGGCGGCTCCAGCGGCAGACGTAAAATGGCGGACCCCCTCGCGCGCTGATGACGTCGATGCGCGCGCTTGGGAACCCACCACCACGTGGCGCTCGCCGTTCCCGCCAAAAGTAGGCCCAGGCGCCATGGTGGGAATCCCCCATTCGTTTTGGCGGGAATCTGCGGGGCGACCTTGTAAAATGTCCCCCACCGTCCCCGCTCCTCCCGACGAGCTGATCTCCGCCAAGATGGACGCGGCGGCGAGCAGCAGCTCCGCCAGTCGGGAGTGCGCCTCACGAAGCACGGCCACGGTCTCCGGTCGCTCGCCCGGCGCCGTCGACGGATCCTGTAGCGTGGGCAAGTCGTCCTCCTCGCCCCCCGCCACCAGCGGCCCCGAGTCGTCCAGGTTTTCCTCGCGGTCAATCCCGTGGGTCCTACGGGTCTTCCTTGTCTCCATGCTTGGAAGCCCGTTTCACTTCTGACGCCAGATGAAGTATTGGAAAATGACGGCAGGAAACTCCTTGACGGGAACACACTTCTTTTATTAAATCTTGACTTGTAACGATACAACGCGTGGCCTCTCTTCTTCACAATGCGGTCACCATACAACGGTACAACTCGTGACCTCTTCTCTCCGCCCTACGCTTCTCTTGACTCTCGTAGATTCTGTGCTGCTGGCTCTCTGTGCCTCGTGTAGACTCCGCGCCTCGGCTACACTCTTCTCACGTCTCGTGTAGACTCTGCGCCTCTGCTACACTCTTCACTCGTCGCGTGTAGACCTTACGCCTCTGCTACACTCTTTACTCGTCTCGTGTAGACTTTACATCTCTCTCTGGCTACACCGTATGCATACTCGGCTCGTGTAGACCTTTCTCTCTCTCTGGCTACACCGTATGCATACTCGGCTCGTGTAGACCTTTCTCTCTCTCTGGCTACACACTATACATCGCTCAGCTCGTGTAGACCTTTCTCTCTCTCTGGCTACACACTATACATCGCTCAGCTCGTGTAGACCTTTCTCTCTCTCTGGCTACACACTATACATTACTCAGCTCGTGTAGACCGGTCTCTCTCTCTGGCTACACACTTATACCTTACTCTCCTCTACTCTCCATTACTCTCCTCTCCTCTCCATTACTCTCCTCTCCGGGCTCTATCTCTGCACCTTCGTCTTCATTCTTAGATGGTTCCACTTCTGCCCTCTACTCCTCTGTGCATCACCTTATATATCTCTTCCTCCCGGGAGACGGAGCGGATGCGGACCTCAACGTCGGCACCGCTCCTCAGTTACCCAATCACCACGCGCTATCTCTACGATCCGTTTTCCCCCCAGCGCGTGTTTCCACTCCCCGACCAATCACACCGCGCTGCCCCCCGATCACTCCCTCTCAGCGCATCACCGGCACACAGCCAATCAGCAGCACTACCCCCACCCGCGCACTGACGCCTGCTCCTCCCCGTCAGCGCGCGTCACCACACACACACCCGTACATACGCGCTGGCACACAACGTATACACCCAGCGCGTATCACCACTACACAAGTACTCGTATTTATGCGTTATGTGGACACAAAGGTAACTTGTTGATCTCGGGGTATGGTTCTCGCTTTGAATGCAAGAAATTCCGGAATCCAAGCCCGGTAGTTTTATTTTTCTGGGATGAGTCGGCCATCATAAGGACAATACACGAAGACTCCTGTGACCTGAGTTGTATTCATCTCAATAGATTGTTAGAGTGTGTGGTGAGTCAAGTTAGAAATGTCATTAAATATTGGTTCCCATATCATTGTTTTTGTTATAGAAAAGTGATATTGCTTATCGTGCAAGTCTATAACCATGCATTTTCAAACAACATCTTGTATTAAGAACATTTTCAAAACTTATTTGGGTCAAAAATGTTCATTATCTCTCAGCAAAGTTACATCTCATGAGATAATCGAAGTGTTGATTGAACCTCATTTTCATACATTATTCACTGGTTGAAAACGTGTGGCTCGTTGGTCTAGGGGTATGATTTTCGCTTCGGGTGCGAGAGGTCCCGGGTTCAAATCCCGGACGAGCCCAAGCACCATTTTATTGGGGATTGGTCAATTTTGAACTGGCCCTGGCTTTTATCTTCACAACTTTTGCTGCACAGCATGCTGAGGTATGGGCAATCAATGCTATCAATGAAATAGCGTAGGGACTCCTTCGTTCATCAATAAATTAGCAATTGCCTTTATATCATGATAATAACTTGACACCAATGATGATATCATGATTAAAATCTAAATTAGTGTAAAATAAGCAATTCAAGAAATCGCGTCATTGAAAGGGTTTGTGCCTGACTCAATCTGGGCAAATTCTTGACTCATTGTGCTATTCTCTTTCAGTTTACTATTCAAAAGTTATGATTTTTACATGAAGCCTCGTATACAAGTACTCGTATTTATGCGTTATGTGGACACAAAGGTAGCTTGTTGATCTCGGGGTATGGTTCTCGATTTGAATGCAAGAAATTCCGGAATCCAAGCCCGGTAGTTTTATTTTTCTGGGATGAGTCGGCCATCATAAGGACAATACACGAAGACTCCTGTGACCTGAGTTGTATTCATCTCAATAGATTGTTAGAGTGTGTGGTGAGTAAAGTTAGAAATGTCCTTAAATATTGGTTCCCAAATCATTGTTTTTGTTATAGAAAAGTGATATTGCTTTTCGTGCAAGTCTATAACCATGCATTTTCAACCAACATCTTGTATTAAGAACATTTTCAAAACTTATTTGGGTCAAAAATGTTCATTATCTCTCAGCAAAGTTACATCTCATGAGATAATCGAAGTGTTGATTTAACCTCATTTTCATTCGTTATTCACTGGTTGAAAACGACTGGCTCGTGGGTCTAGGGGTATGATTTTCGCTCTGGGTGCGAGAGGTCCCGGGTTCAAATCCCGGACGAGCCCAAGCACCATTTTCTTGGGGATTGGTCAATTTTGAAATGGCCCTGGCTTTTATCTTCACAACTTTTGCTGCACAGCATGCTGAGGTATGGACAATCAATGCCATCAATGACATAGCGTAGGGACTACTTCGTTCATCCATAAATTAGCAATCATGATAATATCTTGGCACCAATGATGATACCATGATTAAAATCAAAATTCGTGTAAAATAAGCAATTCAAGAAATCGCATCATTGAAAGGGTTTGTGCCTGACTCAATCTGGGCAAATTCTTGACTCATTGTGCTATTCTCTTTCAGTTTACTATTCAAAAGTTATGATTTTTACATGAAGCCTCGTATACAAGTACTCGTATTTATGCGTTATGTGGACACAAAGGTAGCTTGTTGATCTCGGGGTATGGTTCTCGCTTTGAATGCAAGAAATTCCCGAATCCAAGCCCGGTAGTTTTATTTTTCTGGGATGAGTCGGCCATCATAAGGACAATACACGAAGACTCCTGTGACCTGAGTTGTATTCATCTCAATAGATTGTTAGAGTGTGTGGTGAGTCAAGTTAGAAATGTCATTAAATATTGGTTCCCATATCATTGTTTTCGTTATAGAAAAGTGATATTGCTTTTCGTGCAAGTCTATAACCATGCATTTTCAACCAACATCTTGTATTAAGAACATTTTCAAAACTTATTTGGGTCAAAAATGTTCATTATCTCTCAGCAAAGTTACATCTCATGAGATAATCGAAGTGTTGATTGAACCTCATTTTCATTCATTATTTACTGGTTGAAAACGTGTGGCTCGTTGGTCTAGGGGTATGATTTTCGCTTCGGGTGCGAGCGGTCCCGGGTTCAAATCCCGGACGAGCCCAAGCACCATTTTCTTGGGGATTGGTCAATTTTGAACTGGCCCTGGCATTTATCTTCACAACTTTTCCTGCACAGCATGCTGAGGTATGGGCAATCAATGCTATCAATGACATAGCGTAGGGACTCCTTCGTTCATCAATAAATTAGCAATTGCCTTTATATCATGATAATAACTTGACACCAATGATGATATCATGATTAAAATCTAAATTAGTGTAAAATAAGCAATTCAAGAAACGCGTCATTGAAAGGGTTTGTGCCTGACTCAAGCTGGGCAAATTCTTGACTCATTGTCCTATTCTCTGTCAGTTTACTATTCAAAAGTTATGATTTTTACATGAAGCCTCGTATACAAGTACTCGTATTTATGCGTTATGTGGACACAAAGGTAGCTTGTTGATCTCGGGGTATGGTTCTCGCTTTGAATGCAAGAAATTCAGGAATCCAAGCCTGGTAGTTTTATTTTTCTGGGATGAGTCGGCCATCATAGGGACAATACACGAAGACTCCTGCGACCTGAGTTGTATTCATCTCAATAGATTGTTAGAGTGTGTGGTGAGTCAAGTTAGAAATGTCATTAAATATTGGTTCCCATATCATTGTTTTTGTTATAGAAAAGTGATATTGTTTTTCGTGCAAGTCTATAACCATGCATTTTCAACCAACATCTTGTATTAAGAACATTTTCAAAACTTATTTGGGTCAAAAATGTTCATTATCTCTCAGCAAAGTTACATCTCATGAGATAATCGAAGTGTTGATTGAACCTCATTTTCATTCATTATTTACTGGTTGAAAACGTGTGGCTCGTTGGTCTAGGGGTATGATTTTCGCTTCGGGTGCGAGCGGTCCCGGGTTCAAATCCCGGACGAGCCCAAGCACCATTTTCTTGGGGATTGGTCAATTTTGAACTGGCCCTGGCATTTATCTTCACAACTTTTCCTGCACAGCATGCTGAGGTATGGGCAATCAATGCTATCAATGACATAGCGTAGGGACTCCTTCGTTCATCAATAAATTAGCAATTGCCTTTATATCATGATAATAACTTGACACCAATGATGATATCATGATTAAAATCTAAATTAGTGTAAAATAAGCAATTCAAGAAACGCGTCATTGAAAGGGTTTGTGCCTGACTCAAGCTGGGCAAATTCTTGACTCATTGTCCTATTCTCTGTCACTTTACTATTCAAAAGTTATGATTTTTACATGAAGCCTCGTATACAAGTACTCGTATTTATGCGTTATGTGGACACAAAGGTAGCTTGTTGATCTCGGGGTATGGTTCTCGCTTTGAATGCAAGAAATTCAGGAATCCAAGCCTGGTAGTTTTATTTTTCTGGGATGAGTCGGCCATCATAGGGACAATACACGAAGACTCCTGCGACCTGAGTTGTATTCATCTCAATAGATTGTTAGAGTGTGTGGTGAGTCAAGTTAGAAATGTCATTAAATATTGGTTCCCATATCATTGTTTTTGTTATAGAAAAGTGATATTGCTTTTCGTGCAAGTCTATAACCATGCATTTTCAACCAACATCTTGTATTAAGAACATTTTCAAAACTTATTTGGGTCAAAAATGTTCATTATCTCTCAGCAAAGTTACATCTCATGAGATAATCGAAGTGTTGATTTAACCTCATTTTCATTCATTATTCACTGGTTGAAAACGAGTGGCTCGTGGGTCTAGGGGTATGATTTTCGCTTCGGGTGCGAGAGGTCCCGGGTTCAAATCCCGGACGAGCCCAAGCACCATTTTCTTGGGGATTGGTCAATTTTGAACTGGCCCTGGCTTTTATCTTCACAACTTTTGCTGCACAGCATGCTGAGGTATGGACAATCAATGCTATCAATGACATAGCGTAGCGACTACTTCGTTCATCCATAAATTAGCAATCATGATAATATCTTGGCAGCAATGATGATACCATGATTAAAATCAAAATTCGTGTAAAATAAGCAATTCAAGAAATCGCATCATTGAAAGGGTTTGTGCCTGACTCAATCTGGGCAAATTCTTGACTCATTGTGCTATTCTCTTTCAGTTTACTATTCAAAAGTTATGATTTTTACATGAAGCCTCGTATACAAGTACTCGTATTTATGCGTTATGTGGACACAAAGGTAGCTTGTTGATCTCGGGGTATGGTTCTCGCTTTGAATGCAAGAAATTCCCGAATCCAAGCCCGGTAGTTTTATTTTTCTGGGATGAGTCGGCCATCATAAGGACAATACACGAAGACTCCTGCGACCTGAGTTGTATTCATCTCAATAGATTGTTAGAGTGTGTGGTGAGTCAAGTTAGAAATGTCATTAAATATTGGTTCCCATATCATTGTTTTTGTTATAGAAAAGTGATATTGCTTATCGTGCAAGTCTATAACCATGCATTTTCAACCAACATCTTGTATTAAGAACATTTTCAAAACTTATTTGGTTCAAAAATGTTCATAATCTCACAGCAAAGTTACATCTCATGAGATAATCGAAGTGTTGACTGAACCTCATTTTCATACATTATTCACTGGTTGAAAACGTGTGGCTCGTTGGTCTAGGGGTATGATTTTCGCTTCGGGTGCGAGAGGTCCCGGATTCAAATCCCGGACGAGCCCAAGCACCATTTTCTTGGGGATTGGTCAATTTTGAACTGGCCCTGGCTTTTATCTTCACAACTTTTGCTGCACAGCATGCTGGGCAATCAATGCTATCAATGACATAGCGTAGAGACTCCTTCGTTCGTCAATAAATTAGCAATTGCCTTTATATCATGATAATAACTTGACACCAATGATGATATCATGATTAAAATCTAAATTAGTGTAAAATAAGCAATTCAAGAAATCGCGTCATTGAAAGGGTTTGTGCCTGACTCAATCTGGGCAAATTCTTGACTCATTGTGCTATTCTCTTTCAGTTTACTATTCAAAAGTTATGATTTTTACATGAAGCCTCGTATACAAGTACTCGTATTTATGCGTTATGTGGACACAAATGTTGCTTGTTGATCTCGGGGTATGGTTCTCGCTTTGAATGCAAGAAATTCCGGAATCCAAGTCCGGTAGTTTTATTTTTCTGGAATGAGTCGGCCATCATAAGGACAATACACGAAGACTCCTGCGACCTGAGTTGTATTCATCTCAATAGATTGTTAGAGTGTGTGGTGAGTCAAGTTAGAAATGTCATTAAATATTGGTTCCCATATAATTGTTTTTGTTATAGTAAAGTAATATTGCTTTTCGTGCAAGTCTATAACCATGCATTTTCAACCAACATCTTGTATTAAGAACATTTTCAAAACTTATTTGTGACAAAAATGTTCATTATCTCTCAGCAAAGTTACATCTCATGAGATAATCGAAGTGTTGATTGAACCTCATTTTCATACATTATTCACTGCTTGAAGATGAGTGGCTCGTTGGTCTAGGGGTATGATTCTCGCTTTGGGTGCGAGAGGTCCCGGGTTCAAATCCCGGACGAGCCCAAGCACCATTTTCTTGGGGATTGGTCAATTTTGAACTGGCCCTGGCTTTTATCTTCACAACTTTTGCTGCACAGCATGCTGAGGTATTGGCAATCAATGCTATCAAAGACATAGCGTAGGGACTACTTCGTTCATCCATAAATTTGCAATCATGATAATATCTTGACACCAATGATGATACCATGATTAAAATCAAAATTCGTGTAAAATAAGCAATTCAAGAAATCGCATCATTGAAAGGGTTTGTGCCTGACTCAATCTGGGCAAATTCTTGACTCATTGTGCTATTCTCTTTCAGTTTACTATTCAAAAGTTATGATTTTTACATGAAGCCTCGTATACAAGTACTCGTATTTATGCGTTATGTGGAAACAAAGGTAGCTTGTTGATCTCGGGGTATGGTTCTCGCTTTGAATGCAAGAAATTCCGGAATCCAAGCCCGGTAGTTTTATTTTTCTTGGATGAGTCGGCCATCATAAGGACAATACACGAAGACTCCTGCGACCTGAGTTGTATTCATCTCAATAGATTGTTAGAGTGTGTGGTGAGTCAAGTGAGAAATGTCATTAAATATTGGTTCCCATATCATTGTTTTTGTTATAGAAAAGTGATATTGCTTTTCGTGCAAGTCTATAACCATGCATTTTCAACCAACATCTTGTATTAAGAACATTTTCAAAACTTATTTGGGTCAAAAATGTTCATTATCTCTCAGCAAAGTTACATCTCATGAGATAATCGAAGTGTTGATTGAACCTCATTTTCATACATTATTCACTGGTTGAAAACGTGTGGCTCGTTGGTCTAGGGGTATGATTTTCGCTTCGGTTGCGAGAGGTCCCGGGTTCAAATCCCGGACGAGCCCAAGCACCATTTTCTTGGGGATTGGTCAATTTTGAACTGGCCCTGGCTTTTATCTTCACAACTTTTGCTGCACAGCATGCTGAGGTATGGGCAATCAATGCTATCAATGACATAGCGTAGGGACTACTTCGTTCATCCATAAATTAGCAATCATGATAATATCTTGACACCAATGATGATACCATGATTAAAATCAAAATTCGTGTAAAATAAGCAATTTAAGAAATCGCATCATTGAAAGGGTTTGTGCCTGACTCATTCTGGGCAAATTATTGACTCATTGTGCTATTTTTTTTCAGTTTACTATTCAAAAGTTATGATTTTTACATGAAGCCTCGTATACAAGTACTCGTATTTATGCGTTATGTGGACACAAAGGTAGCTTGTTGATCTCGGGGTATGGTTCTCGCTTTGAATGCAAGAAATTCCGGAATCCAAGCCCGGTAGTTTTATTTTTCTGGGATGATTCGGCCATCATAAGGACAATACACGAAGACTCCTGCGACCTGAGTTGTATTCATCTCAATAGATTGTTAGAGTGTGTGGTGAGTCAAGTGAGAAATGTCATTAAATATTGGTTCCCATATCATTGATTTTGTTATAGAAAAGTGATATTGCTTTTCGTGCAAGTCTATAACCATGCATTTTCAACCAACATCTTGTATTAAGAACATTTTCAAAACTTATTTGGGTCAAAAATGTTCATTATCTCTCAGCAAAGTTACATCTCATGAGATAATCGAAGTGTTGATTGAACCTCATTTTCATACATTATTCACTGGTTGAAAACGTGTGGCGCGTTGGTCTAGGGGTATGATTTTTGCTTCGGGTGCGAGAGGTCCCGGGTTCAAATCCCGGACGAGCCCAAGCACCATTTTCTTGGGGATTGGTCAATTTTGAACTGGCCCTGGCTTTTATCTTCACAACTTTTGCTGCACAGCATGCTGAGGTATGGGCAATCAATGCTATCAATGACATAGAGTAAGGACTACTTCGTTCATCCATAAATTAGCAATCATGATAATATCTTGACACCAATGATGATACCATGATTAAAATCAAAATTCGTGTAAAATAAGCAATTCAAGAAATCGCATCATTGAAAGGGTTTGTGCCTGACTCAATCTGGGCAAATTCTTGACTCATTGTGCTATTCTCTTTCAGTCTACTATTCAAAAGTTATGATTTTTACATGAAGCCTCGTATACAAGTACTCGTATTTATGCGTTATGTGGACACAAAGGTAGCTTGTTGATCTCGGGGTATGGTTCTCGCTTTGAATGCAAGAAATTCCGGAATCCAAGCCCGGTAGTTTTATTTTTCTGGGATGAGTCGGCCATCATAAGGACAATACACGAAGACTCCTGCGACCTGAGTTGTATTCATCTCAATAGATTGTTAGAGTGTGTGGTGAGTCAAGTTAGAAATGTCATTAAATATTGGTTCCCATATCATTGTTTTTGTTATAGAAAAGTGATATTGCTTTTCGTGCAAGTCTATAACCATGCATTTTCAACCAACTTCTTGTATTAAGAACATTTTCAAAACTTATTTGTGACAAAAATGTTCATTATCTCTCAGCAAAGTTACATCTCATGAGATAATCGAAGTGTTGATTGAACCTCATTTTCATACATTATTCACGGGTTGAAAACGTGTGGCTCGTTGGTCTAGGGGTATGATTTTTGCTTCGGGTGCGAGAGGTCCCGGGTTCAAATCCCGGACGAGCCCAAGCACCATTTTCTTGGGGATTGGTCAATTTTGAACTGGCCCTGGCTTTTATCTTCACAACTTTTGCTGCACAGCATGCTGAGGTATGGGCAATCAATGCTATCAATGACATAGAGTAGGGACTACTTCGTTCATCCATAAATTAGCAATCATGATAATATCTTGACACCAATGATGATACCATGATTAAAATCAAAATTCGTGTAAAATAAGCAATTCAAGAAATCGCATCATTGAAAGGGTTTGTGCCTGACTCAATCTGGGCAAATTCTTGACTCATTGTGCTATTCTCTTTCAGTTTACTATTCAAAAGTTATGATTTTTACATGAAGCCTCGTATACAAGTACTCGTATTTATGCGTTATGTGGACACAAAGGTAGCTTGTTGATCTCGGGGTATGGTTCTCGCTTTGAATGCAAGAAATTCCGGAATCCAAGCCCGGTAGTTTTATTTTTCTGGGATGAGTCGGCCATCATAAGGACAATACACGAAGACTCCTGCGACCTGAGTTGTATTCATCTCAATAGATTGTTAGAGTGTGTGGTGAGTCAAGTTAGAAATGTCATTAAATATTGGTTCCCATATCATTGTTCTTGTTATAGAAAAGTGATATTGCTTTTCGTGCAAGTCTATAACCATGCATTTTCAACCAACTTCTTGTATTAAGAACATTTTCAAAACTTATTTGTGACAAAAATGTTCATTATCTCTCAGCAAAGTTACATCTCATGAGATAATCGAAGTGTTGATTGAACCTCATTTTCATACATTATTCACTGGTTGAAAACGTGTGGCTCGTTGGTCTAGGGGTATGATTTTCGCTTCGGGTGCGAGAGGTCCCGGGTTCAAATCCCGGACGAGCCCAAGCACCATTTTCTTGTGGATTGGTCAATTTTGAACTGGCCTTGGCTTGTATCTTCACAACTTTTGCTGCACAGCATGCTGAGGTATGGGCAATCAATGCTATCAATGACATAGCGTAGGGACTACTTCGTTCATCCATAAATTAGCAATCATGATAATATCTTGACACTAATGATGATTCGTCGTGAATTGTATTTTTGTTTTGTTTTATTTTACTTTCATTAATTTTAATGTTTTTACCTACGTGACTTTACCGAAAAAACCTGAGAATATGAATCATTGCAGTCACGAAAGCTTCAAATCTATAATTAATGCCCTCTACGGGGAGGAATTCCACCTATCTGTTAGAGTTTTTAACAGACAACGAGACAAGAAGTCACAGCTTCTCGAGACGCTGGCCTTCCTCAAGAGATGCCGCGATAACAAGGTAATACCCATCGCTTTCACACTCACATCCGCTGCTGTGTCCTCACAGAACTCCAAACAGATCTTATTTAAAGCTAGCCTATCACTAATCTCGGAGAGAATAAGGTTACTCCGATCTGAACTCGATAATTTAGACAAGACTCTCTTACAAACACATCTAATGTTAACACAAAAAAATGTCACCTTCTGATTGGAACCACGTTGATAACATGACTTCTGCTTCTGCTGACTCAATGTCAGCCAAATGCAAAGCTAACCTGATTTCTAAATTCAACCTCCTATCTAAAAAGAAACCAGAGCCACACATCGCAAAGCTGGATGTTAACAAGACCGTGATTAATCAGAGTAACATTCCAATTTCTGACAATCTAAAAACTGGCCAAAGGACTAAATTTCGCCGTCACCCCTAAATATATACCAGTAGAGGATATGATTTCTCAGATTGATGTAGCCCTCAGAGGCATAGGACACATCCATGCGGATGTAGCAAGAGCTGAAATAGCTACTATTCTTAAGAATGCTAAGAAACCCACTAGTAACATCAGCAAAAACGAACGCTCTGAACTCGCGAATTTAAAAAAGAGAGATGATATAGTCATCCTCTCGGCAGACAAGGGCAATGCCACGGTCATCATGGATAAAGATTCATACAACAACAAAATCCTGGACCTGCTTAATGATGGGAGTTACTCCAAAATTAAAAACGATCCCACTAAAAGCCTAACGACAAAAACCAACAGTATCATCACGAGTTCGACTTCCCTAATCGAACCAAGCAAACGTCCCTCTCTAAAATCATCGGCGGCAAGACCTCCCAGACTCTATGGTCTTCCCAAAATCCATAAAGAAGGCACCCCGCTACGACCCATCGTGTCGACGATAAACTCTCCGACGTACAAACTAGCCCGTTTTCTATCAGATACTCTGCTCCCCTTCACAGGCAAGACCTCTTCGGCAGTACTCAACTCAACCCAATTAGTCTCTATGGTTAAGGACATGGTACTATCTCCTGATGACATCCTCGTCAGCTTTGATGTAGTATCTTTGTTTACCAAAGTCCCAGTACCGGACACCCTAACAATATTTGAGGACTTAGTCCAACATGGATTGAATTCTGATGTACCTGCGCTGGTTAGGCATTGCCTCACCAACACCTATTTTACCTGGAATGGCACCTTCTACAAACAGAATGAGGGTACCCCTATGGGCTCCCCCTTGTCACCAGTTATAGCCAACATGTTCATGGAAAAGTTTGAATCAGACGCCATCCAGACATCCACCCTGCGTCCTTCCCTGTGGAAGAGATATGTGGATGACACTTTCGTCATCTGGCCACATGGCCTCCCAGCATTGAAATACTTCTTGGACCACATCAATTCTAGACACCCATCTATCAGATTCACCATGGAAGTGGAGAAAGACGGTAAACTACCATTCTTGGATATTCTGTTTAAGAGGAGGCTTGACGGATCCTTGGGACATTCTGTCTACAGGAAAGCCACCCACACAAATTCCTACTTGAAACCGGATTCCCACCACCACCCATCTCAAAAGAATTCTCTCATCAAAACGCTATACCACAGAGCCCATGGCATTTCTGACCAACACCACCTGACTGATGAATTAAGACATGTACATCGGGCCCTCAGGATGAACGGATACTCTGACCACACTATCCGCCAAGCTGTCTCTCCCACCACACAGAAACAACCACATGAAACTCCGACCAAAACTATCACGTTACCATACATAGCAGGCGTGACCAAAAAGATCTCCAAAATTCTAAACAAACATAAGATCCAAGTCCGATTCAGTACAGTGCATAAAATCCGTGATCTGATTCCATCTGTGAAGGATGTCGTTCCTGACTTACAGTATCCTGGAGTCTACAAATTGAGTTGCATTTGTGGTGATTGCTACATTGGAGAAACAAAACGTCATGTTGTTGATCGTGTCCGCGAGCACAAGTCAGATCTGAAACACGGCAGAACTGATTCTTCGGCCGTTGCCGATCATTGCTACAACTCGGCGGGCTCTCATGAAATTGTCTTTTCCGAGACCAAGGTTCTCTGCAAACCTCCGGGCTACCATCAAAGGTTTGTACACGAAGCCATACAAATATATAAATGTAATGTAGTAACTCGGCGGGAGACGACTTCACGGGTAACACACTCTTTATTTTATCAAACTCGTTCACAGGTGACTAACACCTACTTTGTATCTCGGGTGACAAACACCCACTTAGTATCTCGGGTGACAAACACCCACTTAGTATCTCGGGTGACAAACACCCACTTAGCTACTTGGCGACTAACGCCCACTGAGCTACTCGGATGACCAACATCCACTTAGTATCTCGGGTGACAAACACCCACTTAGCTACTCGGCGACTAACGCCACTGAGCTACTCGGATGACCAACATCCACTTAGCTACTCGGCGACTAACGCCACTGAGCTACTCGGGACACTCCCTGCCCGGGGTATCCGTCTCGACTGTGGGTCCCCAGCCCGACCCACGGGGGCGTCGGACCCCGGGTCCCACAGCCTCGCCTCCGAGCCACACAGGGCCCCGGTCCCCACAAGGACGGCGGGACTAGGGGTCTCGGGGCACTAGGTCTTCAGCTCCGTCTTCGGGTCTTCAACTGGGTAACTCTCCCCGAGTGCTCTCGCGCGTCCCCCTTTATACCCCACCTGCGGACGTCGCTGCGAGCACCCACTTATTCGACCAATCGCTGGGCGCTGGCTACGATCCTCTTTTCCCACATCTCATCGTGCCTTACCACCCACGCCGCGCCGCCCCGTCATCTGTCACTCTCGGCGAGCGCGTCCACACCACGCCCACAACGCGTGCCCAACCCCGCACCCCGCGCCGCCCCGTGATCCATCACTGTCACAGTCGGCGCACGTCAATACCACCACTACATCACCCCCTACCACATAGCTCGCAGCCGACCCGGCTGCTATAAAAATACACAAACCGCCCTGTGTGCCCCGTAACACAACACAACAACAAGAACAACAACTAACGTAACAACACAACACGACGCGAACACTACCATCTGCAACCATCAACCAATGCCACCGCGACAATAGAACAATATATACAAACCGGCGAGTGACAATAGCAATGTGTATGCAGAAAGGAAAATAAATGGACAAATTTTTTTTTTTTTTTTCTTTCGACTCGTGCGGTGTCCCCTTCTTTCCGAGCGTCCCTACAACGGGACAATACCCCGGCAGAGGGGAACACCGGGCGAGCTCGGTGTAGAGAAAAAACGTCTTCATGAAAATTGTTGAGCCCTAGCCCGAGTCCGCCTTGCCGGTCCGTCGTACGGCACCAGACGCGGTTGAACGTCCGGTGGTGCCGGCGGTTCAGGAAGACATCGGCCAGGCATCGAGGACCCGTGCGTGCCCCGGGGTTCAGGCTCCCGACGGTCAGCAGCCGTCAAGCCCGAGGCACCTGGGGGTGGGTCAGGTGGAGACACGTGAGGATCAGCCTGCGACACCTCCCTCCCCGAGTCGACGGTCACATCACACGCCCGGTCGTCACGGCACAGAACGGGGTCACACGGTGCCGCATAGGGCTTCAGTCGGGAGGGGTGCACATACCAACGGCGTTTCCCCCATTTTATCTGTATACTCTGGGGTCGTGCAACCCGCACAATTTCCACCGGTCCCCTCCAAGGTCTCAACAACTTGGGGGACGTAGCCAACGGTGCATGTGGACAATGCAGCCAGGCCTTATCGCCCGGTTTCCAATCATGGGTATGCACCCTCCGCTCATGCAATCTCTCGTTCGCAATTTGCCGCGACCGCGAATTCAACCTCGCCGCCTCCCGCGCTTCAGTCAATTTGGCGATATTAAATTTGATGTGGTCTGCCAATTTAGATTTTGCACGTGGCTGGGAAATCCCCAGATGGACGTCCATGGCCGGATCGGCCTCCCGCCCATACATAAGAAAAAATGGGGAAAACCCCGTCGCCGCATGAGGGGCCATTCGATAGGCCGCGAGTACCCCCGGCACCTGTAAGTCCCAATCAACCTGATCGTCGCAGACCTGTTGGCACAACATAGACGTAATCGTCCTGTTCAGACGCTCAACCATCCCGTCAGTCTGCGGGTGGTAGGGGGAAGTACGCACTTTCTTTGTACCCAACAGGTCGCACACCTCGCGCAACAAAACGCTCGAAAAATTCTTTCCTTGATCCGTCAGCAAGCGTTCGGGGGCGCCCTTGTCCAAAACATAACCCTGGACAAAGGCGTCCGCCACCGCCGCAGCCGACTGGTTGGCGAGCGGCCATGCCATAGGCCATCGGGTGAAGTATTCCACGCCAACCAGCAGGAACCTATTTCCCCTTGGTGTAGCCGGAAAGGGCCCCAAGATGTCCAACGCTACCAATTCGTTTATACGCGAAACCTGAATGGATTGCAGCGGTGGATTAGCTGCCAATGGTGGCGGTTTCCTTTTGGCGCACCCTACGCATCCTTTAAGAATATTCGCCACGTCGTTACCCATCCCCGGCCAATAATAGTCTCGCTGGATTAGGGCGAGCGTTTTGTGAAAACCCAGATGCATGAGCCGTTCATGAGCTGCCAGAACAACCCTACCCCGCATAGCAACAGGCACAACGAGCACGTGACGCCGGGACATGTTGTCCCACTTCATCAAAAGGCCCTGTCTGCACATCCAGGAACCGACCCGCGCCTCCCCTAGCTCGGGAGCGCCAACTTTCCGACGTAGCGTAAGTAGGGAGCTGTCGGACATCTGGAGACGGCCCCACTCAACGAGGGGCAACGACAACAGCGAATCCCTCCCCGTGGGGGCGTCCTCTCCCGGGGTGTCAGAGGCGGCGAGCGCAACTCCCGGGGTGCCGGCGACCGGGGGTTTGCACCGCGCCGATCCCAACAAACATGTGCAGTCCGTGCACGGAGGCAACCGCGACAAGGCGTCCGCATTTGAGTGTCGCAATCCCTTGCGGTAAATCGTCGTGAATTGGTAGTCCTGAAGGACTTCCAACCATCGGGACAATTGGCCCGATGGCTGTGCCACGCGCATAGCGTATTGTAGAGCCGCATGGTCCGTACGGACCGTAAAATGACGGCCGTAAAGATACGGCCTGAATTGCTGTGTAAAAAACACAATCGCTAACAATTCACGACGAGTTACGCAATAGCGTTGTTCGGCGGGGGAAAGAACTCTACTACCGTAGGCGACCACCCGTTCAACCCCCCCGACCACCTGTGAGAGCACCCCCCCGATACCCGTGTTGCTGGCGTCTGTGTCAAGCAAAAACGGTTGTGTGAAATCGGGGTAACACAAGGGGGGAGCCTGCACCAAGGCGTCACGAAGGGAGCAGAACGCAGCCTCCTCTTCCGCCCCCCAGTGAAACCTCACACCCTTAGCCGTCAAAGCGTGCAGGGGCCTGGCTATGGTGGCAAATTGCTTGACAAAACGACGGTAATAGGAGGCGAAACCAATGAAACTGCGAACCTCCGTGACCGAGGTTGGCGTTGGCCATGAGCTGACGCAATGCGTCTTAGCAGGGTCCGTCGAGATCCCTGAACGACTCACGATATGGCCCAAATACCTGACCGATTCCCGAAGCAGAAAACATTTAGCCGGTTTAAATTTAAGCTTAGCGGAACGCATCCTGAGGAACACCGCTCTCAGTCGCTGGAGGTGCTCCTCGAAAGTCCGACTAAAGACGATGATATCGTCGAGATAAATCAAACAGGTATCCCATTGGAGGCCCGACAAAACCAATTCCATGAGTCTCTGGAACGTGGCGGGAGCGAAATGTAAGCCCATGGGCAAACGGTTGAATTCAAATAGGCCACCAGGTGTGCGGAAAGCAGTTTTAGGTTTAGACTCGTTATCGAGTGGCAATTGCCAAAATCCAGAAAGCAGATCGAGTGTGGAAAAAAACTGTGCTCCCGCCAAGGCATCCAGCGACTCATCCATCCTGGGGAGCGGATACGCATCCGCCATCGAGATTTTGTTTAAGCGGCGGAAATCGACACAAAACCGCAAGGACCCGTCCTGTTTCTTTACTAGAACAATAGGAGCACCCCACGGACTAGAAGAGGGCGAAATGATATCGGCCGCCAACATATCATTAACCGCCGATTGCACATGTTCCTTCTCGGCTGGGCTGAGCCGGAAGGGATTCTGACGAATAGGGGCCGCGTCCCCTGTAGCTATGTGGTGGCGCAACAGGTCAGTGCAGCCGATATCGTACTTATGTTTGCTGAACACATCAGCAAACTCGAGTAGCAAACCCCTCAATGCTCCCAATTGCACCTCGGACAAGTTAGCAGAACCGGCACACAACGAGTCCAACCACTCAGTCCCCTCATCACTTGGAGGATGCGACTTGACAGTGAAATCTGCTTGAGCCACGAGCCGTTCCTCAACGGGTAGCGGCGCGGCGTGAGCCAGCACCGTTCCCTGCGCAATTACGGCCGGCCGCGACCCCGTATTCAGGACCATTACGAACGGCTCACTGTCCCCTCTCACCATGGTTTGAGCAACCGCTAAGTCGAGGCCCCTTCTGGTTCTGTTAGACGGCCCCAACAGCACCCCCTGTGCCTCCGCACCCACCTCGAGTGGCTTCCTGAACCGAAGGGGTACTAACATTTGCGATCCCGGGGGCACCCGTACAGTGTGAGTTGCCAGCGCCTGCACCGTCGCACAAACCGTGCGCATTTTTGTAGGGCCCGTCAAGAACGCAACCCGCCGACCTGACGGAAGCTCTATGCAGGCCTGATCTATAAGAATTTTGATGGGCATTTTGGACAAAAAGTCCGTACCTAGCAAACAGGGAACGGCCAGCGATGATGATACAAAAATAGGGCCCGCCAATTTGATGTCACCAATGCAAATAGTCGCCCGAATCTGGCCGATGATCCCCAGGGATCCCCCATTCGCCGCATAAAATGGCACGTCTACTGGCAGAAGGGGTCTACTTTGGACGGGAAGAATGTTATAAATAAGGTCCGAGATGATGGTGGCCGACGCACCCGTGTCAACAAGCACCCGGACCTCAACCCCGTCAATGAACCCCGTTACCACGGACGACCCGGCCGACGCAGCCACGATCCTGTGGGCCAATTCGGACCACTCGACTGCTTGCGGGCCGCGTACGGACCCCCCTCGCCGAAATGAACCCCCGGCACCCAGCCGCGAACCCCCCACCGCCAAGCGGCGACCCGAATGTGCCGTGTTTGTGGACCGAACGCGTGAGGTGCCGCGACTTGCCGGGTTTTGTTGGGATGACTTGTGGCCCTGGTCGTCGTCCCGACGTGGTCCTGTGGCGCGCTGACGCGGGGCCCGGCACCCGGCTGCGACGTGACCCCGAAGGCCGCAGTTGTAGCAGACGACGGACGTCGTAGGTTTCGGTTGCTCCAGCTTGCGGGGTGAACGTGTGGGCGAACGACCTCCCGTTCTCCACTCCCCCGGACGCGATGCAGCGAAGGCCTGCTCCTGATCCGCAGCTGGCTGAGGTTCGGCGATCGTGGCGGCCAGTGCCGCGTTCCCCGCCCATTTGCAGACGACCCCCGGCTTGCGTTTGAGGACCTCGTACGCGTGAATGCTCGTGGCGATCGCCAGGGAGCAGATATCCATCTCGTCCGCCACATTGATGGGGACCCCCAACTCGTGGGCCAACGCCAGCAGCTGCTCCGTCACCATGGCGTCCTTCCCCTCCTTATCCATGCGGGGAAAAGCTGCGTCCGCCAAGGCGAGTAGTGCCGTGCGATAGGCGAGCGTCGTTTCTCCAGCCACCTTCCGCCGATCGTAGAACTGGTGGCGACACGTGGAGGGCGGCCCGAACACCTTCGCCATCAGGTGTAGTGCGGCCTGGAGCGTAGAGCGGGACGACCTTGCAGCAGATGTGAAGGCTGCAAGCGCGTCGTCGTCAAGCATCGCTGGCAACGCACGCAGGGCAGTGGTGTCGGACCACCCCGACATCTCCTGATGAGCGAGGAACCTTCGTTGGAAGGCTCCCCAGTCGCCCCCATCCGCCTTGAACGCCGACAGCGCGGGCAATCTTTGCTGGAGGACCCGATCGTCGTCGACGTCGGAGAGATTTTCCCGCGCTCCGCTGTAGTTGTGTAAAATGTCGGCTCGGTTGTCAGGCGCAAAATGGAGAGCTCCGGCGCGCGCTGATGACGTGGGCTGCGCTGAGCGGAGGTGTCCGGCCACGTGGCGTCCGTCTTTCCCGCCAATCGGTGGCGGCCCCCCAAAAACGGCGGCAACTTCCAGACTTTTGGCGCGAAGCGCCTTTTGGCGGGATTCCTCCAACGTCGCTTCCTCCACCAACCCCGCAGCCGTTTTTCCGCTCGCCGGAACGGAGATGTCGGCCAAGACAGCGGCGGCGGCGAGTAGCAACTCCGCCAACCGGGAGTGCGCGTCTTGGAGGCTGGTGTCGGAGGCAAGCGGAGCGTCGGCCATCACCGCGAAGTGCTGCATCGGCGGCAACTCCTCGTCCTCTCCTCCCGAGGTTGGTGTCCCCGGTACGCCGTCGTCGTCCCGACCTCGCTCGTGGGTACGGGTAGTCTTCCTCGTGTCCATACTTTTTGAAGACAGGTTTACTTCTGACGCCAGTTGTAATGTAGTAACTCGGCGGGAGACGACTTCACGGGTAACACACTCTTTATTTTATCAAACTCGTTCACAGGTGACTAACACCTACTTTGTATCTCGGGTGACAAACACCCACTTAGTATCTCGGGTGACAAACACCCACTTAGTATCTCGGGTGACAAACACCCACTTAGCTACTTGGCGACTAACGCCCACTGAGCTACTCGGATGACCAACATCCACTTAGTATCTCGGGTGACAAACACCCACTTAGCTACTCGGCGACTAACGCCACTGAGCTACTCGGATGACCAACATCCACTTAGCTACTCGGCGACTAACGCCACTGAGCTACTCGGGACACTCCCTGCCCGGGGTATCCGTCTCGACTGTGGGTCCCCAGCCCGACCCACGGGGGCGTCGGACCCCGGGTCCCACAGCCTCGCCTCCGAGCCACACAGGGCCCCGGTCCCCACAAGGACGGCGGGACTAGGGGTCTCGGGGCACTAGGTCTTCAGCTCCGTCTTCGGGTCTTCAACTGGGTAACTCTCCCCGAGTGCTCTCGCGCGTCCCCCTTTATACCCCACCTGCGGACGTCGCTGCGAGCACCCACTTATTCGACCAATCGCTGGGCGCTGGCTACGATCCTCTTTTCCCACATCTCATCGTGCCTTACCACCCACGCCGCGCCGCCCCGTCATCTGTCACTCCCGGCGCGCGCGTCCACACCACGCCCACAACGCGTGCCCAACCCCGCACCCCGCGCCGCCCCGTGATCCATCACTGTCACAGTCGGCGCACGTCAATACCACCACTACACAAACACAGACATAATTTCAACCGTGATGATGGGTACAAACTCAGTAATCACTGGAAAGATGTTATTAACCACGCAAAAAAGACTTAATTACACTTTTTGGACCATCTTATCTGACAGGCACTATTTTAATTTACTTCACCGAGTGTTAACATCCACAGTGTTTAACAGTAATCTCTTCATTGTTCTTTGATCACCGCTCGCCACGTTTCCATTCATTGTGTTGAGCACTACGTGATGTCTTTGATCACCGCTCGCCCTCCGTCCCGGCGCGTCTCCATTCATTGTGTTGAGCACTGCGTGCAGTCTTTGATCGCCGCTCGCCCTCCGTCCCGACACGTCTCCATTCATTGTGGTGAGCACTGCGTGCAGTCTTTGATCACCGCTCCTCCTCCCTCCCGATACGTTTCCATTCATTGGCTACCACAGCCTGATAAGCTCTCCCCCCCCCTCTCCACCTCCCTTCAACTTGCTTATAAGGGATTACATCTTGAATCATTGCTTCACTTGATGCAGCTAATTCGGCTGTGACGGTCCCACCTGATGACGGAGACTTGTGTTGCCTCCGAAACGTCGTGAATTTTATTTTTGTTTTGTTTTATTTTACTTTCATTAATTTTAATGTTTTTACCTACGTGACTTTACCGAAAAAAACCTGAGAATATGAATCATTGCAGTCACGAAAGCTTCAAATCTAGAACTAATGATGATACCATGATTAAAATCAAAATTCGTGTAAAATAAGCAATTCAAGAAATCGCATCATTGAAAGGGTTTGTGCCTGACTCAATCTGGGCAAATTCTTGACTCATTGTGCTATTCTCTTTCAGTTTACTATTCAAAAGTTATTATTTTTACATGAAGCCTCGTATACAAGTACTCGTATTTATGCGTTATGTGGACACAAAGGTAGCTTGTTGATCTCGGGGTATGGCTCTCGCTTTGAATGTGTAATAAAAGACTCGGACGCTTCTCTCTGTCCTGTGTCCTTTATTTGGGTTCGATCTATTTTCCCTCACGGCACTCCCCTATATACTCTTCGCTCTGCAGCCCCAGGCTGCTGTCGCTCACGTAGCCCAACTCCCTCCTAGCAGAACCGCTGCTGTCTCGTTGCGCAGACCCCCGCTGCCCAACTCCTCTCTTGCAGACCCGCTGCTGTTCTCGTCGCGCAGACCCCCGCTGCCCAACTCCTCTCTTGCAGACCCGCTGCTCTCTCTGCAGCTTCCTTGCTGCTCCTGCTGCCCCGGGGTCGGTCACCGTTGGCCGACGGTGCCGATCCTCGTGGCCCGTGTGTGTGGCGATCTCGCCACTCCCTCTCTCACCCTTCGCCCTGCGTGGCCTCACACTTTCCCAGTCTCCGATCACTCCCCTACTGCTTCCGGTTCCCCCCCTTATAGACCTGAACCCTCTCCCCCACGTGACGTAACTCCTCCCCCCATGACGTCACTTCCGGGAGGTCGTTTATGCCCGCATTACACCACCCTCCCCCGTAGAGAAAATCCAGCCGACCTCGGCTGAACACAACTCCAACAAGCAATGCGAGCGAACACGACCGAATACGAAAAAGGACACAGAACACGCAATAATATACCGAAAGAACAAGAACACAACACAATAATTAACGAAATGTGAGGGATTTCGAGCGGGTGGCCCTCCTGCCGAGCGGGAACGTGGCAGGGTTTTAAGAGCGACAGGCTGAAGTTCGTCTGTCGCAAATGGAGGCCTGGCAACGTCCCGGTCCCCTACTCTCAAAAGCGCAGCATCAGAGGCGTCCCGCAATCGCGTCCGCGGCGGGGTTGGGAGGGCTGCGGGCCTCAAAGGTTCCGCAGCCGTGGCAGGCGCACCCCGAGCTGAGCCTTCTTCTTCCCCTTGCCGCGTCACGGCCGGCTCGTCTGTGAAAGGCACGACAGGCGCTCTTACAAGGTCAGCAGGCACAGGCAAGGGCGAGTCGGCAGCAACAGACCCCGGCAAGGCAACCTCAGGAGATGATGCATCCGGTCGAGGGGCCACGTATGGTTTCAACCGAGATGTGTGGACGAACCAACGCCGAGAACCAAACCGAACACGCGCCGACTGTGGGTTGGGAACCTCGATGAGGCGAACCGGCCCGTGCCATGGTTTATGTAACTTAGGAGAGGTACCTGGCCGCACCTGTGGACAATGGAGCCAGGCCAGGTCCCCCGTTTTCCAGGGGCATTCCCCTTTTGAACGTCGCGCACACCGCTCATTCCGAGCCTGGGCTCTGGCCGTAGCCATGCGGGCCCCTTCCCGCGCCTCAGTGACTCGGCGAACGGTGTCCTGAATATAATCAGGAAGAGGCTTAGCAGGTCCCCTCGCTCCGGTTCCCAACGGTTCATTGATCGGCGGCACGTTTTCACGACCGTACATTAGAAAAAACGGCGAATATCCTGTAGCCGCGTGCGGCGTCATCCGGTACGCTGAAAGCACCCCAGGGATATGCAAATCCCAATCCGATTGTTTTTCACTAACCGTGTGGTACAACATGGCGGACAGGGTCCGATTAAGCCGTTCCACCATACCATCCGTTTGTGGGTGGTAGGGAGATGTCCGTATTTTTTTTGTTTCCAGAGCCGCACACACCTCCCCCAACAATTTAGACGAAAAATTCCGGCCTTGGTCTGTAAGGAGCCTCTCCGGCACCCCTTTGTCCATAACATACCCAAATAGAAAGGCGTCTGTGATAGACGCCGCTGACTGGTCAGGCAAAGGCCATCGGCCAGCGGGAGAGGTACTCCACCCCTACCAGCAAATATTTATTTCCCCTAGCGGATGGCGGAAAGGGTCCCAAAATATCTAACGCCACCAACTCATTAACTAAAGACACCTGAATAGATTGTATCGGCGGCACATATGGATGTTTAGGTGGCTTACGGCGGGCACAATCGGGACACGCGCGAACGTGCCCGACGACATCCGTCGTCATGCCGTGCCAATAGTAGTCTCGCTGCAGTGTCAATAGCGTCTTCTGCACCCCCAGATGTAAAAGCGCGTCACAATGCAGAGTCCTAATCAATTCATACCGCAATGATGCCGGTACAACAAGACGCCAGCGTTCCTGCATCCCTTCCCTCCACATCAACAAGCCATCACGGAGAGCGGTTTCCGGCACGCCACCCGCACAGAGTCCCCCACTCCCCTTCACAGGCCGCTTACGTAACGTTACCAAAGAATCATCCAACATTTGTTCCCGAATCCACACAGACCTCGGGAGATGTAGAATGCCATCAGCCGGTCCCCCATCAGCCGGCCCCGGCTCAAGCGGAACTTCAGGCACATCGACTGCCAGCGCGACAGGCTGAGGGGGGTGCTGAATCGGGCCACACCTATGCGTCCCCAACGCACACGCGCAAGGGGATCGCTGTGGCAGCCTGGAAAGTGCGTCCGCATTAGCGTGACGCACTCCCTTCCGATGGTGAATTTGGAAGGAAATTCTTGCAGCGTGTCCAACCACCGCGCCAGCTGGCCGGATGGTTGGTCCATTTTAAGAGCATACTGCAAGGCCGCATGATCCGTGCGAACAATAAACGAACGACCGTACAGTTACGGTCGAAATTGGCGGAAAAAAAAACAATAGCCAAAAGTTCCCTGCGAGTGACGCAGTAGCGGGTTTCAGCGGGAGACAAAACCCGGCTACCATACGCCACCACGCGTTCCACACCACCTTTGGACTGAGACAACACCGCCCCAATGCCCGTATCACTCGCGTTCTGTATCCAGTATGAAGGGATGTGCAAAATCCGGGTAATCCAACGTCGGTGCCGTAGCCAATAGATCGCGTAGGCCTCGAAACGCCGCCTCCTCTGGCGGTCCCCAAGCAAATGTTTGTCCTTTACCCGTAAGGAGATGCAAAGGCCTCGCGATCGTAGCGAAATTTGGAACAAACCTCCGATAATATGAGGCGAACCCCAAAAACCGACACACATCCCCCACCGTGGCAGGGGTTGGCCAGTCACGGACACACGCAGTTTTGTCCGGATCTGTGGCCACCCCTTCCGCACTGACGATGTGCCCCAAATAACGCACGGAGTGTTGCAGTAGGTGACATTTCTTTGGCCTAAATTTCAAATTAGCAGAACGCATCCTGGTGAACACAGCCTCCAACCGCGATAAATGCTCGTCAAATGTGCGGCTGAAGACGATAATATCGTCTAAATATATAAGACATGTCTCCCACTGCAACCCCGTTAATACCAACTCCATCAACCTCTGAAAAGTGGCAGGGGCCGCATTCAGCCCCATCGGAAGGCAGTTAAATTGGAATAACCCCTGCGGCATACGGAAAGCAGTCTTTTCTCGCGAGGGCTCGTCAAGGGGAAGCTGCCAGAAGCCCGAAGAAAGATCCAGCGTTGAAAAGAACTTCGCCCCCGACAAGGCATCGAGAGAGTCGTCCATACGCGGCAGGGGATACGCATCTGCCACCGACACTTTATTAAATTTACGAAAGTCTACACAAAATCGCAATTTGCCATCTTTCTTCTTGACCAAAACAACAGGTGCGCCCCATGGGCTGTTAGACGGAGATATTATGTCCGCAGCCAACATGTCATCCACAGCCCCTCGAACATGCTCTCGCTCAGCCGGACTCATCCGATGCGAGTTCAACCGAATAGGGGCAGCGTCCCCTGTATCAATATGATGGTAAAGCAACGAGGTGCGTCCTAAGTCCAAATCGTCGGAGCTAAACACATCTTAATAGCTCAATAATAATTTACAAATCGCACAACATTGTTCCCCGGAAAGAGCAGAATTTTCCCCACACAATTCAGCAATCCAGCGATCACCTGCAGCTCCAGGCCCCGAAACACCTCCAACAACCCCCCGGCTGGACAGATCATCATGAGCTGTAAATGCAGTAGTGGCATGTGCCACAACGGTACCCGCCGGCACACACACGCTTTCAGCACTCGCGTTAAGCACCTGCAAAAACGGCTGCTGGTCTGGCCGGACAATAGTTTGTGCCTCAACCAGCGCCGATCCACCCGTAATGGTGGCGGACGGCGACAACAAAACCCCAATCGCTCCTTGACGACCAGGTACAGGCTTCCGATAACGCAACGGAATGAGCATCTGTGAGCCAGGTGGAATATCAACAGACACTTCGGACAACGCCTGCACCTGGGCAACAGGAGCAGGTCGCCCCCAGGGCGACGGCAAAAACGCAATTTTACGGCCTCCCGGTAATTCAATGCAGTTCTCATTAATTCTAATTAGAATGGGCATTTTGGCCAGAAAATATGTCCCTAATAAACAAGGAACCGCAAGAGACCTCGAAATTAACACAATTCCCGAGGCCGACACACCCCCGATAGCGATATTAGCGTCCACCTGGCCCACAATGCCCATGCTACCCCCGTTCGCGGCGACGCAGGAAGCGTAAGCAGGACTCACGGCCTCTGGTGGGATGTTCAAGAGATGGAATATTACATCCGAAATAATGGTCGCGGACGCTCCGGAATCTACCAAAATCCGTACGTCCACCCCTTGTATCGACCCAGGTACGGTGGACGAACCGGTAGCGGCCGCGACGACCCGCCGAGCCAACTTACGCCACTGCGTTACCGAGCGACAAGGCACAGTCAATGGCCTCCCGTTATTAACAACACCCGGATCGCATGACAACGGCGATGAGTGAGGTGTCAAGCCTTGCCGGGTGTCTGGTGCGCACCGACTTGCCTGTGCTGGCGAATCCTTTCTTGGAGCGGCCGCTGTCGAGGCCTCCTGCTGGGGTGGACCCGGGACGCGGGCCCAGCAGTCCCTGGCGTAGTGGCCCTTACGCCCGCAGCAGAAACAGTCGATGTCGTTGCGCCTTGCTGCGGGCGCCCCGTCCCGACACGGCCGTGTCGGCGGCGCAGCCCGCGGTCCCGGCCCACCGCGGCCCGGCCACGGAGCAGCAGCAGCCGACAGCTCCTGCGGGCCCCTGTCGTCCGGCACATAAACCGCCTTCTTGGGGTCCCACCCCAAGGCTCCCCCTTCGACGATGGGCCCCCCCGTCCACGCCGTAACTTGCTTCAACCGGCGCAGGTTGAACTGGGCGTCCAGACATTTAGCCGCGGCCCGGGATGTGAGCTTCTCGTGACCGCACACCGGCATAGGAATGCCGAGATCCCGGGACAACTCCAGCATCTTCCCCAGGATGAGAGGTTCCAGCAGGTCAGGCTCCGTCTCCGGGTATGCGGCCATAGCCAGCTCTAGTACCGCGCCCCTATACGCCACCGGAGACTCCTCGGGTGGGCGTTGTCGTTGCACAAACCGGCGATGAGCATCATCCGGCGGCTCGTAAGCGTCTGCCATTTCGTCGAACACCCCTCGCAATGTTTTCTTCTTCGCGGCTTTTATAGAGCGAAAAAATCTAACGGACTCGTCATCGAGAAGAGTCGGAAGAACTTCTAGTGCCTCGGTGTCAGTCCACCTCGCCGAGCGTACCGCTGCCAGAAATCTGCAGGCGAACGCACTCCAATCGCCCCCGATGGAGAATTCCTTGACAGTTGTTAGGTGACGACTGCGACTCCTCGGCGTGCTCCCTCCAGCCGCTGACTCATCCGGTGGCAAATTCAACATGGCGTCGCAACGTGGTGTCGACAAGATGGCGGCCGTCCGTTGCGGAGGGCCCAAAATGGCGGATTCCCGCCTTTCGTCGTGCGCGACGCCCAAGATGGCGTCTTCATGCCGCGTGGCCGATGGCGCCGACAGCGAAGACAACCCGGACTCCTGCGGACCACCAACATCTCCTTCCGACGCCGCCCTCGGCGTGACGAGCTCACATAACTGTGCAAGTACGTTCTTGAGAGTTTCAAGTTGCTCCGCCATCTGACTCCATCTTAAATCCGCGTCCTTTGGTGCAGACGGGTCTGCCGACACGGCGACCTCTTGGACCCCCGGACCCGCACTCGTCCCAGCACGGATCTCCTCCTCTGCCGGAGTCAGGCAGACCGCAGGAGGAAGGTCATCGTCGTCGGAAGATGAAGCCGATGCCGGAGACAAAATATTCTTTTTTCTCAGTTGTTTAGCCATGCCGTTACACTTTTGACACCAGTGCAATAAAAGACTCGGACGCTTCTCTCTGTCCTGTGTCCTTTATTTGGGTTCGATCTCTTTTCCCTCACGGCACTCCCCTATATACTCTTCGCTCTGCAGCCCCAGGCTGCTGTCGCTCACGTAGCCCAACTCCCTCCTAGCAGAACCGCTGCTGTCTCGTCGCGCAGACCCCCGCTGCCCAACTCCTCTCTTGCAGACCCGCTGCTGTTCTCGTCGCGCAGACCCCCGCTGCCCACCTCCTCTCTTGCAGACCCGCTGCTCTCTCTGCAGCTTCCTCGCTGCTCCTGCTGCCCCGGGGTCGGTCACCGTTGGCCGACGGTGCCTATCCTCGTGGCCCGTGTGTGTGGCGATCTCGCCACTCCCTCTCTCACCCTTCGCCCTGCGTGGCCTCACACTTTCCCAGTCTCAGATCACTCCCCTACTGCTTCCGGTTCCCCCCCTTATAGACCTGAACCCTCTCCCCCACGTGACGTAACTCCTCCCCCCATGACGTCACTTCCGGGAGGTCGTTTACGCCCGCATTACAAATACAAGAAATTCCGGAATCCAAGCCCGGTAGTTTTATTTTTCTGGGATGAGTCGGCCATCATAAGGACTCCTTCGTTCATCAATAAATTAGCAATTGCCTTTATATCATGATAATAACTTGACACCAATGATGATATCATGATTAAAATCTAAATTAGCGTAAAATAAGCAATTCAAGAAACGCGTCATTGAAAGGGTTTGTTCCTGACTCAAGCTGGGCAAATTCTTGACTCATTGTCCTATTCTCTGTCAGTTTACTATTCAAAAGTTATGATTTTTACATGAAGCCTCGTATACAAGTACTCGTATTTATGCGTTATGTCGACACAAAGGTAGCTTGTTGGTCTCGGGGTATGGTTCTCGCTTTGAATGCAAGAAGTTCCGGATTCTTTGCCTGGTAGTTTTATTTTTCTGGGATGAGTCGGCCATCATAGGGACAATACACGAAGACTCCTGCGACCTGAGTTGTATTCATCTCAATAGATTGTTAGAGTGTGTGGTGAGTCAAGTTAGAAATGTCATTAAATATTGGTTCCCATATCATTGTTTTTGTTATAGAAAAGTGATATTGCTTTTCGTGCAAGTCTGTAACCATGCATTTTCAACCAACATCTTGTATTAAGAACATTTTCAAAACTTATTTGGGTCAAAAATGTTCATTATCTCTCAGCAAAGTTACATCTCATGAGATAATCGAAGTGTTGATTTAACCTAATTTTCATACATTATTCACTGGTTGAAAACGTGTGGCTCGTTGGTCTAGGGGTATGATTTTCGCTTCGGGTGCGAGAGGTCCTGGGTTCAAATCCCGGACGAGCCCAAGCACCATTTTCTTGGGGATTGGTCAATTTTGAACTGGCCCTGGCTTTTATCTTCACAACTTTTCCTGCACAGCATGCTGAGGTATGGGCAATCAATGCTATCAATGACATAGCGTAGGGACTCCTTCGTTCATCAATAAATTAGCAATTGCCTTTATATCATGATAATAACTTGACACCAATGATGATATCATGATTAAAATCTAAATTAGTGTAAAATAAGCAATTCAAGAAACGCATCATTGAAAGGGTTTGTGCCTGACTCAAGCTGGGCAAATTCTTGACTCATTGTCCTATTCTCTGTCAGTTTACTATTCAAAAGTTATGATTTTTACATGAAGCCTCGTATACAAGTACTCGTATTTATGCGTTATGTGGACACAAAGGTAGCTTGTTGATCTCGGGGTATGGTTCTCGCTTTGAATGCAAGAAATTCAGGAATCCAAGCCTGGTAGTTTTATTTTTCTGGGATGAGTCGGCCATCATAGGGACAATACACGAATACTCCTGCGACCTGAGTTGTATTCATCTCAATAGATTGTTAGAGTGTGTGGTGAGTCAAGTTAGAAATGTCATTAAATATTGGTTCCCATATCATTGTTTTTGTTATAGAAAAGTGATATTGCTTTTCGTGCAAGTCTATAACCATGCATTTTCAACCAACATCTTGTATTAAGAACATTTTCAAAACTTATTTGGGTCAAAAATGTTCATTATCTCTCAGCAAAGTTACATCTCATGAGATAATCGAAGTGTTGATTTAACCTCATTTTCATTCATTATTCACTGGTTGAAAACGAGTGGCTCGTGGGTCTAGGGGTATGATTTGCGCTTCGGGTGCGAGAGGTCCTGGGTTCAAATCCCGGACGAGCCCAAGCACCATTTTCTTGGGGATTGGTCAATTTTGAACTGGCCCTGGCTTTTATCTTCACAACTTTTGCTGCACAGCATGCTGAGGTATGGACAATCAATGCTATCAATGACATAGCGTAGGGACTACTTCGTTCATCCATAAATTAGCAATCATGATAATATCTTGACACCAATGATGATACCATGATTAAAATCAAAATTCGTGTAAAATAAGCAATTCAAGAAATCGCATCATTGAAAGGGTTTGTGCCTGACTCAATATGGGCAAATTCTTGTCTCATTGTGCTATTCTCTTTCAGTTTACTATTCAAAAGTTATGATTTTTACATGAAGCCTCGTATACAAGTACTCGTATTTATGCGTTATGTGGACACAAAGGTAGCTTGTTGATCTCGGGGTATGGTTCTCGCTTTGAATGCAAGAAATTCCGGAATCCAAGCCCGGTAGTTTTATTTTTCTGGGATGAGTCGGCCATCATAAGGACAATACACGAAGACTCCTGTGACCTGAGTTGTATTCATCTCAATAGATTGTTAGAGTGTGTGGTGAGTCAAGTTAGAAATGTCATTAAATATTGGTTCCCATATCATTGTTTTTGTTATAGAAAAGTGATATTGCTTTTCGTGCAAGTCTATAACCATGCATTTTCAACCAACATCTTGTATTAAGAACATTTTCAAAACTTATTTGGGTCAAAAATGTTCATTATCTCTCAGCAAAGTTACATCTCATGAGATAATCGAAGTGTTGATTTAACCTCATTTTCATACATTATTCACTGGTTGAAAACGTGTGGCTCGTTGGTCTAGGGGTATGATTTTCGCTTCGGGTGCGAGAGGTCCCGGGTTCAAATCCCGGACGAGCCCAAGCACCATTTTCTTGGGGATTGGTCAATTTTGAACTGGCCCTGGCTTTTATCTTCACAACTTTTGCTGCACAGCATGCTGAGGTATGGGCAAACAATGCTATCAATGACATAGCGTAAGGACTACTTCGTTCATCCATAAATTAGCAATCATGATAATATCTTGACACCAATGATGATACCATGATTAAAATCAAAATTTGTGTAAAATAAGCAATTCAAGAAATCGCGTCATTGAAAGGGTTTGTGCCTGACTCAATCTGGGCAAATTCTTGACTCATTGTGCTATTCTCTTTCAGTTTACTATTCAAAAGTTATGATTATTACATGAAGCCTCGTATACAAGTACTCGTATTCATGCGTTATGTGGACACAAAGGTAGCTTGTTGATCTCGGGGTATGGTTCTCGCTTTGAATGCAAGAAATTCCCGAATCCAAGCTCGGTAGTTTTATTTTTCTGGGATGAGTCGGCCATCATAAGGACAATACACGAAGACTCCTGCGACCTGAGTTGTATTCATCTCAATAGATTGTTAGAGTGTGTGGTGAGTCAAGTTATAAATGTCACTAAATATTGGTTCCCATATCATTGTTTTTTGTTATAGAAAAGTGATATTGCTTTTCGTGCAAGTCTATAACCATGCATTTTGAACCAACATCTTGTATTAAGAACATTTTTAAAACTTATTTGTGACAAAAATGTTTATTATCTCTCAGCAAAGTTACATCTCATGAGATAATCGAAGTGTTGATTGAACCTCATTTTCATACATTATTCACTGGTTGAAAACGTGTGGCTCGTTGGTCTAGGGGCATGATTTTCTCTTCGGGTGCGAAAGGTCCCAGGTTCAAATCCCGGACGAGCCCAAGCACCATTTTCTTGGGGATTGGTCAATTTTGAACTGGCCCTGGCTTTTATCTTCACAACTTTTGCTGCACAGCATGCTGAGGTATGGACAATCAATACTATCAATGACATAGCGTAGGGACTCCTTCGTTCATCAATAAATTAGCAATTGCCTTTATATCATGATAATAACTTGACACCAATGATGATATCATGATTAAAATCTAAATTAGTGTAAAATAAGCAATTCAAGAAATCGCGTCATTGAAAGGGTTTGTGCCTGACTCAATCTGGGCAAATTCTTGACTCATTGTGCTATTCTCTTTCAGTTTACTATTCAAAAGTTATGATTTTTACATGAAGCCTCGTATACAAGTACTCGTATTTATGCGTTATGTGGACACAAATGTAGCTTGTTGATCTCGGGGTATGGTTCTCGCTTTGAATGCAAGAAATTCCGGAATCCAAGCCCGGTAGTTTTATTTTTCTGGGATGAGTCGGCCATCATAAGGACAATACACGAAGACTCCTTTGACCTGAGTTGTATTCATCTCAATAGATTGTTAGAGTGTGTGGTGAGTCAAGTTAGAAATGTCATTAAATATTGGTTCCCATATCATTGTTTTTGTTATAGAAAAGTGATATTGCTTTTCGTGCAAGTCTATAACCATGCATTTTCAACCAACATCTTGTATTAAGAACATTTTCAAAACTTATTTGGGTCAAAAATGTTCATTATCTCTCAGCAAAGTTACATCTCATGAGATAATCGAAGTGTTGATTTAACCTCATTTTCATACATTATTCACTGGTTGAAAACGTGTGGCTCGTTGGTCTAGGGGTATGATTTTCGCTTCGGGTGCGAGAGGTCCCGGGTTCAAATCCCGGACGAGCCCAAGCACCATTTTCTTGGGGATTGGTCAATTTTGAACTGGCCCTGGCTTTTATCTTCACAACTTTTGCTGCACAGCATGCTGAGGTATGGGCAAACAATGCTATCAATGACATAGCGTAAGGACTACTTCGTTCATCCATAAATTAGCAATCATGATAATATCTTGACACCAATGATGATACCATGATTAAAATCAAAATTCGTGTAAAATAAGCAATTCAAGAAATCGCATCATTGAAAGGGTTTGTGCCTGACTCAATATGGGCAAATTCTTGTCTCATTGTGCTATTCTCTTTCAGTTTACTATTCAAAAGTTATGATTTTTACATGAAGCCTCGTATACAAGTACTCGTATTTATGCGTTATGTGGACACAAAGGTAGCTTGTTGATCTCGGGGTATGGTTCTCGCTTTGAATGCAAGAAATTCCGGAATCCAAGCCCGGTAGTTTTATTTTTCTGGGATGAGTCGGCCATCATAAGGACAATACACGAAGACTCCTGTGACCTGAGTTGTATTCATCTCAATAGATTGTTAGAGTGTGTGGTGAGTCAAGTTAGAAATGTCATTAAATATTGGTTCCCATATCATTGTTTTCGTTATAGAAAAGTGATATTGCTTTTCGTGCAAGTCTATAACCATGCATTTTCAACCAACATCTTGTATTAAGAACATTTTCAAAACTTATTTGGGTCAAAAATGTTCATTATCTCTCAGCAAAGTTACATCTCATGAGATAATCGAAGTGTTGATTTAACCTCATTTTCATACATTATTCACTGGTTGAAAACGTGTGGCTCGTTGGTCTAGGGGTATGATTTTCGCTTCGGGTGCGAGAGGTCCCGGGTTCAAATCCCGGACGAGCCCAAGCACCATTTTCTTGGGGATTGGTCAATTTTGAACTGGCCCTGGCTTTTATCTTCACAACTTTTGCTGCACAGCATGCTGAGGTATGGGCAAACAATGCTATCAATGACATAGCGTAAGGACTACTTCGTTCATCCATAAATTAGCAATCATGATAATATCTTGACACCAATGATGATACCATGATTAAAATCAAAATTTGTGTAAAATAAGCAATTCAAGAAATCGCGTCATTGAAAGGGTTTGTGCCTGACTCAATCTGGGCAAATTCTTGACTCATTGTGCTATTCTCTTTCAGTTTACTATTCAAAAGTTATGATTATTACATGAAGCCTCGTATACAAGTACTCGTATTCATGCGTTATGTGGACACAAAGGTAGCTTGTTGATCTCGGGGTATGGTTCTCGCTTTGAATGCAAGAAATTCCCGAATCCAAGCTCGGTAGTTTTATTTTTCTGGGATGAGTCGGCCATCATAAGGACAATACACGAAGACTCCTGCGACCTGAGTTGTATTCATCTCAATAGATTGTTAGAGTGTGTGGTGAGTCAAGTTATAAATGTCACTAAATATTGGTTCCCATATCATTGTTTTTTGTTATAGAAAAGTGATATTGCTTTTCGTGCAAGTCTATAACCATGCATTTTGAACCAACATCTTGTATTAAGAACATTTTTAAAACTTATTTGTGACAAAAATGTTTATTATCTCTCAGCAAAGTTACATCTCATGAGATAATCGAAGTGTTGATTGAACCTCATTTTCATACATTATTCACTGGTTGAAAACGTGTGGCTCGTTGGTCTAGGGGCATGATTTTCTCTTCGGGTGCGAAAGGTCCCAGGTTCAAATCCCGGACGAGCCCAAGCACCATTTTCTTGGGGATTGGTCAATTTTGAACTGGCCCTGGCTTTTATCTTCACAACTTTTGCTGCACAGCATACTGAGGTATGGACAATCAATACTATCAATGACATAGCGTAGGGACTCCTTCGTTCATCAATAAATTAGCAATTGCCTTTATATCATGATAATAACTTGACACCAATGATGATATCATGATTAAAATCTAAATTAGTGTAAAATAAGCAATTCAAGAAATCGCGTCATTGAAAGGGTTTGTGCCTGACTCAATCTGGGCAAATTCTTGACTCATTGTGCTATTCTCTTTCAGTTTACTATTCAAAAGTTATGATTTTTACATGAAGCCTCGTATACAAGTACTCGTATTTATGCGTTATGTGGACACAAATGTAGCTTGTTGATCTCGGGGTATGGTTCTCGCTTTGAATGCAAGAAATTCCGGAATCCAAGCCCGGTAGTTTTATTTTTCTGGGATGAGTCGGCCATCATAAGGACAATACACGAAGACTCCTGTGACCTGAGTTGTATTCATCTCAATAGATTGTTAGAGTGTGTGGTGAGTCAAGTTAGAAATGTCATTAAATATTGGTTCCCATATCATTGTTTTTGTTATAGAAAAGTGATATTGCTTTTCGTGCAAGTCTATAACCATGCATTTTCAACCAACATCTTGTATTAAGAACATTTTCAAAACTTATTTGGGTCAAAAATGTTCATTATCTCTCAGCAAAGTTACATCTCATGAGATAATCGAAGTGTTGATTTAACCTCATTTTCATACATTATTCACTGGTTGAAAACGTGTGGCTCGTTGGTCTAGGGGTATGATTTTCGCTTCGGGTGCGAGAGGTCCCGGGTTCAAATCCCGGACGAGCCCAAGCACCATTTTCTTGGGGATTGGTCAATTTTGAACTGGCCCTGGCTTTTATCTTCACAACTTTTGCTGCACAGCATGCTGAGGTATGGGCAAACAATGCTATCAATGACATAGCGTAAGGACTACTTCGTTCATCCATAAATTAGCAATCATGATAATATCTTGACACCAATGATGATACCATGATTAAAATCAAAATTCGTGTAAAATAAGCAATTCAAGAAATCGCATCATTGTTGTTTGTGCCTGACTCAATATGGGCAAATTCTTGTCTCATTGTGTTATTCTCTTTCAGTTTACTATTCAAAAGTTATGATTTTTACATGAAGCCTCGTATACAAGTACTCGTATTTATGCGTTATGTGGACACAAAGGTAGCTTGTTGATCTCGGGGTATGGTTCTCGCTTTGAATGCAAGAAATTCCGGAATCCAAGCCCGGTAGTTTTATTTTTCTGGGATGAGTCGGCCATCATAAGGACAATACACGAAGACTCCTGTGACCTGAGTTGTATTCATCTCAATAGATTGTTAGAGTGTGTGGTGAGTCAAGTTAGAAATGTCATTAAATATTGGTTCCCATATCATTGTTTTTGTTATAGAAAAGTGATATTGCTTTTCGTGCAAGTCTATAACCATGCATTTTCAACCAACATCTTGTATTAAGAACATTTTCAAAACTTATTTGGGTCAAAAATGTTCATTATCTCTCAGCAAAGTTACATCTCATGAGATAATCGAAGTGTTGATTTAACCTCATTTTCATACATTATTCACTGGTTGAAAACGTGTGGCTCGTTGGTCTAGGGGTATGATTTTCGCTTCGGGTGCGAGAGGTCCCGGGTTCAAATCCCGGACGAGCCCAAGCACCATTTTCTTGGGGATTGGTCAATTTTGAACTGGCCCTGGCTTTTATCTTCACAACTTTTGCTGCACAGCATGCTGAGGTATGGGCAAACAATGCTATCAATGACATAGCGTAAGGACTACTTCGTTCATCCATAAATTAGCAATCATGATAATATCTTGACACCAATGATGATACCATGATTAAAATCAAAATTTGTGTAAAATAAGCAATTCAAGAAATCGCGTCATTGAAAGGGTTTGTGCCTGACTCAATCTGGGCAAATTCTTGACTCATTGTGCTATTCTCTTTCAGTTTACTATTCAAAAGTTATGATTATTACATGAAGCCTCGTATACAAGTACTCGTATCCATGCGTTATGTGGACACAAAGGTAGCTTGTTGATCTCGGGGTATGGTTCTCGCTTTGAATGCAAGAAATTCCCGAATCCAAGCTCGGTAGTTTTATTTTTCTGGGATGAGTCGGCCATCATAAGGACAATACACGAAGACTCCTGCGACCTGAGTTGTATTCATCTCAATAGATTGTTAGAGTGTGTGGTGAGTCAAGTTATAAATGTCACTAAATATTGGTTCCCATATCATTGTTTTTTGTTATAGAAAAGTGATATTGCTTTTCGTGCAAGTCTATAACCATGCATTTTGAACCAACATCTTGTATTAAGAACATTTTTAAAACTTATTTGTGACAAAAATGTTTATTATCTCTCAGCAAAGTTACATCTCATGAGATAATCGAAGTGTTGATTGAACCTCATTTTCATACATTATTCACTGGTTGAAAACGTGTGGCTCGTTGGTCTAGGGGCATGATTTTCTCTTCGGGTGCGAAAGGTCCCAGGTTCAAATCCCGGACGAGCCCAAGCACCATTTTCTTGGGGATTGGTCAATTTTGAACTGGCCCTGGCTTTTATCTTCACAACTTTTGCTGCACAGCATGCTGAGGTATGGACAATCAATACTATCAATGACATAGCGTAGGGACTCCTTCGTTCATCAATAAATTAGCAATTGCCTTTATATCATGATAATAACTTGACACCAATGATGATATCATGATTAAAATCTAAATTAGTGTAAAATAAGCAATTCAAGAAATCGCGTCATTGAAAGGGTTTGTGCCTGACTCAATCTGGGCAAATTCTTGACTCATTGTGCTATTCTCTTTCAGTTTACTATTCAAAAGTTATGATTATTACATGAAGCCTCGTATACAAGTACTCGTATCCATGCGTTATGTGGACACAAAGGTAGCTTGTTGATCTCGGGGTATGGTTCTCGCTTTGAATGCAAGAAATTCCCGAATCCAAGCTCGGTAGTTTTATTTTTCTGGGATGAGTCGGCCATCATAAGGACAATACACGAAGACTCCTGCGACCTGAGTTGTATTCATCTCAATAGATTGTTAGAGTGTGTGGTGAGTCAAGTTATAAATGTCACTAAATATTGGTTCCCATATCATTGTTTTTTGTTATAGAAAAGTGATATTGCTTTTCGTGCAAGTCTATAACCATGCATTTTGAACCAACATCTTGTATTAAGAACATTTTTAAAACTTATTTGTGACAAAAATGTTTATTATCTCTCAGCAAAGTTACATCTCATGAGATAATCGAAGTGTTGATTGAACCTCATTTTCATACATTATTCACTGGTTGAAAACGTGTGGCTCGTTGGTCTAGGGGCATGATTTTCTCTTCGGGTGCGAAAGGTCCCAGGTTCAAATCCCGGACGAGCCCAAGCACCATTTTCTTGGGGATTGGTCAATTTTGAACTGGCCCTGGCTTTTATCTTCACAACTTTTGCTGCACAGCATGCTGAGGTATGGACAATCAATACTATCAATGACATAGCGTAGGGACTCCTTCGTTCATCAATAAATTAGCAATTGCCTTTATATCATGATAATAACTTGACACCAATGATGATATCATGATTAAAATCTAAATTAGTGTAAAATAAGCAATTCAAGAAATCGCGTCATTGAAAGGGTTTGTGCCTGACTCAATCTGGGCAAATTCTTGACTCATTGTGCTATTCTCTTTCAGTTTACTATTCAAAAGTTATGATTTTTACATGAAGCCTCGTATACAAGTACTCGTATTTATGCGTTATGTGGACACAAATGTAGCTTGTTGATCTCGGGGTATGGTTCTCGCTTTGAATGCAAGAAATTCCGGAATCCAAGCCCGGTAGTTTTATTTTTCTGGGATGAGTCGGCCATCATAAGGACAATACACGAAGACTCCTGTGACCTGAGTTGTATTCATCTCAATAGATTGTTAGAGTGTGTGGTGAGTCAAGTTAGAAATGTCATTAAATATTGGTTCCCATATCATTGTTTTTGTTATAGAAAAGTGATATTGCTTTTCGTGCAAGTCTATAACCATGCATTTTCAACCAACATCTTGTATTAAGAACATTTTCAAAACTTATTTGGGTCAAAAATGTTCATTATCTCTCAGCAAAGTTACATCTCATGAGATAATCGAAGTGTTGATTTAACCTCATTTTCATACATTATTCACTGGTTGAAAACGTGTGGCTCGTTGGTCTAGGGGTATGATTTTCGCTTCGGGTGCGAGAGGTCCCGGGTTCAAATCCCGGACGAGCCCAAGCACCATTTTCTTGGGGATTGGTCAATTTTGAACTGGCCCTGGCTTTTATCTTCACAACTTTTGCTGCACAGCATGCTGAGGTATGGGCAAACAATGCTATCAATGACATAGCGTAAGGACTACTTCGTTCATCAATAAATTAGCAATCATGATAATATCTTGACACCAATGATGATACCATGATTAAAATCAAAATTTGTGTAAAATAAGCAATTCAAGAAATCGCGTCATTGAAAGGGTTTGTGCCTGACTCAATCTGGGCAAATTCTTGACTCATTGTGCTATTCTCTTTCAGTTTACTATTCAAAAGTTATGATTATTACATGAAGCCTCGTATACAAGTACTCGTATTTATGCGTTATGTGGACACAAAGGTAGCTTGTTGATCTCGGGGTATGGTTCTCGCTTTGAATGCAAGAAATTCCCGAATCCAAGCTCGGTAGTTTTATTTTTCTGGGATGAGTCGGCCATCATAAGGACAATACACGAAGACTCCTGCGACCTGAGTTGTATTCATCTCAATAGATTGTTAGAGTGTGTGGTGAGTCAAGTTAGAAATGTCATTAAATATTGGTTCCCATATCATTGTTTTTGTTATAGAAAAGTGATATTGCTTTTCGTGCAAGTCTATAACCATGCATTTTCAACCAACATCTTGTATTAAGAACATTTTCAAAACTTATTTGGGTCAAAAATGTTCATTATCTCTCAGCAAAGTTACATCTCATGAGATAATCGAAGTGTTGATTTAACCTCATTTTCATTCATTATTCACTGGTTGAAAACGAGTGGCTCGTGGGTCTAGGGGTATGATTTGCGCTTCGGGTGCGAGAGGTCCTGGGTTCAAATCCCGGACGAGCCCAAGCACCATTTTCTTGGGGATTGGTCAATTTTGAACTGGCCCTGGCTTTTATCTTCACAACTTTTGCTGCACAGCATGCTGAGGTATGGACAATCAATGCTATCAATGACATAGCGTAGGGACTACTTCGTTCATCCATAAATTAGCAATCATGATAATATCTTGACACCAATGATGATACCATGATTAAAATCAAAATTCGTGTAAAATAAGCAATTCAAGAAATCGCATCATTGAAAGGGTTTGTGCCTGACTCAATATGGGCAAATTCTTGTCTCATTGTGCTATTCTCTTTCAGTTTACTATTCAAAAGTTATGATTTTTACATGAAGCCTCGTATACAAGTACTCGTATTTATGCGTTATGTGGACACAAAGGTAGCTTGTTGATCTCGGGGTATGGTTCTCGCTTTGAATGCAAGAAATTCCGGAATCCAAGCCCGGTAGTTTTATTTTTCTGGGATGAGTCGGCCATCATAAGGACAATACACGAAGACTCCTGTGACCTGAGTTGTATTCATCTCAATAGATTGTTAGAGTGTGTGGTGAGTCAAGTTAGAAATGTCATTAAATATTGGTTCCCATATCATTGTTTTTGTTATAGAAAAGTGATATTGCTTTTCGTGCAAGTCTATAACCATGCATTTTCAACCAACATCTTGTATTAAGAACATTTTCAAAACTTATTTGGGTCAAAAATGTTCATTATCTCTCAGCAAAGTTACATCTCATGAGATAATCGAAGTGTTGATTTAACCTCATTTTCATACATTATTCACTGGTTGAAAACGTGTGGCTCGTTGGTCTAGGGGTATGATTTTCGCTTCGGGTGCGAAAGGTCCCGGGTTCAAATCCCGGACGAGCCCAAGCACCATTTTCTTGGGGATTGGTCAATTTTGAACTGGCCCTGGCTTTTATCTTCACAACTTTTGCTGCACAGCATGCTGAGGTATGGGCAAACAATGCTATCAATGACATAGCGTAAGGACTACTTCGTTCATCCATAAATTAGCAATCATGATAATATCTTGACACCAATGATGATACCATGATTAAAATCAAAATTTGTGTAAAATAAGCAATTCAAGAAATCGCGTCATTGAAAGGGTTTGTGCCTGACTCAATCTGGGCAAATTCTTGACTCATTGTGCTATTCTCTTTCAGTTTACTATTCAAAAGTTATGATTATTACATGAAGCCTCGTATACAAGTACTCGTATTCATGCGTTATGTGGACACAAAGGTAGCTTGTTGATCTCGGGGTATGGTTCTCGCTTTGAATGCAAGAAATTCCCGAATCCAAGCTCGGTAGTTTTATTTTTCTGGGATGAGTCGGCCATCATAAGGACAATACACGAAGACTCCTGCGACCTGAGTTGTATTCATCTCAATAGATTGTTAGAGTGTGTGGTGAGTCAAGTTATAAATGTCACTAAATATTGGTTCCCATATCATTGTTTTTGTTATAGAAAAGTGATATTGCTTTTCGTGCAAGTCTATAACCATGCATTTTGAACCAACATCTTGTATTAAGAACATTTTTAAAACTTATTTGTGACAAAAATGTTTATTATCTCTCAGCAAAGTTACATCTCATGAGATAATCGAAGTGTTGATTGAACCTCATTTTCATACATTATTCACTGGTTGAAAACGTGTGGCTCGTTGGTCTAGGGGCATGATTTTCTCTTCGGGTGCGAAAGGTCCCAGGTTCAAATCCCGGACGAGCCCAAGCACCATTTTCTTGGGGATTGGTCAATTTTGAACTGGCCCTGGCTTTTATCTTCACAACTTTTGCTGCACAGCATGCTGAGGTATGGACAATCAATACTATCAATGACATAGCGTAGGGACTCCTTCGTTCATCAATAAATTAGCAATTGCCTTTATATCATGATAATAACTTGACACCAATGATGATATCATGATTAAAATCTAAATTAGTGTAAAATAAGCAATTCAAGAAATCGCGTCATTGAAAGGGTTTGTGCCTGACTCAATCTGGGCAAATTCTTGACTCATTGTGCTATTCTCTTTCAGTTTACTATTCAAAAGTTATGATTTTTACATGAAGCCTCGTATACAAGTACTCGTATTTATGCGTTATGTGGACACAAATGTAGCTTGTTGATCTCGGGGTATGGTTCTCGCTTTGAATGCAAGAAATTCCGGAATCCAAGCCCGGTAGTTTTATTTTTCTGGGATGAGTCGGCCATCATAAGGACAATACACGAAGACTCCTGTGACCTGAGTTGTATTCATCTCAATAGATTGTTAGAGTGTGTGGTGAGTCAAGTTAGAAATGTCATTAAATATTGGTTCCCATATCATTGTTTTTGTTATAGAAAAGTGATATTGCTTTTCGTGCAAGTCTATAACCATGCATTTTCAACCAACATCTTGTATTAAGAACATTTTCAAAACTTATTTGGGTCAAAAATGTTCATTATCTCTCAGCAAAGTTACATCTCATGAGATAATCGAAGTGTTGATTTAACCTCATTTTCATACATTATTCACTGGTTGAAAACGTGTGGCTCGTTGGTCTAGAGGTATGATTTTCGCTTCGGGTGCGAGAGGTCCCGGGTTCAAATCCCGGACGAGCCCAAGCACCATTTTCTTGGGGATTGGTCAATTTTGAACTGGCCCTGGCTTTTATCTTCACAACTTTTGCTGCACAGCATGCTGAGGTATGGGCAAACAATGCTATCAATGACATAGCGTAAGGACTACTTCGTTCATCAATAAATTAGCAATCATGATAATATCTTGACACCAATGATGATACCATGATTAAAATCAAAATTTGTGTAAAATAAGCAATTCAAGAATTCGCGTCATTGAAAGGGTTTGTGCCTGACTCAATCTGGGCAAATTCTTGACTCATTGTGCTATTCTCTTTCAGTTTACTATTCAAAAGTTATGATTATTACATGAAGCCTCGTATACAAGTACTCGTATTTATGCGTTATGTGGACACAAAGGTAGCTTGTTGATCTCGGGGTATGGTTCTCGCTTTGAATGCAAGAAATTCCGGAATCCAAGCCCGGTAGTTTTATTTTTCTGGGATGAGTCGGCCATCATAAGGACAATACACGAAGACTCCTGCGACCTGAGTTGTATTCATCTCAATAGATTGTTAGAGTGTGTGGTGAGTCAAGTTATAAATGTCATTAAATATTGGTTCCCATATCATTGTTTTTGTTATAGAAAAGTGATATTGCTTTTCGTGCAAGTCTATAACCATGCATTTTGAACCAACATCTTGTATTAAGAACATTTTTAAAACTTATTTGTGACAAAAATGTTCATTATCTCTCAGCAAAGTTACATTTCATGAGATAATCGAAGTGTTGATTGAACCTCATTTTCATACATTATTCACTAGTTGAAAACGTGTGGCTCGTTGGTCTAGGGGCATGATTTTCTCTTCGGGTGCGAAAGGTCCCAGGTTCAAATCCCGGACGAGCCCAAGCACCATTTTCTTGGGGATTGGTCAATTTTTAACTGGCCCTGGCTTTTATCTTCACAACTTTTGCTGCACAGCATGCTGAGGTATGGACAATCAATACTATCAATGACATAGCGTAGGGACTCCTTCGTTCATCAATAAATTAGCAATTGCCTTTATATCATCATAATAACTTGACACCAATGATGATATCATGATTAAAATCTAAATTAGTGTAAAATAAGCAATTCAAGAAATCGCGTCATTGAAAGGGTTTGTGCCTGACTCAATCTGGGCAAATTCTTGACTCATTGTGCTATTCTCTTTCAGTTTACTATTCAAAAGTTATGATTTTTACATGAAGCCTCGTATACAAGTACTCGTATTTATGCGTTATGTGGACACAAATGTAGCTTGTTGATCTCGGGGTATGGTTCTCGCTTTGAATGCAAGAAATTCCGGAATCCAAGCACGGCAGTTTTATTTTTCTGGGATGAGTCGGCCATCATAAGGACAATACACGAAGACTCCTGTGACCTGAGTTGTATTCATCTCAATAGATTGTTAGAGTGTGTGGTGAATCAAGTTAGAAATGTCATTAAATATTGGTTCCCATATCATTGTTTTTGTCATAGAAAAGTGATATTGCTTTTCGTGCAAGTCTATAACCATGCATTTTCAACCAACATCTTGTATTAAGAACATTTTCAAAACTTATTTGGGTCAAAAATGTTCATTATCTCTCAGCAAAGTTACATCTCATGAGATAATCGAAGTGTTGATTGAACCTCATTTGCATACATTATTCACTGCTTGAAGATGAGTGGCTCGTTGGTCTAGGGGTATGATTCTCGCTTTGGGTGCGAGAGGTCCCGGGTTCAAATCCCGGACGAGCCCAAGCACCATTTTCTTGGGGATTGGTCAATTTTGAACTGGCCCTGGCTTTTATCTTCACAACTTTTGCTGCACAGCATGCTGAGGTATGGGCAATCAATGCTATCAATGACATAGCGTAGGGACTACTTCGTTCATCCATGAATTAGCAATCATGATAATATCTTGACACCAATGATGATACCATGATTAAAATCAAAATTCGTGTAAAATAAGCAATTCAAGAAATCGCATCATTGAAAGGGTTTGTGCCTGACTCAATCTGCGCAAATTCTTGACTCATTGTGCTATTCTCTTTCAGTTTACTATTCAAAAGTTATGATTTTTACATGAAGCCTCGTATACAAGTACTCGTATTTATGCGTTATGTGGACACAAAGGTAGCTTGTTGATCTCGGGGTATGGTTCTCGCTTTGAATGCAAGAAATTCCCGAATCCAAGCCCGGTAGTTTTATTTTTCTGGGATGAGTCGGCCATCATAAGGACAATACACGAAGACTCCTGCGACCTGAGTTGTATTCATCTCAATAGATTGTTAGAGTGTGTGGTGAGTCAAGTTATAAATGTCACTAAATATTGGTTCCCATATCATTGTTTTTGTTATAGAAAAGTGATATTGCTTTTCGTGCAAGTCTATAACCATGCATTTTGAACCAACATCTTGTATTAAGAACATTTTTAAAACTTATTTGTGACAAAAATGTTTATTATCTCTCAGCAAAGTTACATCTCATGAGATAATCGAAGTGTTGATTGAACCTCATTTTCATACATTATTCACTGGTTGAAAACGTGTGGCTCGTTGGTCTAGGGGCATGATTTTCTCTTCGGGTGCGAAAGGTCCCAGGTTCAAATCCCGGACGAGCCCAAGCACCATTTTCTTGGGGATTGGTCAATTTTGAACTGGCCCTGGCTTTTATCTTCACAACTTTTGCTGCACAGCATGCTGAGGTATGGACAATCAATACTATCAATGACATAGCGTAGGGACTCCTTCGTTCATCAATAAATTAGCAATTGCCTTTATATCATGATAATAACTTGACACCAATGATGATATCATGATTAAAATCTAAATTAGTGTAAAATAAGCAATTCAAGAAATCGCGTCATTGAAAGGGTTTGTGCCTGACTCAATCTGGGCAAATTCTTGACTCATTGTGCTATTCTCTTTCAGTTTACTATTCAAAAGTTATGATTTTTACATGAAGCCTCGTATACAAGTACTCGTATTTATGCGTTATGTGGACACAAATGTAGCTTGTTGATCTCGGGGTATGGTTCTCGCTTTGAATGCAAGAAATTCCGGAATCCAAGCCCGGTAGTTTTATTTTTCTGGGATGAGTCGGCCATCATAAGGACAATACACGAAGACTCCTGTGACCTGAGTTGTATTCATCTCAATAGATTGTTAGAGTGTGTGGTGAGTCAAGTTAGAAATGTCATTAAATATTGGTTCCCATATCATTGTTTTTGTTATAGAAAAGTGATATTGCTTTTCGTGCAAGTCTATAACCATGCATTTTCAACCAACATCTTGTATTAAGAACATTTTCAAAACTTATTTGGGTCAAAAATGTTCATTATCTCTCAGCAAAGTTACATCTCATGAGATAATCGAAGTGTTGATTTAACCTCATTTTCATACATTATTCACTGGTTGAAAACGTGTGGCTCGTTGGTCTAGGGGTATGATTTTCGCTTCGGGTGCGAGAGGTCCCGGGTTCAAATCCCGGACGAGCCCAAGCACCATTTTCTTGGGGATTGGTCAATTTTGAACTGGCCCTGGCTTTTATCTTCACAACTTTTGCTGCACAGCATGCTGAGGTATGGGCAAACAATGCTATCAATGACATAGCGTAAGGACTACTTCGTTCATCAATAAATTAGCAATCATGATAATATCTTGACACCAATGATGATACCATGATTAAAATCAAAATTTGTGTAAAATAAGCAATTCAAGAAATCGCGTCATTGAAAGGGTTTGTGCCTGACTCAATCTGGGCAAATTCTTGACTCATTGTGCTATTCTCTTTCAGTTTACTATTCAAAAGTTATGATTATTACATGAAGCCTCGTATACAAGTACTCGTATTTATGCGTTATGTGGACACAAAGGTAGCTTGTTGATCTCGGGGTATGGTTCTCGCTTTGAATGCAAGAAATTCCCGAATCCAAGCTCGGTAGTTTTATTTTTCTGGGATGAGTCGGCCATCATAAGGACAATACACGAAGACTCCTGCGACCTGAGTTGTATTCATCTCAATAGATTGTTAGAGTGTGTGGTGAGTCAAGTTATAAATGTCATTAAATATTGGTTCCCATATCATTGTTTTTGTTATAGAAAAGTGATATTGCTTTTCGTGCAAGTCTATAACCATGCATTTTGAACCAACATCTTGTATTAAGAACATTTTTAAAACTTATTTGTGACAAAAATGTTTATTATCTCTCAGCAAAGTTACATCTCATGAGATAATCGAAGTGTTGATTGAACCTCATTTTCATACATTATTCACTGGTTGAAAACGTGTGGCTCGTTGGTCTAGGGGCATGATTTTCTCTTCGGGTGCGAAAGGTCCCAGGTTCAAATCCCGGACGAGCCCAAGCACCATTTTCTTGGGGATTGGTCAATTTTGAACTGGCCCTGGCTTTTATCTTCACAACTTTTGCTGCACAGCATGCTGAGGTATGTGTTGTGTATTAGCCTTCTTCCAAAATTGATATTAATAATGTTTGATGATATTTTTATATATTATCTTTTTACTTGTTTTTATATGATGAATGAAAACACACCAAAGCACAGCAGACTGCAAAACACCAGGTGTCACTAAGTAATGGACTGGAGGAGGGCTAGGATGGCAGAATTTGCAACCTTGCTTCAAGGAAGGAGGGGGCCTGATGAACGGGCATATGTCACCCGTGCAGGCGGCAGAGACAGTGGGAGAGTCAGCCAGACATAATTAAGGCAAAAAGCCAACCATCCTGCATGGTTTTAAGGAATTAAATTATTAAATCCAGGGTGAGTGGTCAAATGAAGTGGGTCAGCAACGCTGTGTGCACAGGGGAGGGAGCTGATTAACAACCCTGCACGGCTGAACGTGAGGGGGCCTTTGACCTGAAATTAAGAATAACACTCCCAGAGCAGAAGGTTGGATGACCACAGTGAGACGAATAAGAGTGTTGTCTCTCTCTCAAGGCTGCAGGCTCAGCTGAACAGCGAGGCTGCGGGGGTCACCAGGAGTTCGCGTTCGCCTAGTTAAGTCAAAAAGCTCAATAATTCTGTATTGCTATTAAAGTAACGTTAAAGTCGGAATTTAACAACAGGATATGCTAAAGTTATCGATATTCACACCCACTCCAATTAAACCAGGCCACAAGTTACGCCTACTGAACCATCACCATCATTAAGTCAATATGAAATGTTATTTCCATACTTTAATATACAACTCGACCCAAAGCATATGACAATCAGAACCTTCCTAAGTCAAAATTGAATCGCACCCAGACAGGAGCGAATAGTCGATATAAGGTTGAAGAGGGAAGGAAATTAAGAGCACGGCGAACTGCAAACGTAAGCAAAAGCCGGGAACGACACCAACCCAGCGACACCAGCCCAGCAACAGCGAGTCGGGCTTCGACAGGCCATAAAAGTAGGAATAATAACTCCCGGGGTCAGGGGACATCAGAAGAAGCAAGCAGACAAAAACCAGAACTGACTCCAAGGTTCAACCGCCCTCACCTACAAGGAGTGACGGAAATTAATGAGGCCTTGAGTTAACGGCGTCAGCTGGACAGCAACAACAACGGCGAGCAGAGACAGAGTGAGGCAAAGACTGCGAGGCTATGAAATGCAACTTCATGTCAGTAAAGCCGACCAACAAGTTAAGTTAAAGACATCACAATACATAATATCGTACATAACATCAATGTTAACGCTATTCACCGTCAACTATATTCCGCTTATATAACCATGCAGACACCAAGGAATACGAATTCCTAGGATCAAGAAACTTACCCCTTAACCTAAGATATCGGAAATAAATTAATAATAATAAGCCTATGCATGAAAAGACAAAAGTAAAACTTATGAAAAGCCAGGATAGCGGGATAAATCACCACCAGGTCGAAATAAAATACATAATAAAAGAGCGATGTTAAACCCAGGGTCGGAGAGAAAGGGAGATCCCGGCCGTCTTTGTATCCCCGCAGCGCGGGATGGGAGTGTGTATGTGCTCGGGGAGGCACCTCCACTTGGGTCAAGCACCACGATGGGAAACGACACACCTTAGGCTACATACAGAATCATAACTGGGAAATGGTAAGGGACAAATGTTAATTTAAAACTTTTTAACCATGTCTTTGTGTGCTGTGAGGATCGGAGGGAGTGTGCCCCTCCCTCCAGGTCGTGCAACACGGACAGAGACGCCTGTGAGACGATTTGTAACGTCTGTGTTTTGGTTCATGAAGAAGGCCAGACAAGAGATAATATTGCACCCAGACAGAGAGACGACTTCGAGGCAATTTGTAACATCTGATTGTTTGCTCATGGATTTTATGGAGGGAGTATGACAACGGAATATGCCGTGGGTGATGCACACAAGGACACACGGACGTACGGACACACACATGAACACACCTACCCACGGACAGATCCTGACACAGTAAATCAAAAGAAAACCCCGCCTTGTGGGCAGGACCCAAAGGGATTTTTCGGCATAAAAGAAAGGACCCTGAGCATTGGAAATCAGTTCGACCAGGAGTGTCAACTCACCAGCCGAGCTCGACCAGTGGGTCGGCTCAGGAGTTGACCGAGCGGGTCGACTCAAGGGCGAGCTGCGACCAACGGGTCGGCTCGACTCTTCAGCTTCTGGGACTCAGCCGAGTTCAGCCGGCTCTCGGGGCTCGACTCAAGCGGCTCCCCGTCTCCTCTGCAGGCGGGCAAGACCCGCTTGACAGCTCAACTCGGCCAACCTCTGCCGAGTCGGAGGTCCCTCTGCTGGCCGCCAGCGTCGCGGTTTGGCGACGAGGTGACGACCCAACACTGCACGCCAGGAGCGAGCTGTGGGCGCCACCTACCGACCGAGCATCCAAACCAAATTCCCCACGGCGACAGAGGAGCGACTAATACGTATGACGCGCACCGCCCCCTCACCACACGACCACCAGGCGTCTGTTTGACATAAAGAACTGACTCCGAACATTGACTATTCAAGACCACTCTTACCACTCAAACACACTCGAACCCATAAGCCATCCGTGGCTGTGAAGAAACACTCGAGACCGAGTGATGGCCATCCGTCGTTTATAAGAGTATTCGTGATATTATCTTTAATATTTAGTGGGCTGTACTCTTAATCGCATAAATTCCCAGCAGATCCATCAATACGAATTGATTCTTGGCACCTCCTTCCGCCGAGCCACGCTCACGTGGGGAGTGGTGGCCCACCAGATCCTTAACAGGTGATCTGGTCCCCAATTAGTAAACTCTGTATAAGATAACGATCTTCGGAAAAGGAGCGCCGTCGCAGGCCTTTACTCCGAGCCATTCTGTTGTCAGATAACCTGCTGATGTATCTGTTGAGATTGGTGCCTTTAAGAATAATAACTGTTTTTGATTGTGTTTTTATCACCGTATAATCTTTCAAGTATCTTTCAGTCATAATCGCCGCACGTACTCGCATCCTCCACAGAATGTTCAACTGTCCCGTGACCCAAGGTGCTAACAACGTGATAAGGGTTGCGGATGATCAATAAGGAGGGCGGTACTGCGTGAACAATATTGAGTAATCATTCATTAACGTTAAGGTTTTTCTTAGCATAGTATTTGCATGTTTTAACGACTCTCTCTCTCACTAACAACCATCGCGTTATGCGGGATCCATGTGCCGTTGTCAAAGTGAAATCAGACAATCGTTGATGATACTGTATTGATGCCGTATTGACGTTCCGGGATTGAGAGTTCGCATACTATATCATAGTTGAGGTTGAATTAGTAATAAATTGATTAATACAGAAGTGGTTGTGTGATTCTTTCCTGAAATTTATGCATAAGATCTGCTTCTGCGTTGAGATCTGAACTTGGTGACCTTAATAAACACACTAACACATACTCAGTAAATGTTAAAGCGATAACGGGGTGAACCGGGGACCTAAAGATAAGCGAGAATGAGACGAACCTAGACAACGATGCCGAGTTAATCTAAAGTTAATCTTGCATACTTACACCACACCTGCATAACTGCATACGATTAATTGCCTTATTCCGATCGATAACCCACCCTCATCACCGAGGCGGGGTCTGGTTATCATAACGACTTGCATTATCATAATTACACCCACTCGCATAATTACTACGATTACCTCTCGAATTGGCATAATTAAATGTGCATAATTACATCAATTAACATATTTCCGGATAATTACACATTTGGCCAAATTTCATTTGATTATTATTATTTTCACTGAATATTCATAACCCACATATACAACATAATAATTTCACCCACGCACGCATACAACACATCAAAATTTTCATACCCAACATATACAACATAATGGGGGCGTCGCCCGGGATCTCTCGCAGACAGTTTGTGCATGAATTCAGGAACGAATCACTGTTGTGTTAATCAAAGTGGTGTGAACTAACGTTGCCTTGTGATTATAAACGGGGGTATACACGCGCTCTGAAGGGAAATACCAGAGTAGCAGAGTATAACAAAGACAGCTGGGCTGAAATTATTTGCTCGAGTTGAACTGACGCATCCTGTGATACAATTGTTTATATGTGCGCTGAAGGGGAATTCTAGAGTAACTCACGCCGCACATGAGATGTTAGAATTAAGATACACTCTTAAGTATATTAACCACACTACGTAATAGAGATGGCGCAGGATCCACAACGTTCTGAGGTTGACACACCAACGCATAACACTGATACAGAGTGGACCTCTGAGGAGGAGATGGAATCTATGGAAAAACAATATCGGGAATTTGTGTTAAAACGTACTGGACGGACTGCTAGCCAGCAGACGGAGCAGAGAGATATATGGGAGGGGTGCCATACAGAAGATGTTAAAGCCCATAGAAGGAAACTACTTAAGGACGTGATGAAATGTGGCAAAGCCAAACGTGACGTAAAAATTGCAGAAATAGCGAGGGTAGACTCGTATCTCCTCGCACAGACAGACAGAGAAAGATTATGGAATGAGGAAAAATTTGAAAGGGAAAGACGAGAGAAACTGTCCTTAATGGTGCAGGTAGAGCGTCTGCACGCCCTCATGAGAGAGAAAGAATCCGCACTAAATGCACCAGTGAAACACCCAGACGCTGATACACAGAACACATACGGGAGTAACAATTTACCACACTCCGAGCCACGTGGACGTAGCCCAGGGCCAGATCCCACAATGAGTATGGCTACTGTGCAAAGCAATTTTGATGAAGTAACACCCTCGCAAATCGAGGAGAGAGAAGAGGAAATAATAATACAAACGGGAAAACATGAGGCCGACCACACCAACGTTAGAGAGAGACAAATAATTAACCCTAAGTCATCAGGATACACTGTAATGATAGGGCGGAAAAGGGCGGAGCTGGTGCAAGACGGGAAACATGACATAAACAGCACACCAGGCAGACGCACGCTACGCAAGTATGACCGACATGATGCAGATGACAGGGACAGCTCACCAGAGAAACGCACCTCGCACAAACACGACCAACATGACACAGATGACAGACACAGCTCACCAGAGAGACACACCTCACGCAAACATGACAGACACAGCTCACCAGAGAGACACACCTCACGCAAACATGACCGACATGATGCAGATGACAGACACAGCTCACCAGAGAGACGCACCTCACGTAAACATGACAGACACAGCTCACCAGAGAGACACACCTCACGCAAACATGACCGACATGATGCAGATGACAGACACAGCTCACCAGAGAGACGCACCTCACGTAAACATGACAGACACAGCTCACCAGAGAGACACACCTCACGCAAACATGACCGACATGATGCAGATGACAGACACCGCTCATCAGAGAGACACACCTCACGCAAACATGACCGACATGATGCAGATGACAGACACAGCTCACCAGAGAGACGCACCTCACGTAAACATTATCAACACGACAGGGGTAACAGAGAAAGTTCACCAGAGGGACGCATGACACGTAAATATCACCCACGCAAAATCACCCGCACCACAGATGACAGAGACAGGAATCCCGATAACCATGAAGCACGAGACAAACGTAAATACAACACCTCACCTAGCAGGCACCACACACGTAGTAGGCAGCATGAAGGTCAAGGACAAAAACACTCACCACATAGACACCGCTCAAGGAGATCACGCACACCAACCCACAAACACGAATCACAAGACCCACATAAGGAAAACAAGAGACACAGACACGGGAAACATGACAACAGGGATAGTGGAGACAAGGGTAGCTCAAGTGAGCACTCCTCAGGAACCGACACCACTGATGACGAACAACACACTTTTAACAGTAAGACACTAAAACTAATGGACAAAGCACTCGTGAGAATTCCCTACTTCGATCCACATAACAAGAACAGGGACATACACACTTACATAGCTACGGTAGAACAGGAGGCTAAGATCCGGGGTCTGGGTAAATCAGCAGAAAAGGCATGTTTATTATCAAGGAGCCTACATGAACCCGCCAGACCATGGGTAGCCTCCCTGCCAAATAGGGTGAAGAGTGACTTTAAACAATTGAGCCGAGCAGTAGTTAAGAGATTTGGGGAATACTTCACACTATCCGAAGGATTGAACGCGGCAAAGTTGATGACCCAGCGAGTAGACGAAGACCCACGAGATTATCTCCTACGCCTTAAGAAAGCATATTACGCAGGAGACGGGGACAATGCCCAGGGAGATAAGACAGTTTTAAAAGTGATGTTCTTTCAATCATTGAGACCTGAAATAGTGAGAATAGTAGGAATGATGTTGGACCCCGAGACTGCCTCCCTACGCCAGATTGAAAGCAAGGCCCACACGGCCTGGGTGAACGGACGGAAAACCACTAGCATAGCCAAAACCCACATCGTCACCAGAGATAAAGAATGCCTCGATCTGGAGGGAAGCGAATCTCCAAGGAATAATATTAGCGCCACACGGGGTGGACATGAATTCCCCCAGGAGAGGGCGCCTAACCCAATAGAATCAACACCCGTCTACAACACGCTGAACAACGTTCCACGTGGGGGGAGGGACGAGTCAAGGGGAACCTGGCACCCACAGCCGCCACCACCATGGAATGCAGGAGAGGGCGGAGGCTGGAATTATGGAGGAGGAAGAGCGAGTGACGGGCCATACCTACCCCGCGGAGGCCGACGCCCATTAAACCAGTCACCATATCGTCCCCCACTGCCGCCTCCACTAACAATAGAGCATAGACCACCGTTAGCTAACAGGAATCGATATGCTCACCACATTAGGATGGAAAAAGAGCTCCTAGGGAGTATGAAGACTCCCATGCAAATAGCAAAGGGAAGAATACCAACTATACCCACACAGGAGGAGGACACACCCAGCGCAAAGGTAGCCCAAGTGAACGTAGGGAAGACAAGAAGCCCCGAAGCAATCACCGAAGTGGTACCAGAGGGAAAAGGGTACCATCTGGGGGAATTGATTCCCGTAGGACCAGTCGGACGAGTCCACGTGGAAGTAATACTGCAAGATACCCTGACCAGCCAGGGCCTTTGTGATACTGGAGCAGAAATATCCATGATATCCAGAGAATTATTTGACGAACTCCAGACTGCCCTCCAGAGGAAGAATGAAACACTACAGATGATGCCAAGTAACCTTACCTACTCAGGATGTGAAGGGACCCACATGCGACCATTGGGCAAAGTTATGACGAAGTTGACGTTCAACAAAATCAACATGAACCATCCCCTATATGTCGTACGGAGCCCCGGAAAAGAGTTGATCATTGGGATAGAACTACTGAATCGCCTGAAACCCATTATGAACCTTGAATCCCGACAAATTTGGGCACAGTCAATGCCGGAGCAACAAAGGGACTCAGAAGATGAAGACGTTATGAGAGACTCCACGGGAATCCAAGTGATAACACAAGAGCTCAACGACCTATCAACGACAACCAGGAACGAAGACGAGCTCCCAGCAGGAGTTCGGGTCACTCAGCTAATGACTAACAGACTGAGAGAAGACCGAAAGGAAGCCGACTTAGAGTCAGTATCACCAAATGACCGTCCCCTCATGGAGTATATACCGCCCCCTGGAGGCCAAACCGACGAACTGCAAACTGATGAAGGAGAACACGAGGGCAAGAGCGTATTACCCTCGGATGAAGCCAAGGCAACTCAACCGATAGTAACGCAAAAGGAACTTTCAACCGAGCCGCCCGAAACCACGAAGGCCTTGGACCCAGACCCAGGACAAGGAGTCTCCCTAATAGAAGAACAAATCGAACAACAAATTGAAGCAGCAGACGCCCTCGAGAACGACACTCAACGAAATGAGCTTCGTCAACTGCTCCACAAATACCACTCCCTGTTCTCAGAAGACCCCTATGATTGCGGCAAAACCGACCTACACGTGGTATCTATTCCCACACTGGAAGGAGCGCCAGCGGTATATGTGAAACAATACAAGATTCCACTGGCTGCCTACGAATCAATCCAAGAAACCTTGGAGAACCTACTCAAGAAGAATATAATTCGAGAATGCAACTCAACCTACAACTCACCGATTTGGCCTGTATTGAAACCCACAGGCAAGTGGCGACTCACCATCGACTATAGGCAACTCAACAAAACGGTTCCCCTATCTCGATGGCCAATGGCAGAAATCGACCAGAATATCAACCAAATAAAAGGCGCAAAAATTCTCACCACCATGGATCTATCAAATGGCTTCTGGACCATGCCCGTGAAAGAAGCGGATCAATACAAGTTGGCATTTACATTCAATGGAATACAGTATACTTGGAACCGATGTCCATTTGGATACTCAAATTCACCTGCGGACTTTAACATATTCCTACACAAGGCAATGGACGACGCAAAAGAGCGAGGTACCATCGTCTATGTCGACGATATACTGGTCAAGGACTCCTCCTGGGAAGAACACCTCGAGAGCCTCCAGCATACCCTCGAGCAGTTAAAGGAAGCAGGCGCAAAGATTTCAATACAAAAAGGACAGTGGGCACGCAAGAGGGTGGACTACCTCGGGCTCCAGGTCGGCACTGAGGGACTGTTACCCCAAACCAAAAGACTTGGAGCCCTCCTCGCACTCAAATCGCCCACCACAGTCACGACCCTTCGGAGCTTCTTAGGGATTTGCAACTACCTTCGACAGTTCGTGGACGACTACGCAGGAATCGTTCGACCCTTAGTCAAACTACTGCAAAAAGACGAACCATGGGAGTGGGGACAGGAACAGGAAGCCGCAGAAAAAGAATTAAAACGACAGATCACAGAGGCATCCTGCCTAGCATACCCAGAGAAAGGGAAAGAATACTACCTGGAGACCGCATACTCAGATCATAGTATCAGCTCGGTACTGTACCAGAGACAGGAAGCAGAGAAACGAGTTATTGCCTATGCCAGCAAAGCCCTCCGGGGAGTGGAGATGAAGTTCTCCGAGTGTGAGAAGGCGATATTTGGAAACATCTGGGCCATACAACATTTTCGGAACTTGTTAAACGGAGAGAAGATCATCCTGGAAACGAATCATGAATCCTTGGCATACCTCAACAGTAAGAAGATTCGAGAGGGCCGCGTAACCAGCAGCCGAATAGCCAGCTGGGCACTGACACTCCAAGGCCTACCAATCACAGTGAAATACGCAAAAAACAAGAAAAGTCCAATGGCCCAAGGTCTTGCCGATTTACATGATTGTACCTTTGACAGCGTAGAAGCAGAGGACGTAAAGATACCTCCGGAGGACAACAGGTACTTGCCCTTCAGGAAGGAAACATGTGCCGACCTACCAGTGGTATACATCGATGGATGCTCCAAGATGAAGGAGAACAAGCTTCACGCTGGGTCAGGAGTCATTTGGGAAACTGGCCCACTCACAGGGATTCAAGAGGGATTTCAGCTGGGACCAAAGTCAAACCAGTATGCAGAGTTGGTCGGGGTACACATCGCTGTCCAAATGGCATCCGATAACCAAATACGGACCATGGTGGTGTGCACTGATTCCAACTACGTACAGCACAGCTTCCTGCACCACCTACCCATATGGAAAAAAAACGAGATGAAGAACCATAGGAATAAACCAATTCACCATCGAGAACTATTCGAGGCCATAGATAAGATGGTTCAGAACAAGGATATGAAGATATTTTGGAAGAAAGTCAAAGGGCACTCCAAGATACCTGGTCAAGAGAAAACTGGGAACGACCAAGCAGATGCCATAGCAAAAGTGGGAAGCCTGGAAGGCACCCCGTGGAAGCTAGAAGACCAAACCGACAGAGACGGACAACAAGAGTCGACGAACCAAGACATCGCCGTGATAAGACTGGTCACAAGAAGTGGGAAGAACCCGGCAGAAGCTGGAACCAGAGCCCAATTGAACAGTGCCCAGCCTTCCGAAGACCTGATCAGAATGCAACAAGAGGACGAAACACTAAAGACACTCGCCGATCATATCCAAGATCCAGCAGGAAAACCAATCACTACTGACAACTTGAATGACAATAAAGAGCTCGAGATCATGCATAGCCAAATCAAAAGGTTCTCAATGCGAAAAGGGCTACTGGTATACACAAACGAAAAAGACGGTCGACCTAGATGGGTAGTCCCCTCTCAATATCGAGAAATAATGTTACAACACGCCCACAATGAACCATGCAGCGGCCACCGATGCGAGGTGAATACGGGACAGATGCTGCGACAGGTGGCCTACTGGCCAAAAATGGGGGAAGACATACACAAACATGTGTCCAACTGTCTCGTGTGTTGTAAGTACCAGCCAACGACCTCACAGCATAGGGCACCCCTACAGAGGAGGGGAACAGATTATCCTTGGTCCAACCTACAAATCGATTGGATAGGACCTGTCAACCGATCAACCAAAGGGAACAAGTACATGCTAACTGTGACCTGTGCATTCTCTAAATGGACAGAGTGTTTACCAGCACCCAACAACACCGCGGAAACGACCGCTATCCTACTGATCAACCAAATATTCAGTAGATGGGGTCTACCGTCAACGATCGATTCAGACAAAGGAAGCCACTTCACAGCCGAGGTTATCACAGAAGTGTGGAAGATGTTGGGAGTAAAAAGACAATTACATGTCGCATACCATCCACAATCCTCAGGACAGGTGGAAAGAGCCAACAGGACCATCGTGAGCCTCCTAAAGAAATATGTGTCTACCACGGGCCGCGACTGGGATACGAAACTACCCCTAGTCTTGATGGCCATGCGAGCCACACCCAACCGAGCTACAGGCAGGACACCCTTCGAGATCATGACAGGGAGGCTAATGACCCTCCCAGTACACCTGTTATATGTCCCAGCAGAGGACGAGACCCCAACGGCAATGACGCCAACTGAATACCTGACGGGACTCAATAGTCACCTACAGAGCACATTCGCTATGGTCAGGGACCAGTTGCAAGTAGAGGCTCAGGGGAGCAAAGCATACTATGACCAAAAAGCCAGCCACGCAGAATACCAGCTAGGAGACCAGGTGTGGTACCTCAATTACGAGAAAAGAAAACAGAAGTGCAGGAAATTCCTACCTTCCTGGACAGGACCACACGAGGTGGTTGACAAAATGTCCCCAGTAGTATATCAGCTAAAAATCACAAAGACAGGAAGAGAGCAGCAATACAAGTGGGTGCACATCAACCAAATCAAACCGTACCCTGGAGCAAGATGAGGAATAAAGGTGGAAAAGGGGGGGGGAACTAAACTAATGGGCATATCACACTACGATAATGTGTAACATGTTTTCCAGGAAATGGCAGCCCTCCTGCTCACGCTCCTGCTAACGTACCTTGCCAAGCTAGAAGGGAGCCAAGGCCTGATGATGCCACCCAAGAATCACCATAGAAACTATCTTTTTAACGATATCTCCTATAACACGTAGTCAATAGAATAATTTCTCCCTCCCTTATCGTTTTACCTTCCTTTAGAATTTTTTTTTTCCTCTCTTGTCACATATAATCATGTTAAGTTGTGACACGTACGCGCGCGTTGTAAGGAAATAGCAGCAAAACTTGAGGACAATCGATGGTTCATGATGGAAGAAGGGTATACATTTTTTTTAAAAATAACCCGTGGCCATTTGACCACTGGCCATTTTTAAAAGGGCGGAATGTTGTGTATTAGCCTTCTTCCAAAATTGATATTAATAATATTTGATGATATTTTTATATATTATCTTTTTACTTGTTTTTATATAATGAATGAAAACACACCAAAGCACAGCAGACTGCAAAACACCAGGTGTCACTAAGTAATGGACTGGAGGAGGGCTAGGATGGCAGAATTTGCAACCTTGCTTCAAGGAAGGAGGGGGCCTGATGAACGGGCATATGTCACCCGTGCAGGCGGCAGAGACAGTGGGAGAGTCAGCCAGACATAATTAAGGCAAAAAGCCAACCATCCTGCATGGTTTTAAGGAATTAAATTATTAAATCCAGGGTGAGTGGTCAAATGAAGTGGGTCAGCAACGCTGTGTGCACAGGGGAGGGAGCTGATTAACAACCCTGCACGGCTGAACGTGAGGGGGCCTTTGACCTGAAATTAAGAATAACACTCCCAGAGCAGAAGGTTGGATGACCACAGTGAGACGAATAAGAGTGTTGTCTCTCTCTCAAGGCTGCAAGCTCAGCTGAACAGCGAGGCTGCGGGGGTCACCAGGAGTTCGCGTTCGCCTAGTTAAGTCAAAAAGCTCAATAATTCTGTATTGCTATTAAAGTAACGTTAAAGTCGGAATTTAACAACAGGATAGGCTAAAGTTATCGATATTCACACCCACTCCAATTAAACCAGGCCACAAGTTACGCCTACTGAACCATCACCATCATTAAGTCAATATGAAATGTTATTTCCATACTTTAATATACAACTCGACCCAAAGCATATGACAATCAGAACCTTCCTAAGTCGAAATTGAATCGCACCCAGACAGGAGCGAATAGTCGATATAAGGTTGAAGAGGGAAGGAAATTAAGAGCACGGCGAACTGCAAACGTAAGCAAAAGCCGGGAACGACACCAACCCAGCGACACCAGCCCAGCAACAGCGAGTCGGGCTTCGACAGGCCATAAAAGTAGGAATAATAACTCCCGGGGTCAGGGGACATCAGAAGAAGCAAGCAGACAAAAACCAGAACTGACTCCAAGGTTCAACCGCCCTCACCTACAAGGAGTGACGGAAATTAATGAGGCCTTGAGTTAACGGCGTCAGCTGGACAGCAACAACAACGGCGAGCAGAGACAGAGTGAGGCAAAGACTGCGAGGCTATGAAATGCAACTTCATGTCAGTAAAGCCGACCAACAAGTTAAGTTAAAGACATCACAATACATAATATCGTACATAACATCAATGTTAACGCTATTCACCGTCAACTATATTCCGCTTATATAACCATGCAGACACCAAGGAATACGAATTCCTAGGATCAAGAAACTTACCCCTTAACCTAAGATATCGGAAATAAATTAATAATAATAAGCCTATGCATGAAAAGACAAAAGTAAAACTTATGAAAAGCCAGGATAGCGGGATAAATCACCACCAGGTCGAAATAAAATACATAATAAAAGAGCGATGTTAAACCCAGGGTCGGAGAGAAAGGGAGATCCCGGCCGTCTTTGTATCCCCGCAGCGCGGGATGGGAGTGTGTATGTGCTCGGGGAGGCACCTCCACTTGGGTCAAGCACCACGATGGGAAACGACACACCTTAGGCTACATACAGAATCATAACTGGGAAATGGTAAGGGACAAATGTTAATTTAAAACTTTTTAACCATGTCTTTGTGTGCTGTGAGGATCGGAGGGAGTGTGCCCCTCCCTCCAGGTCGTGCAACACGGACAGAGACGCCTGTGAGACGATTTGTAACGTCTGTGTTTTGGTTCATGAAGAAGGCCAGACAAGAGATAATATTGCACCCAGACAGAGAGACGACTTCGAGGCAATTTGTAACATCTGATTGTTTGCTCATGGATTTTATGGAGGGAGTATGACAACGGAATATGCCGTGGGTGATGCACACAAGGACACACGGACGTACGGACACACACATGAACACACCTACCCACGGACAGATCCTGACACAGTAAATCAAAAGAAAACCCCGCCTTGTGGGCAGGACCCAAAGGGATTTTTCGGCATAAAAGAAAGGACCCTGAGCATTGGAAATCAGTTCGACCAGGAGTGTCAACTCACCAGCCGAGCTCGACCAGTGGGTCGGCTCAGGAGTTGACCGAGCGGGTCGACTCAAGGGCGAGCTGCGACCAACGGGTCGGCTCGACTCTTCAGCTTCTGGGACTCAGCCGAGTTCAGCCGGCTCTCGGGGCTCGACTCAAGCGGCTCCCCGTCTCCTCTGCAGGCGGGCAAGACCCGCTTGACAGCTCAACTCGGCCAACCTCTGCCGAGTCGGAGGTCCCTCTGCTGGCCGCCAGCGTCGCGGTTTGGCGACGAGGTGACGACCCAACACTGCACGCCAGGAGCGAGCTGTGGGCGCCACCTACCGACCGAGCATCCAAACCAAATTCCCCACGGCGACAGAGGAGCGACTAATACGTATGACGCGCACCGCCCCCTCACCACACGACCACCAGGCGTCTGTTTGACATAAAGAACTGACTCCGAACATTGACTATTCAAGACCACTCTTACCACTCAAACACACTCGAACCCATAAGCCATCCGTGGCTGTGAAGAAACACTCGAGACCGAGTGATGGCCATCCGTCGTTTATAAGAGTATTCGTGATATTATCTTTAATATTTAGTGGGCTGTACTCTTAATCGCATAAATTCTCAGCAGATCCATCAATACGAATTGATTCTTGGCACCTCCTTCCGCCGAGCCACGCTCACGTGGGGAGTGGTGGCCCACCAGATCCTTAACAGGTGATCTGGTCCCCAATTAGTAAACTCTGTATAAGATAACGATCTTCGGAAAAGGAGCGCCGTCGCAGGCCTTTACTCCGAGCCATTCTGTTGTCAGATAACCTGCTGATGTATCTGTTGAGATTGGTGCCTTTAAGAATAATAACTGTTTTTGATTGTGTTTTTATCACCGTATAATCTTTCAAGTATCTTTCAGTCATAATCGCCGCACGTACTCGCATCCTCCACAGAATGTTCAACTGTCCCGTGACCCAAGGTGCTAACAACGTGATAAGGGTTGCGGATGATCAATAAGGAGGGCGGTACTGCGTGAACAATATTGAGTAATCATTCATTAACGTTAAGGTTTTTCTTAGCATAGTATTTGCATGTTTTAACGACTCTCTCTCTCACTAACAACCATCGCGTTATGCGGGATCCATGTGCCGTTGTCAAAGTGAAATCAGACAATCGTTGATGATACTGTATTGATGCCGTATTGACGTTCCGGGATTGAGAGTTCGCATACTATATCATAGTTGAGGTTGAATTAGTAATAAATTGATTAATACAGAAGTGGTTGTGTGATTCTTTCCTGAAATTTATGCATAAGATCTGCTTCTGCGTTGAGATCTGAACTTGGTGACCTTAATAAACACACTAACACATACTCAGTAAATGTTAAAGCGATAACGGGGTGAACCGGGGACCTAAAGATAAGCGAGAATGAGACGAACCTAGACAACGATGCCGAGTTAATCTAAAGTTAATCTTGCATACTTACACCACACCTGCATAACTGCATACGATTAATTGCCTTATTCCGATCGATAACCCACCCTCGTCACCGAGGCGGGGTCTGGTTATCATAACGACTTGCATTATCATAATTACACCCACTCGCATAATTACTACGATTACCTCTCGAATTGGCATAATTAAATGTGCATAATTACATCAATTAACATATTTCCGGATAATTACACATTTGGCCAAATTTCATTTGATTATTATTATTTTCACTGAATATTCATAACCCACATATACAACATAATAATTTCACCCACGCACGCATACAACACATCAAAATTTTCATACCCAACATATACAACATATGGACAATCAATACTATCAATGACATAGCGTAGGGACTCCTTCGTTCATCAATAAATTAGCAATTGCCTTTATATCATGATAATAACTTGACACCAATGATGATATCATGATTAAAATCTAAATTAGTGTAAAATAAGCAATTCAAGAAATCGCGTCATTGAAAGGGTTTGTGCCTGACTCAATCTGGGCAAATTCTTGACTCATTGTGCTATTCTCTTTCAGTTTACTATTCAAAAGTTATCATTTTTACATGAAGCCTCGTATACAAGTACTCGTATTTATGCGTTATGTGGACACAAATGTAGCTTGTTGATCTCGGGGTATGGTTCTCGCTTTGAATGCAAGAAATTCCGGAATCCAAGCCCGGTAGTTTTATTTTTCTGGGATGAGTCGGCCATCATAAGGACAATACACGAAGACTCCTGTGACCTGAGTTGTATTCATCTCAATAGATTGTTAGAGTGTGTGGTGAGTCAAGTTAGAAATGTCATTAAATATTGGTTCCCATATCATTGTTTTTGTTATAGAAAAGTGATATTGCTTTTCGTGCAAGTCTATAACCATGCATTTTCAACCAACATCTTGTATTAAGAACATTTTCAAAACTTATTTGGGTCAAAAATGTTCATTATCTCTCAGCAAAGTTACATCTCATGAGATAATCGAAGTGTTGATTTAACCTCATTTTCATACATTATTCACTGGTTGAAAACGTGTGGCTCGTTGGTCTAGGGGTATGATTTTCGCTTCGGGTGCGAGAGGTCCCGGGTTCAAATCCCGGACGAGCCCAAGCACCATTTTCTTGGGGATTGGTCAATTTTGAACTGGCCCTGGCTTTTATCTTCACAACTTTTGCTGCACAGCATGCTGAGGTATGGGCAAACAATGCTATCAATGACATAGCGTAAGGACTACTTCGTTCATCAATAAATTAGCAATCATGATAATATCTTGACACCAATGATGATACCATGATTAAAATCAAAATTTGTGTAAAATAAGCAATTCAAGAAATCGCGTCATTGAAAGGGTTTGTGCCTGACTCAATCTGGGCAAATTCTTGACTCATTGTGCTATTCTCTTTCAGTTTACTATTCAAAAGTTATGATTATTACATGAAGCCTCGTATACAAGTACTCGTATTTATGCGTTATGTGGACACAAAGGTAGCTTGTTGATCTCGGGGTATGGTTCTCGCTTTGAATGCAAGAAATTCCCGAATCCAAGCTCGGTAGTTTTATTTTTCTGGGATGAGTCGGCCATCATAAGGACAATACACGAAGACTCCTGCGACCTGAGTTGTATTCATCTCAATAGATTGTTAGAGTGTGTGGTGAGTCAAGTTATAAATGTCATTAAATATTGGTTCCCATATCATTGTTTTTGTTATAGAAAAGTGATATTGCTTTTCGTGCAAGTCTATAACCATGCATTTTGAACCAACATCTTGTATTAAGAACATTTTTAAAACTTATTTGTGACAAAAATGTTTATTATCTCTCAGCAAAGTTACATCTCATGAGATAATCGAAGTGTTGATTGAACCTCATTTTCATACATTATTCAGTGGTTGAAAACGTGTGGCTCGTTGGTCTAGGGGCATGATTTTCTCTTCGGGTGCGAAAGGTCCCAGGTTCAAATCACGGACGAGCCCAAGCACCATTTTCTTGGCGGATTGGTCAATTTTGAACTGGCCCTGGCTTTTATCTTCACAAATTTTGCTGCACAGCATGCTGAGGTATGGACAATCAATACTATCAATGACATAGCGTAGGGACTCCTTCGTTCATCAATAAATTAGCAATTGCCTTTATATCATGATAATAACTTGACACCAATGATGATATCATGATTAAAATCTAAATTAGTGTAAAATAAGCAATTCAAGAAATCGCGTCATTGAAAGGGTTTGTGCCTGACTCAATCTGGGCAAATTCTTGACTCATTGTGCTATTCTCTTTCAGTTTACTATTCAAAAGTTATGATTTTTACATGAAGCCTCGTATACAAGTACTCGTATTTATGCGTTATGTGGACACAAATGTAGCTTGTTGATCTCGGGGTATGGTTCTCGCTTTGAATGCAAGAAATTCCGGAATCCAAGCCCGGTAGTTTTATTTTTCTGGGATGAGTCGGCCATCATAAGGACAATACACGAAGACTCCTGTGACCTGAGTTGAATTCATCTCAATAGATTGTTAGAGTGTGTGGTGAGTCAAGTTAGAAATGTCATTAAATATTGGTTCCCATTTCATTGTTTTTGTTATAGAAAAGTGATATTGCTTTTCGTGCAAGTCTATAACCATGCATTTTCAACCAACATCTTGTATTTAGAACATTTTCAAAACTTATTTGGGTCAAAATGTTCATTATCTCTCAGCAAAGTTACATCTCATGAGATAATCGAAGTGTTGATTTAACCTCATTTTCATACATTATTCACTGGTTGAAAACGTGTGGCTCGTTGGTCTAGGGGTATGATTTTCGCTTCGGGTGCGAGAGGTCCCGGGTTCAAATCCCGGACGAGCCCAAGCACCATTTTCTTGGGGATTGGTCAATTTTGAACTGGCCCTGGCTTTTATCTTCACAACTTTTGCTGCACAGCATGCTGAGGTATGGGCAAACAATGCTATCAATGACATAGCGTAAGGACTCCTTCGTTCATCAATAAATTAGCAATTGCCTTTATATCATGATAATAACTTGACACCAATGATGATATCATGATTAAAATCTAAATTAGTGTAAAATAAGCAATTCAAGAAATCGCGTCATTGAAAGGGTTTGTGCCTGACTCAATCTGGGCAAATTCTTGACTCATTGTGCTATTCTCTTTCAGTTTACTATTCAAAAGTTATGATTTTTACATGAAGCCTCGCATACAAGTACTCGTATTTATGCGTTATGTGGACACAAATGTAGCTTGTTGATCTCGGGGTATGGTTCTCGCTTTGAATGCAAGAAATTCCGGAATCCAAGCCCGGTAGTTTTATTTTTCTGGGATGAGTCGGCCATCATAAGGACAATACACGAAGACTCCTGTGACCTGAGTTGTATTCATCTCAATAGATTGTTAGAGTGTGTGGTGAGTCAAGTTAGAAATGTCATTAAATATTGGTTCCCATATCATTGTTTTTGTTATAGAAAAGTGATATTGCTTTTCGTGCAAGTCTATAACCATGCATTTTCAACCAACATCTTGTATTAAGAACATTTTCAAAACTTATTTGTGTCAAAAATGTTCATTATCTCTCAGCAAAGTTACATCTCATGAGATAATCGAAGTGTTGATTGAACCTCATTTTCATACATTATTCACTGGTTGAAAACTTGTGGCTCGTTGGTCTAGGGGTATGATTTTCGCTTCGGGTGCGAGAGGTCCCGGGTTCAAATCCCGGACGAGCCCAAGCACCATTTTCTTGGGTATTGGTCAATTTTGAACTGGCCCTGGCTTTTATCTTCACAACTTTTGCTGCACAGCATGCTGAGGTATGGGCAATCAATGCTATCAATGACATAGCGTAGGGACTCCTTCGTTCATCAATAAATTAGCAATTGCCTTTATATCATGATAATAACTTGACACCAATGATGATATCATGATTAAAATCTAAATTAGTGTAAAATAAGCAATTCAAGAAATCGCGTCATTGAAAGGGTTTGTGCCTGACTCAATCTGGGCAAATTCTTGACTCATTGTGCTATTCTCTTTCAGTTTACTATTCAAAAGTTATGATTTTTACATGAAGCCTCGTATACAAGTACTCGTATTTATGCGTTATGTGGACACAAATGTAGCTTGTTGATCTCGGGGTATGGTTCTCGCTTTGAATGCAAGAAATTCCGGAATCCAAGCCCGGTAGTTTTATTTTTCTGGGATGAGTCGGCCATCATAAGGACAATACACGACGACTCCTGTGACCTGAGTTGTATTCATCTCAATAGATTGTTAGAGTGTGTGGTGAGTCAAGTTAGAAATGTCATTAAATATTGGTTCCCATATCATTGTTTTTGTTATAGAAAAGTGATATTGCTTTTCGTGCAAGTCTATAACCATGCATTTTCAACCAACATCTTGTATTAAGAACATTTTCAAAACTTATTTGTGTCAAAAATGTTCATTATCTCTCAGCAAAGTTACATCTCATGAGATAATCGAAGTGTTGATTGAACCTCATTTTCATACATTATTCACTGGTTGAAAACTTGTGGCTCGTTGGTCTAGGGGTATGATTTTCGCTTCGGGTGCGAGAGGTCCCGGGTTCAAATCCCGGACGAGCCCAAGCACCATTTTCTTGGGTATTGGTCAATTTTGAACTGGCCCTGGCTTTTATCTTCACAACTTTTGCTGCACAGCATGCTGAGGTATGGGCAATCAATGCTATCAATGACATAGCGTAGGGACTCCTTCGTTCATCAATAAATTAGCAATTGCCTTTATATCATGATAATAACTTGACACCAATGATGATATCATGATTAAAATCTAAATTAGTGTAAAATAAGCAATTCAAGAAATCGCGTCATTGAAAGGGTTTGTGCCTGACTCAATCTGGGCAAATTCTTGACTCATTGTGCTATTCTCTTTCAGTTTACTATTCAAAAGTTATGATTTTTACATGAAGCCTCGTATACAAGTACTCGTATTTATGCGTTATGTGGACACAAATGTAGCTTGTTGATCTCGGGGTATGGTTCTCGCTTTGAATGCAAGAAATTCCGGAATCCAAGCCCGGTAGTTTTATTTTTCTGGGATGAGTCGGCCATCATAAGGACAATACACGACGACTCCTGTGACCTGAGTTGTATTCATCTCAATAGATTGTTAGAGTGTGTGGTGAGTCAAGTTAGAAATGTCATTAAATATTGGTTCCCATATCATTGTTTTTGTTATAGAAAAGTGATATTGCTTTTCGTGCAAGTCTATAACCATGCATTTTCAACCAACATCTTGTATTAAGAACATTTTCAAAACTTATTTGGGTCAAAAATGTTCATTATCTCTCAGCAAAGTTACATCTCATGAGATAATCGAAGTGTTGATTGAACCTCATTTTCATACATTAACCACTGCTTGAAGATGAGTGGCTCGTTGGTCTAGGGGTATGATTCTCGCTTTGGGTGCGAGAGGTCCCGGGTTCAAATCCCGGACGAGCCCAAGCACCATTTTCTTGGGGATTGGTCAATTTTGAACTGGCCCTGGCTTTTATCTTCACAACTTTTGCTGCACAGCATGCTGAGGTATGGGCAATCAATGCTATCAATGACATAGCGTAGGGACTACTTCGTTCATCCATGAATTAGCAATCATAATAATATCTTGACACCAATGATGATACCATGATTAAAATCAAAATTCGTGTAAAATAAGCAATTCAAGAAATCGCATCATTGAAAGGGTTTGTGCCTGACTCAATCTGGGCAAATTCTTGACTCATTGTGCTATTCTCTTTCAGTTTACTATTCAAAAGTTATGATTTTTACATGAAGCCTCGTATACAAGTACTCGTATTTATGCGTTATGTGGACACAAAGGTAGCTTGTTGATCTCGGGGTATGGTTCTCGCTTTGAATGCAAGAAATTCCCGAATCCAAGCCCGGTAGTTTTATTTTTCTGGGATGAGTCGGCCATCATAAGGACAATACACGAAGACTCCTGCGACCTGAGTTGTATTCATCTCAATAGATTGTTAGAGTGTGTGGTGAGTCAAGTTATAAATGTCATTAAATATTGGTTCCCATATCATTGTTTTTGTTATAGAAAAGTGATATTGCTTTTCGTGCAAGTCTATAACCATGCATTTTGAACCAACATCTTGTATTAAGAACATTTTTAAAACTTATTTGTGACAAAAATGTTCATTATCTCTCAGCAAAGTTACATCTCATGAGATAATCGAAGTGTTGATTGAACCTCATTTTCATACATTATTCACTGGTTGAAAACGTGTGGCGCGTTGGTCTAGGGGCATGATTTTCTCTTCGGGTGCGAAAGGTCCCAGGTTCAAATCCCGGACGAGCCCAAGCACCATTTTCTTGGGGATTGGTCAATTTTGAACTGGCCCTGGCTTTTATCTTCACAACTTTTGCTGCACAGCATGCTGAGGTATGGACAATCAATACTATCAATGACATAGCGTAGGGACTCCTTCGTTCATCAATAAATTAGCAATTGCCTTTATATCATGATAATAACTTGACACCAATGATGATATCATGATTAAAATCTAAATTAGTGTAAAATAAGCAATTCAAGAAATCGCGTCATTGAAAGGGTTTGTGCCTGACTCAATCTGGGCAAATTCTTGACTCATTGTGCTATTCTCTTTCAGTTTACTATTCAAAAGTTATGATTTTTACATGAAGCCTCGTATACAAGTACTCGTATTTATGCGTTATGTGGACACAAATGTAGCTTGTTGATCTCGGGGTATGGTTCTCGCTTTGAATGCAAGAAATTCCGGAATCCAAGCCCGGTAGTTTTATTTTTCTGGGATGAGTCGGCCATCATAAGGACAATACACGAAGACTCCTGTGACCTGAGTTGTATTCATCTCAATAGATTGTTAGAGTGTGTGGTGAGTCAAGTTAGAAATGTCATTAAATATTGGTTCCCATATCATTGTTTTTGTTATAGAAAAGTGATATTGCTTTTCGTGCAAGTCTATAACCATGCATTTTCAACCAACATCTTGTATTAAGAACATTTTCAAAACTTATTTGGGTCAAAAATGTTCATTATCTCTCAGCAAAGTTACATCTCATGAGATAATCGAAGTGTTGATTGAACCTCATTTTCATACATTATTGACTGGTTGAAAACGTGTGGCTCGTTGGGCTAGGGGTATGATTTTCGCTTCGGGTGCGAGAGGTCCCGGGTTCAAATCCCGGACTCAAATCCCGGACGAGCCCAAGCACCATTTTCTTGGGGATTGGTCAATTTTGAACTGGCCCTGGCTTTTATCTTCACAACTTTTGCTGCACAGCATGCTGAGGTATGGGCAATCAATGCTATCAATGACATAGCGTAGGGACTCCTTCGTTCATCAATAAATTAGCAATTGCCTTTATATCATGATAATAACTTGACACCAATGATGATACCATGATTAAAATCAAAATTCGTGAAAAATAAGCAATTCAAGAAATCGCATCATTGAAAGAGTTTGTGCCTGACTCAATCTGGGCAAATTCTTGACTCATTGTGCTATTCTCTTTCAGTTTACTATTCAAAAGTTATCATTTTTACATGAAGCCTCGTATACAAGTACTCGTATTTATGCGTTATGTGGACGCAAAGGTAGCTTGTTGATCTCGGGGTATGGTTCTCGCTTTGAATGCAAGAAATTCCGGAATCCAAGCCCGGTAGTTTTATTTTTCTGGGATGAGTCGGCCATCATAAGGACAATACACGAAGACTCCTGCGACCTGAGTTGTATTCATCTCAATAGATTGTTAGAGTGTGTGGTGAGTCAAGTGAGAAATGTCATTAAATATTGGTTCCCATATCATTGATTTTGTTATAGAAAAGTGATATTGCTTTTCGTGCAAGTCTATAACCATGCATTTTCAACCAACATCTTGTATTAAGAACATTTTCAAAACTTATTTGGGTCAAAAATGTACATTATCTCTCAGCAAAGTTACATCTCATGAGATAATCGAAGTGTTCATTGAACCTCATTTTCATACATTATTCACTGTTTGAAAACTTGTGGCTCGTTGGTCTAGGGGTATGATTTTCGCTTCGGGTGCGAGAGGTCCTGGGTTCAAATCCCGGACGAGCCCAAGCACCATTTTCTTGGGGATTGGTCAATTTTGAACTGGCCCTGGCTTTTATCTTCACAACTTTTGCTGCACAGCATGCTGAGGTATGGGCAATCAATGCTATCAATGACATAGCGTAGGGACTACTTCGTTCATCCATAAATTAGCAATCATGATAATAACTTGACACCAATGATGATATCATGATTAAAATCTAAATTAGTGTAAAATAAGCAATTCAAGAAATCGCGTCATTGAAAGGGTTTGTGCCTGACTCAATCTGGGCAAATTCTTGACTCATTGTGCTATTCTCTTTCAGTTTACTATTCAAAAGTTATGATTTTTACATGAAGCCTCGTATACAAGTACTCGTATTTATGCGTTATGTGGACACAAATGTAGCTTGTTGATCTCGGGGTATGGTTCTCGCTTTGAATGCAAGAAATTCCGGAATCCAAGCCCGGTAGTTTTATTTTTCTGGGATGAGTCGGCCATCATAAGGACAATACATGAAGACTCCTGTGACCTGAGTTGTATTCATCTCAATAGATTGTTAGAGTGTGTGGTGAGTCAAGTTAGAAATGTCATTAAATATTGGTTCCCATATCATTGTTTTTGTTATAGAAAAGTGATATTGCTTTTCGTGCAAGTCTATAACCATGCATTTTCAACCAACATCTTATATTAAGAACATTTTCAAAACTTATTTGGGTCAAAAATGTTCATTATCTCTCAGCAAAGTTACATCTCATGAGATAATCGAAGTGTTGATTGAACCTCATTTTCATACATTATTCACTGGTTGAAAACGTGTGGCTCGTTGGGCTAGGGGTATGATTTTCGCTTCGGGTGCGAGAGGTCCCGGGTTCAAATCCCGGACGAGCCCAAGCACCATTTTCTTGGGGATTGGTCAATTTTGAACTGGCCCTGGCTTTTATCTTCACAACTTTTGCTGCACAGCATGCTGAGGTATGGGCAATCAATGCTATCAATGACATAGCGTAGGGACTCCTTCGTTCATCAATAAATTAGCAATTGCCTTTATATCATGATAATAACTTGACACCAATGATGATACCATGATTAAAATCAAAATTCGTGAAAAATAAGCAATTCAAGAAATCGCATCATTGAAAGGGTTTGTGCCTGACTCAATCTGGGCAAATTCTTGACTCATTGTGCTATTCTCTTTCAGTTTACTATTCAAAAGTTATCATTTTTACATGAAGCCTCGTATACAAGTACTCGTATTTATGCGTTATGTGGACACAAAGGTAGCTTGTTGATCTCGGGGTATGGTTCTCGCTTTGAATGCAAGAAATTCCGGAATCCAAGCCCGGTAGTTTTATTTTTCTGGGATGAGTCGGCCATCATAAGGACAATACACGAAGACTCCTGCGACCTGAGTTGTATTCATCTCAATAGATTGTTAGAGTGTGTGGTGAGTCAAGTGAGAAATGTCATTAAATATTGGTTCCCATATCATTGATTTTGTTATAGAAAAGTGATATTGCTTTTCGTGCAAGTCTATAACCATGCATTTTCAACCAACATCTTGTATTAAGAACATTTTCAAAACTTATTTGGGTCAAAAATGTACATTATCTCTCAGCAAAGTTACATCTCATGAGATAATCGAAGTGTTCATTGAACCTCATTTTCATACATTATTCACTGGTTGAAAACTTGTGGCTCGTTGGTCTAGGGGTATGATTTTCGCTTCGGGTGCGAGAGGTCCTGGGTTCAAATCCCGGACGAGCCCAAGCACCATTTTCTTGGGGATTGGTCAATTTTGAACTGGCCCTGGCTTTTATCTTCACAACTTTTGCTGCACAGCGTGCTGAGGTATGGGCAATCAATGCTATCAATGACATAGCGTAGGGACTACTTCGTTCATCCATAAATTAGCAATCATGATAATAACTTGACACCAATGATGATATCATGATTAAAATCTAAATTAGTGTAAAATAAGCAATTCAAGAAATCGCGTCATTGAAAGGGTTTGTGCCTGACTCAATCTGGGCAAATTCTTGACTCATTGTGCTATTCTCTTTCAGTTTACTATTCAAAAGTTATGATTTTTACATGAAGCCTCGTATACAAGTAATCGTATTTATGCGTTACGTGGACACAAATGTAGCTTGTTGATCTCGGGGTATGGTTCTCGCTTTGAATGCAAGAAATTCCGGAATCCAAGCCCGGTAGTTTTATTTTTCTGGGATGAGTCGGCCATCATAAGGACAATACACGAAGACTCCTGTGACCTGAGTTGTATTCATCTCAATAGATTGTTAGAGTGTGTGGTGAGTCAAGTTAGAAATGTCATTAAATATTGGTTCCCATATCATTGTTTTTGTTATAGAAAAGTGATATTGCTTTTCGTGCAAGTCTATAACCATGCATTTTCAACCAACATCTTGTATTAAGAACATTTTCAAAACTTATTTGGGTCAAAAATGTTCATTATCTCTCAGCAAAGTTACATCTCATGAGATAATCGAAGTGTTGATTGAACCTCATTTTCATACATTATTCACTGGTTGAAAACGTGTGGCTCGTTGGGCTAGGGGTATGATTTTCGCTTCGGGTGCGAGAGGTCCCGGGTTCAAATCCCGGACGAGCCCAAGCACCATTTTCTTGGGGATTGGTCAATTTTGAACTGGCCCTGGCTTTTATCTTCACAACTTTTGCTGCACAGCATGCTGAGGTATGGGCAATCAATGCTATCAATGACATAGCGTAGGGACTCCTTCGTTCATCAATAAATTAGCAATTGCCTTTATATCATGATAATAACTTGACACCAATGATGATACCATGATTAAAATCAAAATTCGTGAAAAATAAGCAATTCAAGAAATCGCGTCATTGAAAGGGTTTGTGCCTGACTCAATCTGGGCAAATTCTTGACTCATTGTGCTATTCTCTTTCAGTTTACTATTCAAAAGTTATGATTTTTACATGAAGCCTCGTATACAAGTACTCGTATTTATGCGTTATGTGGACACAAATGTAGCTTGTTGATCTCGGGGTATGGTTCTCGCTTTGAATGCAAGAAATTCCGGAATCCAAGCCCGGTAGTTTTATTTTTCTGGGATGAGTCGGCCATCATAAGGACAATACATGAAGACTCCTGTGACCTGAGTTGTATTCATCTCAATAGATTGTTAGAGTGTGTGGTGAGTCAAGTTAGAAATGTCATTAAATATTGGTTCCCATATCATTGTTTTTGTTATAGAAAAGTGATATTGCTTTTCGTGCAAGTCTATAACCATGCATTTTCAACCAACATCTTATATTAAGAACATTTTCAAAACTTATTTGGGTCAAAAATGTTCATTATCTCTCAGCAAAGTTACATCTCATGAGATAATCGAAGTGTTCATTGAACCTCATTTTCATACATTATTCACTGGTTGAAAACGTGTGGCTCGTTGGGCTAGGGGTATGATTTTCGCTTCGGGTGCGAGAGGTCCCGGGTTCAAATCCCGGACGAGCCCAAGCACCATTTTCTTGGGGATTGGTCAATTTTGAACTGGCCCTGGCTTTTATCTTCACAACTTTTGCTGCACAGCATGCTGAGGTATGGGCAATCAATGCTATCAATGACATAGCGTAGGGACTCCTTCGTTCATCAATAAATTAGCAATTGCCTTTATATCATGATAATAACTTGACACCAATGATGATACCATGATTAAAATCAAAATTCGTGAAAAATAAGCAATTCAAGAAATCGCATCATTGAAAGGGTTTGTGCCTGACTCAATCTGGGCAAATTCTTGACTCATTGTGCTATTCTCTTTCAGTTTACTATTCAAAAGTTATCATTTTTACATGAAGCCTCGTATACAAGTACTCGTATTTATGCGTTATGTGGACACAAAGGTAGCTTGTTGATCTCGGGGTATGGTTCTCGCTTTGAATGCAAGAAATTCCGGAATCCAAGCCCGGTAGTTTTATTTTTCTGGGATGAGTCGGCCATCATAAGGACAATACACGAAGACTCCTGCGACCTGAGTTGTATTCATCTCAATAGATTGTTAGAGTGTGTGGTGAGTCAAGTGAGAAATGTCATTAAATATTGGTTC